>NC_140952.1:29821186-30209998 GCF_014529385.1 Adiantum capillus-veneris | reverse complement strand
CAGCATAGGTTTTACATGGGGGTTTTGTTTCAAGGTCCACCACTTGTCCAAGCTAACTCTATTGAAACATAGAGAGAATCAAAGGTCCACCACTTGTCCAAGCTAGGGTCCATTGAAACATGGAGAGAAGGATGCTCCACCATTTGTCCAAGATACGCTCCATTGAAACATGAAGAGAAGCAAGCTACACCATGTCTCCAAGATGCTAGGCTCCATTGAAATACCTCAAACCCATGATATTTTGAACATGGGGGGTTTACATTCAAGGTCCACCACTTGTCCAACCTATTATCTCTAGTAGCATGAGTGGTTTGGTCTCAAGATTCACCATTTTTCCACTCTATGTCATTCTATTAAGAATATCTGGGTGCTAAGGTCCACCACTTGTCCAACCTATAAGGCTATATCTTAAACTTTATTCTTTCTCACCACTTGGAGTTACCAAGATAGGTTTTACATGGGAGTTTGGTTCCAAGGCCCACCACTTGTCCAAGCTAACTCTATTGAAACATAGAGAGAAGCAAAGGTCCACCACTTGTCCAAGCTAGGCTCCATTGAAACATGGAGAGAAGGATGCTCCACCATTTGTCCAAGATAGGCTCCATTGAAACATGAAGGGAAGCAATCTGCACCATGTCTCCAAGATGCTAGGCTCCATTGAAATACCTTAAACCCATGATATTTCGTACATGGGGGGTTTACATTCAAGGTCCACCACTTGTCCAACCTATTATTCTTAGTAGCATGAGTGGTTTGGTCTCAAGATTTACCACTTTTCCACTCTATGTCGTTATATTATGAAGATCTAGGTTTTAAGGTCGACCACTTGTCCAACCTATAAGGCTAGATCTTAAAGGGTATTATTTCTCACCACCTGGAATGACCATGATATGTTTTACATGGGGGTTTGTTTTCAAGGTCCACCACTTGTCCAAGCTAACTCTATGGAAACATAGAGAGAAGCAAAGGTCCACCACTTGTCCAAGCTAGGCTCCACTGAGACATTTAGAGAAGGATGATCCCCCATTGGTGGAAGATAGGCTTCATTGAAACATGAAAAGAAGCAAGTTGCACCATGTCTCCAAGATTCTAGGATCCATTGAAATACCTTAAACCCACGATATTGTTTACATGTGGTGTTTAACGTCAAGGCCAGTCACTTTTCCAAGCTATTATCCCTAGTAGCATGAGTGGTTTGGTCTCAAGATTCACCACTTTTCCACTCTATGTCATTATATAAAGAAGATCTAGGTGTTAAGGTCGACCACTTGTCCAACCTATAAGGGTATATCTTAAAGGGTATTATTTCTCACCACTTGAAATGTCCTTGTTATGTTTTACATAGGGGTTTGGTTCCAAGGTCCACCCCTTATCCAAGCTAACTTTATTCTTCTCATAGAGAGAAGCAAAAGGTCCACCACTTGTCCAAGCTAGGCTCCATTGAAACATGGAGAGAAGGATGCTCCACCATTTGTCGAAGCTAACTCTATTGAAACATGGAAGGTTTACATTCAAGGTCCACTAGTTGTCCAACCTATTAACGCTAGTAGCATGAGGGGTTTGGTCTCAAGATTCACCACTTTTTCACTCTGTGTCATTATATTAAGAATATTTGGGTATTAAGGTCCACCACTTGTCCAACCTATAAGACTATATCTTAATGGTTATTCTTTCTGACCACTTGGAGTGACCATGAAAGGTTTTACATAGGGGGTGGTTCCAAGGTCCACCACTTGTCCAAGCTAACTCTATTGAAACATAGAGAGAAGCAAAGGTCCACCACTTGTCTAAGCTAGGGTCTATTGAAACATGGAGAGAAGGATGCTCCACCATTTGTCCAAGATAGACTCCATTGAAACATGAAGAGAAGCAAGCTGCACCATATCTCCAAGATGCTAGCCTCCATCGAAATACCTTAAACCCACGTTATTTTGTACATGGGGAGTTTACATTCAAGATCAACAATTTGTCCAACCTATTATCGCTAGTAGCATGAGTGGTTTGCTCTCAAGATTCACCACTTTTCCACTCTATGTCATTATATTAAAAATATTTGGGTGTTAAGGTCCACCACTTGTCCAACCTATAAGACTATATGTTAATGGTTATTCTTTCTCACCCCTTGAAAGACTATATCTTAATGGTTATCCCTAGCTATTATTGCTAGTAGCCTGAGTGGTTTGGTCTCAAGATTCACCACTTTTATTAAGAATATGTGGGTGTTAAGGTCCACCACTTGTCCCACCTATAAGGCTACATCTTAAAGGTTATTCTTTCTTCTTACTTTGAGTGACCATGATAGGTTTTACATGGGGGTTTGGTTCCAAGGTCCACCACTTGTCCAAGCTAACTCTATTGAAACATAGAGAGAAGCAAAGGTCCACCCCTTGTCTAAGCTAGGGTCCATTGAAACATGGAGAGAAGGATGCTCCACTATTTGTCCAAGGTAGGCTCCATTGAAACATGAGGAGAATCAAGGTGCACCATGTCTCCAAGATGCTAGGCTCCATCGAAAAACATTAAACCCACGATATGTCGTAGATGAGGGGTTTACATTCAAGGTCCAACACTTGTCCAAGCTATTATTGGTAGTAGCCTGAGTGGTTTGGTCTCAAGATTCACCACTTTTCCACTCTATGTCATTATATTAAGAATATGCCCGTGTTAAGGTCCACCACTTGTCCAACCTATAAGGCTACATCTTAAAGGTTATTCTTTATTACCACTTGGAGTGACCATGATAGGTTTTACATGGGGGTTTGCTTCCAAGGTCCACCACTTGTCCAAGCTAACTCTATTGAAACATAGAGAGAATCAAAGGTCCACCACTTGTCCAAGCTAGGGTCCATTGAACCATGGAGAGAAGGATGCTCCACCATTTGTCCAAGATAGGCTCCATTGAAACATGACGAGAAGCAAGGTGCACCATGTCTCCAAGATGCTAGGCTCCATCGAAATACATTAAACCCACGATATTTCATAGATGAGGGGTTTACATTCAAGGTCCACCACTTGTCCAAGCTATTATTGCTAGTAGCCTGAGTGGTTTGGTCTCAAGATTCACCACTTTTATTAAGAATATGTGGGTGTTAAGGTCCACCACTTGTCCAACCTATAAGGCTACATCTTAAAGGTTATTCTTTCTTACTACTTGGAGTGACCATGATAGGTTTTACATGGGGGTTTGGTTCCAAGGTCCACCACTTGTCCAAGCTAACTCTATTGAAACATAGAGAGAAGCAAAGGTCCACCCCTTGTCTAAGCTAGGGTCCATTGAAACATGGAGAGAAGGATGCTCCACCATTTGTCCAAGGTAGGCTCCATTGAAACATGAGGAGAAGCAAGGTGCACCATGTCTCCAAGATGCTAGGCTCCATCGAAAAACATTAAACCCACGATATGTCGTAGATGAGGGGTGTACATTCAAGGTCCACCACTTGTCCAAGCTATTATTGCTAGTAGCCTGAGTGGTTTGGTCTCAAGATTCACTACTTTTTCACTCTATGTCATTATATTAAGAATATGCGCGTGTTAAGGTCCACCACTTGTCCAACCTATAAGGCTACATCTTAAAGGTTATTCTTTATTACCACTTGGAGTGACCATGATAGGTTTTACATGGGGGTTTGCTTCCAAGGTCCACCACTTGTCCAAGCTAACTCTATTGAAATATAGAGAGAAACAAAGGTCCACCACTTGTCCAAGCTAGGGTCCATTGAAACATGGAGAGAAGGATGCTCCACCATTTGTCCAAGATAGGCTCCATTGAAACATGACGAGAAGCAAGCTGCACCATGTCTCCAAGATGCTAGGCTCCATCGAAATACATTAAACCCACAAAATTTCGTAGATGAGGGGTTTACATTCAAGGTCCACCACTTGTCCAAGCTATTATTGCTAGTAGCCTGAGTGGTTTGGTCTCAAGATTCACCACTTTTATTAAGAATATGTGGGTGTTAAGGTCCACCACTTGTCCAACCTATAAGGCTACATCTTAAAGGTTATTCTTTCTTACTACTTGGAGTGACCATGATAGGTTTTACATGGGGGTTTGGTTCCAAGGTCCACCACTTGTCCAAGCTAACTCTATTGAAACATAGAGAGAAGCAAAGGTCCACCCCTTGTCTAAGCTAGGGTCCATTGAAACATGGAGAGAAGGATGCTCCACCATTTGTCCAAGGTAGGCTCCATTGAAACATGAGGAGAATCAAGGTGCACCATGTCTCCAAGATGCTAGGCTGCATCCAAAAACATTAAACCCACGATATGTCTTAGATGAGGGGTTTACATTCAAGGTCCACACTTGTCCAAGCTATTATTGCTAGTAGCCTGAGTGGTTTGGTCTCAAGATTCACCACTTTTCCACTCTATGTCATTATATTAAGAATATGCGCGTGTTAAGGTCCACCACTTGTCCAACCTATAAGGCTACATCTTAAAGGTTATTCTTTATTACCACTTGGAGTGACCATGATAGGTTTTACATGGGGGTTTGCTTCCAAGGTCCACCACTTGTCCAAGCTAACTCTATTGAAACATAGAGAGAAGCAAAGGTCCACCCCTTGTCTAAGCTAGGGTCCATTGAAACATGGAGAGAAGGATGCTCCACCATTTGTCCAAGGTAGGCTCCATTGAAACATGAGGAGAAGCAAGGTGCACCATGTCTCCAAGATGCTAGGCTCCATTAAAAAACATTAAACCCACGATATGTCGTAGATGAGGGGTGTACATTCAAGGTCCACCACTTGTCCAAGCTATTATTGCTAGTAGCCTGAGTGGTTTGGTCTCAAGATTCACCACTTTTCCACTCTATGTCATTATATTAAGAATATGCGCGTGTTAAGGTCCACCACTTGTCCAACCTATAAGGCTACATCTTAAAGGTTATTCTTTATTACCACTTGGAGTGACCATGATAGGTTTTACATGGGGGTTTGCTTCCAAGGTCCACCACTTGTCCAAGCTAACTCTATTGAAACATAGAGAGAAACAAAGGTCCACCACTTGTCCAAGCTAGGGTCCATTGAAACATGGAGAGAAGGATGCTCCACCATTTGTCCAAGATAGGCTCCATTGAAACATGACGAGAAGCAAGCTGCACCATGTCTCCAAGATGCTAGGCTCCATCGAAATACATTAAACCCACGATATTTCGTAGATGAGGGGTTTACATTCAAGGTCCACCACTTGTCCAAGCTATTATTGCTAGTAGCCTGAGTGGTTTGGTCTCAAGATTCACCACTTTTATTAAGAATATGTGGGTGTTAAGGTCCACCACTTGTCCAACCTATAAGGCTACATCTTAAAGGTTATTCTTTCTTACTACTTGGAGTGACCATGATAGGTTTTACATGGGGGTTTGGTTCCAAGGTCCACCACTTGTCCAAGCTAACTCTATTGAAACATAGAGAGAAGCAAAGGTCCACCCCTTGTCTAAGCTAGGGTCCATTGAAACATGGAGAGAAGGATGCTCCACCATTTGTCCAAGGTAGGCTCCATTGAAACATGAGGAGAAGCAAGGTGCACCATGTCTCCAAGATGCTAGGCTCCATTGAAAAACATTAAACCCACGATATGTCGTAGATGAGGTGTACATTCAAGGTCCACCACTTGTCCAAGCTATTATTGCTAGTAGCCTGAGTGGTTTGGTCTCAAGATTCACCACTTTTCCACTCTATGTCATTATATTAAGAATATGCGCGTGTTAAGGTCCACCACTTGTCCAACCTATAAGGCTACATCTTAAAGGTTATTCTTTATTACCACTTGGAGTGACCATGATAGGTTTTACATGGGGGTTTGCTTCCAAGGTCCACCACTTGTCCAAGCTAACTCTATTGAAACATAGAGAGAAACAAAGGTCCACCACTTGTCCAAGCTAGGGTCCATTGAAACATGGAGAGAAGGATGCTCCACCATTTGTCCAAGATAGGCTCCATTGAAACATGACGAGAAGCAAGCTGCACCATGTCTCCAAGATGCTAGGCTCCATCGAAATACATTAAACCCACGATATTTCGTAGATGAGGGGTTTACATTCAAGGTCCACCACTTGTCCAAGCTATTATTGCTAGTAGCCTGAGTGGTTTGGTCTCAAGATTCACCACTTTTATTAAGAATATGTGGGTGTTAAGGTCCACCACTTGTCCAACCTATAAGGCTACATCTTAAAGGTTATTCTTTCTTACTACTTGGAGTGACCATGATAGGTTTTACATGGGGGTTTGGTTCCAAGGTCCACCACTTGTCCAAGCTAACTCTATTGAAACATAGAGAGAAGCAAAGGTCCACCCCTTGTCTAAGCTAGGGTCCATTGAAACATGGAGAGAAGGATGCTCCACCATTTGTCCAAGGTAGGCTCCATTGAAACATGAGGAGAAGCAAGGTGCACCATGTCTCCAAGATGCTAGGCTCCATCGAAAAACATTAAACCCACGATATGTCGTAGATGAGGGGTTTACATTCAAGGTCCACACTTGTCCAAGCTATTATTGCTAGTAGCCTGAGTGGTTTGGTCTCAAGATTCACCACTTTTCCACTCTATGTCATTATATTAAGAATATGCGCGTGTTAAGGTCCACCACTTGTCCAACCTATAAGGCTACATCTTAAAGGTTATTCTTTATTACCACTTGGAGTGACCATGATAGGTTTTACATGGGGGTTTGCTTCCAAGGTCCACCACTTGTCCAAGCTAACTCTATTGAAACATAGAGAGAAACAAAGGTCCACCACTTGTCCAAGCTAGGGTCCATTGAAACATGGAGAGAAGGATGCTCCACCATTTGTCCAAGATAGGCCTATGTTACAAAAGTAGATTAATGCTCACAATCGGACAATAGAGTATGCGGACAATAACACTCTGCATACTTCTATAGGAAAGGCACCTTTTGAGGTCGTTGAGGGAAGATCTAAAAATCCCTTGCTACTTAAGGTATATGGGAAGAGCTTCTCTGCTGTGATGAGTATAGCCGAGATCTACAAGAATCTTTCTAAAAGATTAAAGAGGTTATATCCATCTCACAGCAAAGGCAAAAGGTTTCTACTAACAAACACAGAAGAGCCTTATCTTTTAAGGAAAATGATTGTGTCTTGCTAATGTTTCCCAAGGCTTGTTTAAGGCAAAATACAGGCAAGAATCCTACCGAGCACTAGAAGTATTATGCTAAGTTAGCAAAAAGATACTATTGTCCTTTTCAAATTCTTGAGCCAATCAAGGAGATGGATTATCAATTAAAGTTTCCCTACAAGCATTGGCTCATACACAATGCTTTTCATGTGAACCTATTTAAGCCTTACAAAGGAGAGCCACTAATAGAAGCAATAATTGAGGACCCTCCAAAGATCGAGGATCAAGAAAAGGTGATCCAATCCAAATCCATCCTCCGACATGAAGAGAAGGTACTAAGACATGGTAAGATTGTCCGACAGTATGGTATTAAATTCAAGAAATATCCTTTTGAAGATGGAAGTATGATATGGAATAAAGAGTAGACATGCTTGCGGTACTTGAGTCTCTCAAGCACCAAATGGACTAGTCTTCCATTTTGGAATGATGTTGTAGGGTAGAAAGGGATTCTTTACCCACTAGGAAACCATGGACTAATGACTAGGCTTTACCTTCTCTACCTCATGGTAATGTCATAAAATCTAATATCTACCTACCCCAAATGATTTTCTCACACTAAAATGATCATTTAATATGGAAAGATAAAAGGGAACAAGAGTTAGAATATTGATATGTGCTGCTAGATCTATTCTCAGTAGGAGATCAAGAGGAAAGATAAGATTATCTAAATAAGGGTCCAAATGAAGAGAGGTCTACCAAAGAGAAATGTACATTTAATGGAGCTTTAAAAAACCCTCGATTAAGCTTTATTAAAACCTCCAAAGTTTAGTGTTAAAAGTCCTTAGGGCCAGGACGAATGGGCTAGACTATTGCCAATGCTAGGTATTTTAAACCTTTGAATATGTGTACTAAGGTCACCTAGAGGGTGCAAGTGGCCAAGTGGATCTCCCACTTGCATGGGGGAGCCTTCTTGTAGGATGAGAGAGAACACACACACACACACACACTCACCAAGAGTCACATTTTCACATTAGGAATAAAGGACACATGTCAGACGAGTCTTAGCTATGTTGCCCCCAACCAAGCCTAAATCCTATGAGAATTAATCTTAGTAAAAACAAGCTTAAAGCTTATTGGATAGACCACAAAAAGAACCAATAAGAATTAGGACCTACTTTATTCCTGTTGGACAGTCCGCCAAGGAATCCAATGAGAATTGAGTAGACCATGTGCAAGTTGAATTCCTATTGTCTAGTTGACCTTGAGAGACAATAATAATTTAGCTTCATTTAAGTAATGAACTAAGCTCTCTCTCAAAGAAGGAAGGAAGGACACTTTTCACAGTGATACACCCTTGCTTGATATGAACTAGACCTCTCATTGGCTAGCCCTAGGCTTGAGCCAATGAGCTTCAAGCTAGAGTGAAAAGGCTAGGTCGACCTCTCTCACTCTCACTCTTGTATCTCACGAGCCCTCACTCACACACACGCATGCACACACACACATGTATGCATTGCAAAAGTTATCTCCTTCTCCAAGCTTGAGAAGTAGAGAGCCTACACACCAACAACTCTTGGCTATGGAATGCAAATCCAAGCAAGAACCAAGCTTCAAGCATGCTTATCATCTTCTCCATCTTCATTACTATGCTAAGCTATTCCCTAAGAGTGATGATACGTGAGGAAAATACTTCTTTCTCGTATGCTATATCTTCTTCTCTCCACTTCCCTCACTCCTTGCTAGCTATGTCCACCTTTGAAGGTGTTTGAGGTCTTAGGATTGAGGTTGAGGACAAGTTCTTGTTTATTGCAAGTAAGTTTTGTTTTTTGAAAATGATATTGGTGCATGAAGCTCTTCATCTTCATGGCATCAAAGGGTCTTTAAGGAACACAAAGTTTGTATTATACCAAGTCTCTCTTTATGGGAGAACATAAAATACAAAAGTCTTTTGGAGGGGGGACTGGCTCCAAGTAAACTTGGTCCTCAATTGTTGTCAATAATTCTATTGTTGGGGTATATGCGCCTGTGCCTTGCCCGGCCGCCCAGAGTTTGGGCGCCCACTGACTTGTATACCTTATACATAGCATAAGTGTATAGGGGGCTGGTCACTCTCTTTGAGTCTCCCCACCCATATCTATGTGTCGTGTGTCTCCTTCTCTCTCTCACTCTCCATCTGTGGTGCTCCTCGATCCCCTTCAATTGGTATCAGAGCGACAGGTGTGAGAGCGTAGATGGACGGCTTTGCGATGACTCGTAGGCTATGGTGGAGAGGTCACAGATCTGAGCAAAGAAATAGAGGAGGCTTGTGGACATCCATATAGAGGCTTGCAAGAGAGCTCTCAGGAGCTTCCTAGTGCTCACAGATCAGTCCACAGTTCCTCTACAGATCAGCCCACTGTGTACAACATTTTCCCTCTTCTCGGCAAGCTTTGCAACGGCTACATCGGCGACGACAGATTAGAGCTTGGAGCTTCCATAGACATGGAAGCATTGTGAGATTGATACATTCAGCTCACGCATCGAGGTGGGAAGTGAGTTTGAGCCTTTTTATGAGCTCAAAGAAGCACAGAAGAAAGTCGTTTAGTTTTTGGCAGTTTGACATCAGTCTACTATTTTGCTCATAACTTGAGCTACAAAGCTCCGATTCCAAAACTTTTTGGTTTAAAACGGAGCTGGCTTCAAGCTCTATGACTTTGTAAAAGGAATTGTTTTCTGATTCGGAGTGGAGGTGGGTCTGAAATTAAAAACAAAGAGACTGTTTTTCAGGACAGTTTTGGGCTCTGTTGTTTTCTTTGCTGCAGACAGTTTACCCGTGCACACTGCAGGTAGCAGGCACATATGAGGTGGATTGGTTTGATTTGCTCGATTTTGAGCATTTGTAGGTGTTACAAGATCGGGTTTGACTCCCAAGTAAAGGTTGAGTCTAGTACTCCCACAGGTGTTGTCAGTTGCAGTTGAGTGGTTCTTCTGCAGTGTTGTGGCTTGCATACATGGTCTTTGAGCGGGTAATGCTCTATGTATGCTTATGTGGTGAGCAATAGATCTTGTGAGCAAGTGCAGAGGTTGGTTGTGGATGACATGTATGGTCACTTGTGGTACTCTTTGTGAGCATTTGTTGGACACAGGTTTGCAGAGCTTATGCATGTATGTTGAGTGTAGTTTGATGCGCATTGATTGCTCATTGTATTGAGCTTGTAGGACAATGGTTATTTTGTGTTGATAGCCATTGTGCGTCGAAACTCTGGCGAAATTTTCCTAGGAGTTTTATGCGCATCATTTATGCGATCTAGGTAGAGATTGCGGGTTGCACTCAACATTTGTGTGCGGTGTTCTCTGCAGGTGGGAGATTTGTACGTGTGTATGCATCGATACCGCACAATGTGGGCTTGGTGATTAGCTCACGGTTTGACAGGAGTACAATTATCTTGGCACACTCACAGGAGTGAATATTGTGATGTATGCTTGTGTGGCGACGAGCTAGGTAGACGGATTCGAACAGTAATGGCTTGAGGTGTTTCAGCAGGTTTCAGCTACAGGTTTACAAGTTACAGGCAGGTTTGAGGGCTTAATTGGGCGCTGAATTTTCAGCCATTGTTTCCTCTTTGCAGGTGTCCATGTATGGCTCAGTTGTAGGCTGATATGGGACACATTTGTGACTTGTTTATGCAGCTGTTTAAGAGCTAAATTTTGGGGCTGTTTTGGGGCTGATTTGCAGCCATATTTTACAGCCATACAAGAGCTTGGTTTACTCTATAGGAGCCTCATACACTTGGCATTTGGGATTTGCATCATTGCCATTTGTGGAGCACAGTGTGGTTACACTACTGCGAGAGATTTTATGCATGGATTCGCATGAGCATTGTAGGTGCTGGTGAGCTCTTTTTCGGAGAGAATTTTCTTGTTGCAGGTTGCTTCTTTTGGATTAGTTGAATGCATTTCATTGCTACCGTACTTAGAGTAGAGTTACAGCTCTTGGTTATTTTTGACATTCACTTATAGTAGTCAATATGTGTGAGACTTTCGAGTCTAGGACAATGACTCATGAGAGACGGCGTTCTTGTTCATGTCGACACTTGAGATGTTGGCATTGTGGTCACACAGGGCACATTAGACGGCGATGCTTTCGTCGTATGAGACAACACAGGAGACATGCTAGTCTCAAGGATGCAGTAGATGCTATAGGCTCCGTTGACTTGACAGTTGCATATCAGATATAGTGTCTGAGTACCCTAGTGACAGTGAGGTCACATTTGCTTCCTGTATTACTCCTGATTTTTTGACGTCTGAGGATAGTGCACTTCTTTTGCAATGGGTGCTAGATAGGGACGCTACTTTTCATGTCACTCCGTATCGTGACTGGTTCAGTAGCTATTCTAGCAGAGTGCATGGTAGTGTGCGATTGGCAGATGGGTCACTACATGAGATTGTTGGTTGAGGAGATGTGAGACTGTCATTACCAAGCGGTGCATTGTACGTGCTCAGAGATGTGCGTCATGTGCCAGATTTGATGATGAGTTTGATCTCCGTTGGTCAGCTCAGGGATAGTGGATGTCGGGTATCGCTGCTTGATAGATCTTTAGCGTTGCATTTGTGTTCGCTAGTGATTGCGAGAGGTGCTAGAGTTGGCACATGGTACCCATTGCACGTAGTACTGGTGCGAGATGGTCGAGTCTCAATCTTGTTATTACAGCCATGCAAAGAGCGAGAGACCTGGACAGTCTCTTTTGCTCATGGGTTGCAGGGTGCTTTGCATGGAGTGCAGAGTAGTGAGCTCGTTGTGCACACAGTTGGGGCACGACTTGACCAATCACACAGAGAGGTGACAGAGTCAGACATGCATGCTTTGCTAGTGACTGAGCAGAGCAGAGAGTTAGTTGTACGAGATACTTCTATGCAGGATAGATAGGTAGAGCTGTCTTGCTCTAGTGAGTCACGACAGGAGGAAGTTGTGCAAGAGTCTATGCATAAGGAGTTAGGGCATGAGAGCTCTAGTGAGTCACAACGGATTTAGTGGTGATGTTTGCAGTGGATGATAGCAGATGAGGCTGAGACGTCAGCGATTATGCAATCATTCCTTTCTATGCTTGACAGTGAGCATGGGGATATAGTTGTGTAGGATATGTCTTCCAGTAGACACCTAGAGCACCTGGTTTGCTCTGAGGTTGCACGACAGGTTGATGCATATTTTGTGAATAATCAGGAGATGAATGTGGTTGACACGCCTTGTCAGTCAGAGATGCCTATTGCCAGGGATATATATGTTGATGCATGCTGCGTAGAGCTAGCAGGGCCTGCTAGCATTGCATCGGCATTCGGTGGTCTCATGTATGAGATGCTGATCTTGACACCGGATATCGCAGCTGCAGTGGGAGCATTTGCAGTTGGGGTTGTCAGACTGATGATGACATAGTGCACGAGGGAGATATGCAGGTATAGCGTACATACTTGCAGTATGTGTGCGGTGCGTCTGGTGGAGTATAGACTTACACGGGAGCAGGACAGCCAGATGCACATGATCACAGCTAGCCAGTGGGCATCGGTTGAGAGCGGTCTTCTCTCGCCTTTTGTAGTCTTTAGACTAGGTTCTCTTGCTTAAAGGCATAGTCGCCTTTAACACTAGGTTGGTAACCTAACAGGACATAAAAGTGTCCTTTCAGGGTTTTGAAAAAAACCTCCAAAACCATAGTAGATCCACTCATTTTGTAAAATCCTTTCACGAGGTTATAGTTCAAGGCCTACTACACATGGAAAAAATAAGAAACTTGTAAAATTTCTCATCTTTTGGTCACACCAAGCCTCCAAAGTTGATGGACTAGTACATTTTCATCAAAACAGTCATTTCTTACGTTTTGTTGCATAAAAATAAGATTACAGATTTTTGTAGGACTTGAGATAAATTCCCTAGTTAACTTCAATGGGTTGGTGATCAGAACATATGATTGCTTCTCACTCACTATTTTTTGTTTTGCCAAAAGAAATAGGTACAAAAAAGTTGAATTTTTACCATTCTGCAAACCTATCATCAAAGTTTCTATAGCCACGCTCAATACAAATACTATATGCATGTTTTCTTAGTTCCCTATTTTCCTTTAGGTTCATAAGGAGCCATGGAGTATGTCAAAAGAATAATACATCTCTTACCAAGGGGGATCTTGGGGACAAAGATGAAGTACTAAATACAACAAACATGAAAAAACTGGGTTCAACATTATGAGTTGTAGAATCCCATAGAAACTATTCAATATCTAGCCAAATTTGATCCTTATGACTAGATATGGTTACTACCTACAAAATGCATGTAGTTGTTACAAGAAACTAACAATATTGAAAAATCTATACTTGATATACTAGAATGTTTCATTTTCTTCTATAATTGAAAAAATCAACCATCGTTGTCTACTATGCAAAATAGGGTATTAGGTGCCCCAAAACTCAAGGAATATTAGCTTTATGTTACAATATGCGACATAGAAAATCAAAACTGCATTTGGATATCATGAAAGCCACCAAAAAAATCATAAAAGAGCTAAAATTGGCTAAAAAACAGGATTTGACATTTTTTGTAATTTGGCCATAACTTACAACTTTAACATTTATTTCTCCCTAGAAGCATCAGGACATGTTGAGGACTACTAAAGATAGTTCTCTAGCATTATAGACCTCACAAACATGAATTCTAGAGTGGTATAGTTGCAAAAAGTTGAAAAAACCCAAAAACAGGACCCGTTTTTTCACACAGTTTAGGTTGTGAAATGTTGTGCAAGGACAAGGTTAAAGATGGAATTGATATTCCAAAAAAATGTCGAGTTTTTTTCAACTCATGAGACAACTTTCTAGACAGATAGCACCTCAAAATCCATTTTGAAACTCTTGACATAATCCAAGGAAAATGGTCACTTAACAGGACATAAAAGTGTCCCATTACCAACCTAGTGTTAAGTGGGAGGTCGTTGGGGTATAGACGCCTGTGCCTTGCCCGGCCACCCAGAGTCTGGGCGCCCACTGACTTGTATACCTAATACATAGCATAAGTGTATAGGGGGCTGCTCACTCTCTTTGAGTCTCCCCACCCATATCTGTGTGTCGTGTGTCTCCTTCTCTCTCTCACTCTCCGTCTGTGGTGCTCCCCGATCCCCTTCATCTATTTCACTCTCTTTTACAAGTATTGTTCATGCCAAGCTAACTAGATATAATGTTTGTGTTGATATCTTCAATCAAGAACTCTCTCTATCTTCTTCAGGAATTCTCTTAATGAAATGCTCTCTACTATGACTTCAATTTCGCTACAATCAATGTTATTAGCGTAATTTTGTTACACCACATACGTGTTTCCTTCTACCTACTGCCCATCCAATCCTTGTAGCACTTAGATCCACTCTAACAATCATAGGTCCTTCACATGCATAGTCTAGCTTCTTTAACTTTTTCATGGCGTCATGTGATCTTCTTTCCATTGAAATTTTTGATTCTATTTCAACATAACTACATTCACCTTTTTTGGATGTGGTGCTCTACCATAAGGGCCACACACGATCAACACTTTCTTGACTGCAAATATAGACTTTTGCCTTGATAATTAGGGTATGGTTGACTTCTTGAAACCTTGAAAAAATATTCTCAAGATCTTTAATATGATTTACAAGGGTGTTATGAAAACCCCTTGAGTCCATAACCTCATCTTTGTCTTTTTCTTCATATCCTTTGAAAGGCACATCATGAAGAAGTGTCATTGTGATTTGAGATTTGAAGTCACGTAGAACCTCATTTATTCGAATCATCATATCTTCCCAAGGTAAGGTGCTCATTCTTACCATTTCCAAAATCATTGTCATGGTTTGATTCAAATCTCTCTAAACAATAGCTTAAAGTAATTATAGCATGAATAGAGGTCTAACATTAAGCACATTGGTCATCTTCCAAATGACTCTATACACAATTGGTCCCCTGTATCCACATTTCTAATAGCAACCTTGTTTACAAACTATAGATCTTGTATAAAATGCAAAGATCCATTCTTCTTGGGCACAATGAACCACCCATTTGAATATGGTTTCTATACAAGAAGACTCTAAATGCCCATGCTAATCTTCTCATTGATTAGCTCTATCATTTTGGAAAATGTGATTTCAAAATTAATCTGGTATTCGATGCGAATTACAAGGTATCTAAGATACAATGAAGATCACCATAGGTGTAACAATGCTAAGATCAACATACCCTATCATAGGTGGCTAAAAAGAAAAAGCCTTACAATGTCATGAGAGCATTTTTTTTTTCAAAATACATCCTTTCTTCATAGGTCAAAATTACTCACACCCAACATTTAGGTTTTCCAAAGATTCCATTGTTTACTTGTGTCAAGATCTTTTTGGATCCGTGAGATTTGGCTACAAAGAAGCTTATTTTAGCTTCTTTCTACAATCCGATGGTCAAGTTAAGGCCGAGTTAAGGGCACCAATTGTACTTTCTTTGCTATAGTTTTGTACATGGTGTTTACTTGCACTTCTTGACACTGAAACCCTCCTCATTTTCAAAAGCCTCAATCACTTTGTACATTTCCACAGGGCATTCCATCTTTCGTTTTAGAAGCCATTATAGTCTCAAGCGCATACATAGTATCTATTTAAGAAACGTAATCATAGAAACATAAAATATGCTCAGTATCCTCTATGAAACCATTTTTTCTCATCTCTTTCTATACATTATATATATGTTCTTGTTGAGTTCTATTGATACTTTTAAGTTTCATGAAACATATTGAACCATGCTCTATTAGCCCTTGAGAACCCATCGAAAAGTTTCCTTCCCATTTAGCGAAGTGAGAATCTTTTTCTTTCTATGCCATTGCAATCCCAATTATCTCCTTATCTCCTTGTAGTCCATGAACTCTTTTCTAACTTCTGCTACCATCACTGTTTATCTTTGTGCATACTCTAGACTTTATTCCATTTTTTGTGTATCATATAAGAGGAGTCATTTATGAACAACCTGCAGAATTGTTTTACATGTGAATGGATTCCATCCAAAGAACAAAGATACTCAATCTAATGCAACTTATTAAGATATGAAAATAGAATTTAGGCAAGTGTGATGGATCTACAAGGCAAAACGTGCCAGATGATCGAGTTCTAAGGATTCCATTCAATTTTATCTTAATGCGCTTAGATTCAAGAAAGCATAAAGTCATCCAATGATGAAGAATTCCATGCAGAGGATTGATCAAGAAGTAGTCGATTAAAGAAACCTTGCAATTTACATGGCCGTCCACCTTAAATAATCTATCCTAAACTACCCTTATTTCCACAATTAAATTGAACATATGGAGGAATAAACACCTTAAGAAAAGATTGAATAGATTGTATGCATGAAAGCAAATCCATTGGCATCATAAAAAAGTTGTCAAGTGCTCCCTGCTTTATTTAGTATAGCAATATGTGGATGGAAGATCAAGAATGGAGTATTAGTGACCATCATTCAAGCATCAATCAAACTTTGGGAGGAATTGTCGCGCAGAGTGATACTCAAAGGGGCCTGCAATGCACACTTAATAAATGAGGAAGAAGCTTTGAAAGCAATGAAAAGAAGGAGGTTCATGTTGCTAGTCTCCTCTATATATAAACAAGGCTAACTTTCTATCTAATGGTGTGTTGCATGAGCACCTAGGTGACACATGGTAATGCATGAGTTCACAAGAAGATTTAAAAATTGTCTCATGTAGGAGAACTGAGTCTTTGTCAGTGTTTTTCATACAATGCATAACATCATGAGCTTTTGTAAGGGAGGCACCCCATATATACCTAGCTAGGTATGGGGTGCCTCCCTCACAAGCTCATAATGTTGAGGTAAGTCACAATGTGGGAATTATTGTGAGAATTTGTCCAAAACTTCTTGTGGTACGTTGCGTGGAATGATGTTTATGTGCGTTAACGGAAGGGTGAGAGTAAGAAAAGGGGTTGCAATGTGTGGTCCTGTGGATAATCAATCAATGTGATGGGTAAATGAGAGGAAGGAGGCAAAGAAAAAAAAGGCAGTCAGTAATAGACAGAAAAAAAGAATTACTATGACTCATGAGTGTGTGTGTGTGTGTGTGTGTGTGTGTGTGTGTGTGAGAGAGAGAGAGAGAGAGAGAGAGAGAGAGAGAGACGGTAGGGGGGGCGGGGGGGGGGGGGGGAAGAAAGGACAGAGGAAAAGAATTACCAGCGCCGGCATGATCGGGTATTCGTTGTTCCTACTGAGGATATTGCAGACGCCAAAAGGGAGGGAGATCCCGCGCTGGACGCGGACGTAGCCGTCTTCTCCCCAGCTAGGGCCCCAAGAGTTCTGTATAAGCCAATAGGCGACACCATCCGCATCGGTTCCATACCCAACCATAAGCATTGCATGATCGAGTGTTAATGGGCTGCAATCTTTACCAGTAATAACCCCCTGTTTATGCTCCAACAATTTATATCATTAGAAGAGCGACGTACGTGCAGTGAGCGACATCAATTTAATCACCCACCGTCTTGTATAGCGCAAATTCTTTCGTGAAGCATTGCATAGCCACTGCCACAGGCTGGCGGGCAACCGCTTCCATCAGGGCCTGCTCGTCGTGCCATTTAACCGCTTGATGACCACTGATTTGCATGATCACCTGCAGCATCACGCAGCTGCAGATCTTAGGTCAACCAAAAAAAGCACACACACATGTTCTTTACGTTTACATAGTTTAGAACGTCATCTGCAAATTCAGGCAAGAAAAGCAACGCCTAATTACTCGCTAAACACACAGATAATCCTGTACATTTAATTATCCCTTGAGTGTATAGCTATAGAAAGAGAAGTGAGACCGGCGTCTGGGGGTTACGACACCGGCCAGGCTTTCCTGTAACCCCACTGGTGTAGGGATAGTCAATCTCCAAGGCTAAGCCATTCCTTTGTATCCAATCGAAGGCTCTGCTTGGCCACCCTCCGCTGCAACCATTATACGCTGAGCAGCTCACAACCTGCTCCACCGAGGCGCGAAGTAAACTGCCTGTATTGATGGCGTATAAGCTCTCGACAGCCCCGACAGCAGCGACAGCCCAGCAGCTGTCTGCAGAAACATTGCAGAAAACGGGCTAAGCTGGCTGGCTCATGATAAGAGAGAGAGAGAGAGAGAGAGATCAGGGAGAGGTGTGTGTGTATTGGGTGGGGGGCGGGGGGTGGTAGTAGTGAAAATTATTGGACTTCTCCAGCAGCAGCCGTGTGTGTACTGTGTGTATGTGTGTGTGTGTGTGTGTGTGAGAGAGAGAGAGAGAGAGAGAGAGAGAGAGAGAGAGAGAGAGGGATTTGAGAGAGAGTCGACCAGCTAGTGAAGCTCACCGCAATTAACCCCCTGCGTAAAGGCAGGCGTAACAACACCATGCTGCCGCCAGTCGACGAAATCTGGAAGGCTATCCCGCAGTACATGGGATGCTGTATCATCATATTGAGCTAATTGAGACTGAGATTGAGCCCGAAGAGCTCTAGCCTGATCGGCCTCCACCTCCAGTGCAGTACGGTTTCCAGGGAAGATGCGGGCCTGCACGTAGCCCATCTCCCGGAACTCCTCTATGGTGAGATCTGCGAACTCATTGAGACTCACGGTGTGGCCGTTGGACTTGTCACTGTTGTGCGCCTCTATGAAGGCCAGGGTGTCTTTAAAGATGCTGAAGCGCTTCAGCTTCTCTGTGCTGCCCTCCTCGCCTGCCGCGTACCGCCTCCCGTACTTATGGTTCCAAGCATCAAACAGGGTCATGAGCTCGATTTCGGATCCACCAGCAGCTGGGGCCTCAAGATCGACCCCTGCGCCGCGCTGTTGCGTTGAGCCGGCGGCGGCAGCTCCAGCTGCTGCTACAGCCGCCCAGCTCGCCACTGTCATCACCACCCACCAACTAGCTATGCAGTAGGAGCCCATTCTGATGGGTGGTGGCCTGTAGTAGACTGGACAATATCTGACACCTTGGAGCTAATTAAGACATCCTTCATGCCGTTCAGTGCAGATGGTATCGACACTCTCTCTCTCTCTCTCTCTCTCTCTCTCTCACTCTCAGAGTCTGATCTGTAGGCCACAAGACACGTCAGACCCATGGTGTAAAATTTTTCAGTATTGACCCTTGGGGCACAATTTCCACGATGCTTCTCCTCTCTAACGTTTAAAACAAAAACGCGAATTCACTTCTGTCGGTCGTATGCCCAAACGTCGCAGCACCCTAAAAGGATTCATAGCGAAAGGTTTGTAACTTTGTAGTCTGCGTCCCTTAGAAAGCCCCTCAGAATACAGACTAGAGGGATGCCATCAGAATCTGAGCACTAGCTTGAGTTTCAGACACAAAATTTCCCTCCTCCTATAACCACACAAATTAAACAACCTGGAGTTAGCCATAAGAATTGAGAAGTGGGCAGAGCTTTATCAAAGAGCTTGAGGAGCATGACAAGGATGCTATCAATAAAATGACACTCTCCTATTAACTCAGTGGACGCCATCATGACTCAGGCTTAGGATGACACTCTAGCACAAAAGCAAGGAGTCAAATCCACAAGGAAGAAGGAGAAGTCAAGTGATCCAAAGTAGAGATATTCAAGGCTTTAAACTCCTCACAACATGTACAATACATCAAACACATAGACACGAGAATCATAGAAATTATGAACATGGCATGAATGACTACACATGTAAATTTCCTTTTGTCTTCATCAAGAGGTTTGGTATAAATGAGTCATGCTAGCTCTGGTTATAAAGACAGTACACAAGTTGTAGAGACAACCAAGCCATGTACGCTCCGAAGACTAAATCATATTGATCACAAGTAAGGTATGCATATGTGAGACATAATTTAGTTAGAGCGTGCTATATATAGCTCCAACAACAAGAACAAGTATCCTCTTCTACATAATGATTATTGCTATAATCATGTATTGAATAGCACATTTAAGTCAAATGAGACACATACGACCCAAAAGATGCAAAAAATAGTTGTGACAAAAAGTATGACATATCAAAATCAACCCTTGCTGTTTGTGACAAAAAAAAAGACAAAGACTTAGATAATTTTGGCAAAAAAATAATCAAAAGTGATTGGTCATAATGAGACTTGTGTCTAAGAATTCATGAGGATAAACTATGTAACTTGTAGCTTGCAGGTTCCTTTCTTGTAGCCTAGTTATACTCAGATCTAAGAACGCTTTGCTCAATGATTCTCAACATACGAGATCAATGTAACAAAACACCATTCATCTTAACCACTCTACCCTCAAAAATTGATCATAAGCTAAGGGAGTGAGAAAATCATCATGCATGCGCAACTACAATATAACATGATGGCAATGTAATCACAACAATGACCAAGTTGAGTTATTCAAAGCTTAACATTCATGATATAACATACAAAACACTCACAACATGCATAAAACATCAAGCATAGACATAATAATGTACATACAAAACATACAAAACACTCACAACATGTATAAAACATCAAGCATGATATAACATACAAAACACTCACAACATGCATAAAACATCAAGCATAGACATAATAATCATAGAAACTATAAGCATGACAACGACTATGCATGAATACCAAGACACCATGTATTCTCCCAAAGAAAAAATCATATTGATCACGTCCAATATGTATAGGTGAGATGTGGTGTAGTGAGGGTGAGCTTTATATAGCTCCAAAACACCATCGAGACCACAAATCTAAAGTGGAGATAGCCTTGCTGCATGAGCATACATACAAGGTGTGGGCCCTATGAAAGTTTGTAAAAACATATTTTAGTTTCAAGAGCATTATTTTTTATGGGCATGTTCTTCATCTCTTCCCTCTCTTCTGGTCTACTATCTCCACATTCTTGCTTGTGAGTTGCTTCAAACCAAAACCTTTTTCTACCCTTGTCCAACGATAGTTCTCACAAGGTTTACACTTGAGCATGCTTATATCAGTACAAGTTAAAAGCACAATTCATGTAGACTAATTTAAAGTTGGTTCAAACATCAATTAGATGCTAATACCGCATAAAAATTTTGTGCACACAAATTTCACAAAAAATTCACAACCTTCCCAACCCTTGTACAATCATAATCTATGCAATCAAGCTTTCCATAAAAGGTTTTCCTCGTTGGTATCGTTTCTCTATTGGTTTCATTAGGAAGAGAATGGGGTCTAGGAGGGAATCTTTATTTGCCATGAGATCATGGAGGTGATTAGCATTTTGACGAATAAGTACATGTAGTGTGTGCAAGAATGGTGGGTGTGTAAGAGAGGTGTAAGAGTGGTCAAAGGATACACTTTTCACTCCAGAAAAGGAGGTGGATAATTTTATGAGCTTTAGCCTTCCATAAATTTTAAATATCTCTCCAATTTGAGCGGAGATTATCAATCTACAATCTACATGTCAAGCTCTTTCTGTAGATATGTTATATGATATGGTTTTATTCGGTAGATTTTAAATTTCATTTTCAAAGGAAAGTTGAATTGAAATAAACTAGACTTTTTGCCTATTTGAATTCAAAACTTGTCTCTTGATTTCTTTCCTAATACTAAATATTTGACTCTCTTAAAGTGCCAAACAAAGAAGCCCTCCTATACCCCACTCTCTTCCTAATGTCTCTATCTTGTTCTCCATTTTGTGCAAGTGCAAGGGTGTGTGCCTCTGTATGTATCCCCCTGTGTTGGTACAATATGTGCAAAAATAAGAAAGTTTGTGGGAATTTTTGAGAGTAGAGAAGGAATTGAGGTTGCTTGGTAGTGTGAGATTGAAATTTTTGAATGATTTGAGTGTTAGGTGACAAAAATTGTGTGACTCTATGCATATTTTTTAGTGGATCGTGGTGTATTATGTATCATGGGCTATAAAGAGGCATTTGTGTACATTCTAGAAGATGAATCAATAGTACTTACCTATGCTCAATCAATCTTCTTTAAAACCTTAATGACAAGATAATTCTAGCTAAAAAGTATGCTATGTTATTTTCTCTTTGTGGTACCCTTTTGGGAATATATCTACAATGGCTATATATGTTGACTATAGTATCCATAGTAGATCTAATCTTTTGAAGTGTTGTCTAGATAGCTTTGACATTGTTGAAAATAGGGTTGGAGGGAAATGCACACAGCTTGGAGAAGATGAAGGAAGCTCAAGGACACAATAGAGAGTAGTATTACTTAGTGTGCAATGAAAGATGAGTTAGACCTAGAGTGATGTGCGTATATACAATGCATGGGGGGGAAAACCTTGTGAGGGAAAAAATGTTCGGGTGGTCCTAAGTGTGTTCACACACATCAATACCACATGTATATGGGAACAAATCACCCCTTGGAGTGATGCGGTGAACGAGAGATGGCACATAGAGTATAGGGAAGTGCCATGCCTTGAGGACATGATCAGTCCACAAAGGGGAGTAAGCCCAAAGCTTTGCGAATAGATTCAAACTTCTCACGAGACAATGCCTTTGTGAGAATATATATTTGTGAGGTTGTCGTGTGTTGGCAAATAGGCCATGTTGATCTCTCCTACTGAGAAATTCTCCCTGACATATTGGTAATGCACCTCAATTTACTTTGTGCGAGCATGAAAATTTTGGTTCCTCACAACTGCTAATGCGCTTTGACTGTCATTTTAGATGGTGTTGACAATGTCCTGTCCAACACCCAAATCATCAATAAGGATTTTGAGCCATACATACTCAATCGTAGCTATGAAGACTGCCCTGCCTCACAACTGGAAGTATGCTCCTTGGTGAACCATGATATGCATGAACTGTGGAGCATGAAGCAAAACCCACTAGTGGACACTCGCTTGTCATTAAAAAAAACCCAAGCTGAGTCAAAAAAGCATGTAAATCTGGTGGCAATGACCCCCTTGGGATAAAACAACCCAAGATGTAAAGTGTCACTCAAGGAGCAAACGATTCTCTTGACAGTCTGCCATTAATGCTTAGACCCTAAGCTATGCATAAATCTATTGGCTTATGAGATGTTAAATAGAATATTCAGACTCGTCTTGTATACATAAATAAGGTAAGAGTGACGTTGGCAGGATCATCAACATCATGAAGACTCAATTTCAAACTTCTTTCCATGGGGATGGCAATAGCTTGCAATCCTCAAGTCCAAACTTACATAGCAATGTCTCTATGTAACTTTTCTGACACAAGGAAATAGCACCATCATAGTGCTTAAACTATATGCCCAGATAATAATGCAACATCCCCAATTCTTTCATTTTGAAAGTAGCATTCAAACCAGCCTTAAATTCATCAATATGTGTCTCATTTAGACCAATGATTGACAAATTAGTCACATATAGAACAACAATGAGAAGTACATGGCCCTCACACTTTACATACAATGTGATTTTTGTTGGACTTTTTTGTTTGACCAAATATATGAGTGTCAGTTTCTCATACCAAGCACGAGGAGATTGCTTCAACCCATACAAAGATTTCTTAGATTTGCCATTTCTCAGGGGGTTCACCATTCAAATATACCCGCCTATATAACGTGTGTTTGTGGGGTATTTAAAAACCCCGTCTTTTAACATGTTTGAATGAATAAAATGACCCCTTATTTTAGTTTTTTTTTCAAAATTGAATATAAAAATCTCTTATTTCAATGTATCTCTGTTAAATTGCCTGAAACTAAAACCCCTCCTTTCGAACTCATGTTATACATTAACATGATTACATAGTGCACCCCCCAAGACAAATATTTGCACACTTTATCTTCTTGCCCTTTAATGACAAAACCGAGAGTCTGTGTTACATAAACTTCCTCAAATATATCACCATTCAAGAAAGCGGTAACAATGTTTGATTGATATATATCCCAACAAAAATGAGCTACCAATGCACATAGAAAATTCACAGTAGTCATACGACAAGTGGGAGAAAAACTCTCTTCATAATCTATGTCTTTCTGCTATGCATAGCCTTTTGCAACAAGTCTAGCCTTATAGTGATCAATCTCACCATCCAGTTTGCATTTCAACTTATAAACCCACTTTGTACCAATTGCCTATTTTTAAGGAGGCAATCCAATAAAACACTACAAGAGGCTCTTCATATTAGCGACGCTCACACAGCGACGCTCAAAAAAAAAATTCCCGGCGTCGCTATGAGCGTCGCTATGAGCGTCGCTATGAGCGTCGCAAATTTCTTTGTAAATTTGCGACGCTCATAGCGACGCTTATAGCGACGCTCATAGCGACGCCGACTGGGGTAAAAAAATAACCGAGCGCGCCCAAAAACTCAGATCTCAGATCTGAGTTTTTCGGCGCCCTCAAGCAAGGAGCAGGTAACGCTCTCCCTCACTCTCTCTCTCTCTCTCTCTCTCTCTCTCTCTCTCTCTCTCTCTTTTTCTTCTCCACACACACACACACACACACACGAGGAGAGGAAGGAGAGCCAGGTATGCTCCTTCCCTCTCCTCATTCTCATGTTCCCTTCCCCTCTTTCTCTCTCCCTCTCTCTCTCTCTCTCACACACACATACACACACACATAGTGTTTTTGAGAGAGAGAGAGAGAGAGAGAGAGAGAGAGAGAGAGAGAGAGAGAGAGAGAGTACAAACAAAAACAAAAACGCACACACACATACATAAACAAAGAATGCACACACACATTGAGAGAGAAAAAGAGAGAGAGAGCATGCATAAACAAAAAACGCACGCATTGAGAGAGGAAAAGAGAGAGAACATGCATAAACAAAAAACGCACACATTGAGAGAGGAAAAGAGAGAGAAAACATGCATACGATCCAAAAAAACGCACACACATTGAGAGAGAAAGAGAGAGAAACTAATTTAACGTCGTAGGAAACTAATTAAAATTAAAAGACCTAAAGATCTAGCCGACGAGGAGTTGAACTCAAGACCTATTATTCAAGAGGGAAATGGCATAATCAATCTATCATACTTGGCATGGGTGATAGAAAGGTTATACCATTTATCTCTTTTTATTGGCACACACATCCACACACGCGCACACACACAAGAAGAAGAGAGTTATAACGTCGTAGGAAACTATCTTAAAAGACGTTAAAGATTAGGTTATATGTAGACTTACATTAAATTAGATTTAGGTTTATTTTTAACTAGATTTACGTTTATTTAAGCTAGATTTAGATTTACGTTATATTAGATTAGATTTAGGTCTCCATAGACTGCGATGCCTGCATGAAGCGGGTGAAGAAAGCCCTCAATGGAATATAGGGTATTGCTGCCTTCACTCATGGTGGGCTCCGTCGATCCAAAAGTACTGGTGAAATGTCTTCAGAAGATAGGGAAGAAGGTGGATCTTCAGGGCGGCAAGAGTCACTACATCCCCGACACAATGACCATCTAGACAACCTCTAGTCATTAGACTTACGTTAAATTAGATTTAGCTTTATTTTTAGTTAGATTTACGTTTATTTAGATTTACGCTTATTTACGTTAGATCGAGTCCACGCAAGAATTACTTACGGTTTAGGGTTTAGAGTTAGACGAACAGTGAAAAGATCTACTGTGAAAAGATGTTAAGATGAAGTGAAGTGCTACATCTAGAGAAGAGGCAAAGGGGTTTTGTCCACTACATGCAGTATCATGTAGACGTGGGTGTGTAGATTTCTTGTACCCACAAATATAGGTATTGACCAATAAAGACGAGATTATAACCCGGTGGTTCTGATCTCCGTGCACCTCTAGACCGAGGTGTGCGGGGATTGGACATGACTAGAGAATGTGAGGTAGAGAGAGAGAGAGAGAGAGAGAGAGAGAGAGAGAGAGAGAGAGAGAGAGAGAGAGAGAGAGAGAGAGAGAGAGAGAGAGAGAGAGATAAGACAAAGAATGCCAATAGAATATTAAATTTGTTGTCCAGGTTATAAGTTTTTTATCCTTATTATGAGTAGCGACGAGGATGTGGGACCGTCCAACCGAAACACCTATCTCTCAACGAGGGTCTTATGTCCTTGTAATCAATGCAAGCATGCTGTGCGACGGACAAGACGTGTTTCTTTGCAGCACGTTCGCGAATTTGGCGATTTCGATCCATCTATTATAGATCGAGTTGTTGCCAATTATAACTCGTCGGATTCTGACGCTGGCCAACAAGCAGCAATCTTGCAACCCAATAGACGTGTTCGCAGGCGCTTTGGTCAAGCAGCATATGTGAGGCCACAAGATGTAGCCTCTGACAGCTCGGGGGATGATCATGCAGAGCACATTCCCAACGAGGCAATGTTTGAGCCCGAGATTGATGAAATGATCGAGACGATCATGGATTCAGAAAGGCTTATCTATGATGATATGAAAAGTGAAGCCGATACGCCATTGTATAATGGAGCACGTATGTCTAGATTGAAAGCACTCCTGGTTCTTCTCAACATGCAGGCAAAGTTTGGATGGAGTGACACTAGCGTCACAACGCTTTTCAGGTGATCTATTACAATTAGTTTACTTTAATAGAACTCTAAATGTACAATGATCTGATAGATTTTTACACGACTGTATCATATTTTTATGTTGTGTAGATTGCTGAAAGAGCACATACTACCAGCTGACAATGTGATGCCAGATTCCCGAGATGAAGCAAGAAAGATTTTGTGAAACTTGGGGATGGATTACAATTCTATCCACGCTTGTCCTAATGACTACATTCTTTTCAGAGGGGAATACACAGACATGGAGAAGTGTCCGAAATGTGATTCCGAAAGATATCGAGTAGATCTCCACGGGACAAAAATTCCACAAAAGGTTTTGCGACATTTTCCTCTGCTTCCTCGCATCAAGCATTTCTTCGAATGTAAGTCCATGGCCGCCCTAGCATCATGGCATGAGGAGAATAAATCTTCGGATGGTGTGCTACGAATTCCTGCAGATTGCGCAGCCTGGAAACATATAGATGGAACATGGTCGGATTTTGCCAGGGAAGCTCGAAATTTGCGCTTAGACCTGGCTATGGATGGCGTAAATCCATTTGGTCAAAGATCAACATCTTACAGTGTATGGCCCGTTGTCATCGTCAACTACAACATTCCCCCGTGGTTGACTACGAAGAAGGGGCACCTATGGCTAAGCTTGATTGTGCCAGGGCGATATAAAGTGGGGAATATGGATGTGTATCTTCGTCCACTATTGGAAGAGCTACAACAATTGTGGATTGGCATAGAGGTGGTGGATATGAGCCGACACACAGGACGACGGAATGCTTTGATCAGAGGCATTCTAATGTGGACCATGCATGACTATCCTGGGCTAACAGAATGCTCAGGTGATCTATTGACACTCCTCACTCAGACACTGTAAATATTGTTTTTTCCCATAGTTGATCTATTATCATGTGTATACATGCAGGGCTTCAAACAAGCGGATATAGAGCATGTGTCACATGTGGACCTAGACTGAATGCACGTAGGGCACCCTCACTGAAGAAGCAAATCTACGAAGGTCATCAAGCGTATCTTCCAGAGAATCATGTGTTACGCGACGGCTTTTTGGGAAGAGAGCCACCAAGGATGTCTGCACAAGCATGGTTAGAGCAGAAGGAGATGTGCGATGACGGATTGCCTCCAGGAATGAAGAGACTATCTCTATGGTACGAGTTACCATACTGGCCCCGACTCATGATCAATCACTTGCTCGATCCAATGCACATATTCAAGAATGTGGGTAATCTACTATGGGACCATTTGACCGGCAAGAAAGATACTTTGGGAGCCAGAGTTGACCTTAGAAATGTGGATCGTATGGAGCAATATTGGCCGCAAACAGCGTCTGATGGGTCGATAAAACTCCCTAAAGCACCATGAATTTTCACAGGAGCCCAAGAACGCAAAGTAAAAGAGGCCATTCGATCTTTGCGGACCCCCACTGGCGTAATGCACTCACTCCGAACGTGTTTTACTAAAGAAGGAAAGCTTACCGGTTTGAAGTCACACGATTGGCATAAAATGTGTCAGGTACGTTCATAGTGGTCTTTAATATCATTGCATAAAATGTGGACTTTAATATCATTGCTGCACATACTTTATAGTTTATTTTACCGGTTGCCATTGAGGGATGTTTGTCTCTCGACATCCGTAACACAATCTACAAACTTGCAAAGCTGGTGCAATGGATCTCACAAAAGGAGATCAACGTAGACTCCATACCATTCGCCAAACTAAATGCTGTAGAGCTTGTGTGCATGTTTGAGAAACATTTTCCTACTACCATGCTAACCATTCAGGTGCATCTTCTTGTTCACATAGTTGATGAGGTGGAAATAGTTGGCACAGTTCATTCCAGATGGATGTTCTTCTTAGAGCGTTTCATGAAAACGCTTAAGGGATATGTGCGTCAAAAGGCACGTCCGGAGGGTAGCATGGCAGAAGGTTGGTTGGTATCAGAGTCCCTAGTGTGCATTGGAGAGTGGCTAGACGGATTTGATAAATCCCGAGACACGCTATGGCGAACCATAGATGATGAGCGCATATCTGGGATTGTCATGTGCAATCTCGGTGTTGAGAAGAAGATGACGGAAGATCTAGAGGCTAAAATCAACCGATTTTGCATGCTTCACAATCCAGTGATGCAAAAGTGGATTTCACAATATGAGGATGCAAAGCAAGAGCGACAAAGGGCACGAATCGAGTGGAGACGGGGAAGACGACCACTGATGCACTATCCAGCGGTTCTGGAGAGCCTACCAACCTTCATGAGCTTAAGATGGTTGCACAACCAATTGAAAAGTGCACAACAATGCGGTGACGAAGTGACTGAAGAAGAGTGGGAGTACTCTCGGGGTTGCGCGACCAAGGTAAGTTTGCAATGTACGACTAGTAAGTGACTTTATTTATAAACGTTTGAACGGCCACTCATAATCTTTGTTCGTTGTAGTATAAGTCATACACAGCAGCATGGTGTAAAGGTCGACATTTTAGGGTGGAACGAATCGACAAAAAGCGTTTTACTCAAGATTGTGGAATCATGGCAAAATTTGAACAGTCTAGTCGACGACGTTCCTCTGATGCAGATCCTGTGGTGGCGGAACTCACTTACTTCGGCACGCTGCAAGAGATTCTGAGGATCGATTACAGAGGATTTTTTGTCGACTTGTTCGACGTGCAATGGTTCAAGATAATCATGGAGGGTCGCAACGCTACTGTGCGTAGAGGAGAGTCTGGTTTTCTTGAGGTGGATTCTACTAAGAAATGGACTGACCTAAGAGACACTTTCGTACTACCCGAGCATTGTGAACAAGTAAGTATATAAATAGTTAACATCCCCCTTTTACAAGTTATGTGCTTGAAAGCTCTCATGTAAGTTATGTGGCTCTGGCAGGTAATATTTCATCCTACAAAGTCTACATCAAACTGGTGGTACGTCATAGAGGTAGCCCCTCGTAGTGCAAGGACGTATGAAGGCTACCATGTGCCAATCACAACGACATCAATGGAGGAGATCAGAGAAGATGCTCAATCAGAAGCCGCTGCGGTGCTGCCAGACGAGCATCAAGATGCTACTACTCTATATGGGGTGCATGCAGAGGAGCTACAAAATGAAACAGAGGATATGTGTTTAAACGGAGAGCTCTATATAGATATAGGAAGTTATGCTGAGTTATGCGAGGATGAGAGAGAGATCTCTTAAAGCCACAAATATTGTATTTGAACAATTTTGCTCCATGTTGTAAAAGATCTGGCTCTCTAAGTACCTTCCATGGTGTATAACGCTCTTTTCTACTCGCGCTCACATCTTTTGATTGAAAATTCTGAGTTTTCGACTTGCCCGCCCCCACACCAGCCACAGCATCGCCATCTACGCCAGGTTTTGCATGGCTGACTGTTCCTAGAAGCTACACACC
This sequence comes from Adiantum capillus-veneris, assembly GCF_014529385.1. NCBI lineage: Eukaryota > Viridiplantae > Streptophyta > Polypodiopsida > Polypodiales > Pteridaceae > Adiantum > Adiantum capillus-veneris. The sequence continues at coordinate 30,180,102 of NC_140952.1, read as the reverse complement.
TCTACCTACTCCGCCAGGAGCCACCCCACTCGACACTCCTCGCTTCGGGGCCCAGACGCCGGTGGAGACACCTGACGTCCGTACCCCCATCGACACGCTGCTAGAGACCCCTGCCGGGACACCCAGGTTCACGCGTCACTGGCCAGAGGGCTTGCCTTACTCCGTGGACATCAGCGGCGGCATCATCATGGATGATGACGGCAAGAAGGTGATCTCGCGCATGCGTGGTCTTTGCTCTCAGCTGTTTAGACACTACATACTAAACAAATGGAGTGAAGTACCAAGTGATTTAAAAAACAGAGTCATCAGCATACTTCATGATGAGTTTCCCGTTCCAACACGGGATCAGCGCTTCAATGAAGACCTGATGAAGATTCGAATGCGCGAATACTGCAAACACAAGCGTTCCGAAGTGCAAAAGCAATCAAGAATGGGTGGAACACGCCAGATTGGCTGGCCAAAGAAGATTGGAAGAATGCGAAGAAAGCAGCGCGCGAGAATCCCGACAAGTGGAAGCAACAAAAGGATGCAGCCAGAGCGCGAGTAGAGGCAGGGAGCTCGCACCACTTGGGGAGCGGTGGATGGGCATCATTTGAGGCCGATTTTGTAAGTCTTTTCACATTGCTCTTTATGCATGTTCAATAGTTTAGGGTTTATGAGTTTTTTAGTTCTAATATAATGAAATCTTTGTATGTTTTGACAGTGGTCGATGACAGGACGTGATCCCACACCGTACGAGCGCGAGTACGTAGGCAGGAAAGGCTTAAACGCCCTGATGGACATTCTCAGTTCTCGCGGCGGCATGGTTAGGATTAGGGTTTACTCTTTTTTATTTTTTGTATTGTTTTATAAATGTCGTTATATGTTTATACTTACTGAAAGCTGTCTTATTGTCTTTTTTTGCAGAATCCGACAGATACGCCGCTTGGACGCGATGAGACGTCTGACTAGACGACGTCAGTTTAGCCGTAGCTAGATAGCATTAGTTTAGGGTTTCTCATAGCTTATGTATCATGAGACGGATTTTATACGTCTTTTTGAACCATGTATATTATTACATTTGTCACCGCAGTTCCTTTTGCCAATCAATTCTTTATGCCTATGATGTTGTACAATTGTCATTATTACATTTGCCAATCAATTCATTTTGCCTATGATGTGTACAATTGTCAATTTTGCAAACAATGCGTCTTGTGGGTGACTATTTTGGGTCTATTATCTACCTTTGCACTTTTTTTAAAAAGTGAATCAAGTACAATATGGTTGATGGGTTGAATGCCCTGCCACCAGAAAAAATTTCTCTCGGGCGTCGCTATTTATGGCTCTGTAGCGTCGCTATGAGCGTCGCTATAGTCTTCTGTGTAAACGTCGCTATAGGCATCGCTATATGCGTCGCTATGAGCGTCGCTATATGCGTCGCTATGAGAGTCGCTATATGCGTCGCTATGAGCGTCGCTATATAGCGACGCATATAGCGACGCTCTCGTAGCGTCGCTCGTAGCGACGGTTTTAGCGACGCCGGGGGTTATTAAAACCCAATGTATTTCCGTCGCTAACAGCGTCACAAGAGCACACAACCTCTTGTAGTGAAATACATGTGTCATTTTCTATGTGCATCATATTCTAATTGCTTGGCAACCATCCGATTTTTAAAATTATATGCTTCATCAAAAGACAAGGTTCCTCTACATCACATAAGCTAGAAACACCCAAAACATAACAATCTAATTCATAAGATGAATGGCAAGAACCTGAACGAGTATGAGTAGACAAAGGTACATCCAATTTCTAGTCATGCAAAGTATGACAAGTCATTTTGGCCTACGTCTAGCCTGCTCATTCTCAACCCTTTCCTCATCAAGTTACATCATGTACATCTGCATCAAAAATTGGCTGGTCGGTAACGTTTTCAAAAACCCCCAAAGGCTGTACATTTGCCTCATTTGAATTTACACTCAAAATGATTCAAACTTCCACCATTAAAAAGAGGCAACAAACTATCATTAATTTCATGTGAGCTAACAATAATGTCTCTAGTACATGATAACAAAGACTGGATATAATCTTCCACAAACACAACATCACGTAAAACCAAGATACGCTTCGTTTGTGGATGGTATAACCTGTAATCTTTGCTCTCAGTATTGTAACCAACAAAAATATGTTTGACAGCCTTATCATCCAATCTGATCAATAGATGGCTTTCGATCACGCAATGCTTCATAAGGATTCATAGACTGCGAAGCCTTTGTAGGACACGTGTTAAGTACATAAGTGGCACACATGATAGCCTCGAGCCAAAATAAATGTGGAAAAGCTTGAATCTTGACCATACATCGTGCCACTTTTGTAAGCGACATGATCTTCCTTTCAGCAAAAAAATTTTGCTAAGGTTTATATGAAATTGTACATCGGTGTTTTATCCCATGACTAGCCAGAAATGCAATAAATTCATAAGACATATATATATATATAACACCCCCCCCCCCCCCCGCCCCCCCCCCCACCCCACCCCACCCCCCCTCCCCCATGAACAAATGTTATCCATAGTACATCTAGAGACATTTTTAGCCATAGCCAAAAATTGCTTAAGCACATAAACACTTTGGAATTTTCTTTAAGCGGATACACCTATGCATGCCCAGAGTATTCATCAATGAAAGTCATGAAGTAAAGATAATTTCCCAAGGACAGAGTTTGCATGGGCCCACAAACATCACTATGCACAAGCTGCAACCTGCATGTAGCCCTAACTGAACCATCCTTTGGAAACTTTGAATGCTGCATATTACTCAAAATACAAGCTTCACAAACATGCTTCACATGGGCTTCAAGAGGTGGCAAAGAAGCAACCATATCATATTTCTACAAACACAGCAAACGGGCAAAATTTAGATGCCCAAAAGATGCATGCCAAAGTTTTGCATCTAAAATAGCCTTTGAATCCACAACTGCTTTTGCAACATTCTTCCCACACTTGTTATACAAAGCGACCTTATACAACCCACTGCATAAAATGCTATATGCAACAATTTCATCACCAAAAGTGAGATCATGAGCTGTTTATCTGAAGTCTAGCAAGTGCAGATATAGACAAAAGGTTCTTTTTTATCCCAGGTACATACAATGCATCAACAAGTGTGAAAGATCTAGCATTCCTAGTAGTCAACACAATCTTTCCAACTCCCTTGACCGGATAAGAGGCATTGTTGGCACAAGTGGCTCAACTACCATGAGGTACATCCTTGAGAGAGATAAACAAGTCACGATGAGAGGTAATGTGCTTGTAGCACCAATGTCAAAGTACCACACATGAGCATCTGCAGCAACTGGCCTCGGGGGGTGCAATTTGTAATTATGTTAATGTATAATGAGAGTTCAAAAGGAGGGGTTTTGAAATGCAAACATTCTAGGCAATTTAACAAAGATACATTAAAATAAGGGGTTTTTATATTCAATTTTGGAAAAAATACCTAAAATAAGGGGTTATTTTATTCATCTAGACATGTTAAAAGAGGGATTTTTTAATACCCCATGAACGCACGTTATATAGGGGAAACTAAACGGTGAACCCCCTGAGCAACTGGCATACATACATCACACAAAGCAGGATCATACGTTCATTCGGCACTAAATTCCCACTCTGCATCTACATCAACATCACAATCTTCTTTCACAGAAGATTCTATAATAGCTGCACTTGTAGTGGAACGAACCTCTTTTGCCTTCAACTTAGGACACTGCTTGATCAAGTGATCATTAGCTTTACAATAATGGAAACGCATCTTCTTTTTTCACTTTTCACTAGAATTCCCAGACGGGGTGTTGCAAGCAGAAGCATTGGAAACATGTGATTTTTCACTCACCGAATTAAGAACCATGACAAGTGGCTACATTGCTGTTACCATTTTTTCTTTGAGCAGCAATAAAGGCATGTTCAACTGCATGTTGTTTAGCCTTGATTTTCTTGAAAGCGACTCTTGCAACAGCATTGTGCATAATGCATCAAACTTGACAACTTCAGGAGTTCCTTGGGTCATAAGTCTCCAAGTACTAGCAAAAATCTGGTAAGAATTTGGCAAAGCATCAAGAATAGTCTGCACAAGTGAACTGTCAGAACTGACTTCACTTGTAGAAATAAGTTTCTCATTAATACCCTTGATACCAACAAGGAAAGTGTTCATTTCATCTTCCTCATACATAATCTTTGACTATATCTCTTTATGTAGTAATGCAATTTTATCCTCATTTTGCGACTTGCATAAAGACCAACCAGAATATCTCAAGCCTGTTTTGCAAGTTTTAGTTGAACGAATGTGAGGAGTAATAGTATGCTTCATGGATAATGCAATCAATGCATGAGCTTGTGCTCTCTAACATCCCAACGAGCTTGCTCAGCCATAGGAAAAATAGATTTGGTAGCAGTAACCCTTGGGGGATTTACTCTATATACAAAATGGGACGCCACCTGCGAGCGGGCAACTTTGATAAAACCCCTATATAAAATTCGTATTGGGAAACATGACCCCCCTTCCCAGTCTTATATGACAATCAATGAAGAAAACTATCATACTCCTATCTCACATATAAAACTTTAGTCTCAAATGATCTAACTGAGTAAAACTAGTCAAAGAGTGTGTAGCATAGTGACTAGCAACATACTAAGGAACCACTTTTTTTTATAATTGATGTACCCTTAATGTCTTAGTTTGAGTTTCAAACTTTGCGCCCGTTCAGCCTATACTCTATTCTGACCCATCCAAAGTTGGTGTAAATCAACCCTTGACCTGCTCCAAATCAGCCCTTATCTATGACCGGCTTGATGAAAAAATTGATGTTTGACTTGAGAAAAAACTTTCCTAAAATTCATCCGAGTTCTAGAGCACACCGGTGACCAACCTTTACAAGTAATCAACACGGGTAAGCCCCCCCCCCCCCCCCCCCCCCAAAAAAAAATAAAATGATACCCCCCTCCCTTATTTTAAGCTTGGGAGATAAATTATTGGGGGCCCGTCCCTAACTTATACGCTTATGTAACTTGTAAAAAGAAACCCTACCTTACACTTACGTGGTGCGATAAGTTTTCCATGGTGAATCCCCCGGGTAGTAACCCTACCACCAAAACTTGTAACATCCTCAACATCGTCTATATCATTAGAACCAGGGTGTACATCAATGCCTTGCATCATGTAGGCCCACATTGGGTAATTGTTCCAATCCAATTTATCCTCAGCAGCAAACATCTTGAACACATCTCTGCTGGTGTCAGCCATTGGCAAATGCTTGCAACCTGATGTAAAAACTTCCCAAAAAGAGGAGAAATAAAGGAAGAACAACACATGCTATGTAGCACAATCTATAGAAGAATGTAATGGACCTATTATGCAAAAAATAGCACTGATAGAAATTCTGTACAAAATGAAAAAATTGCCTCCATAGTACTACTTATAGTGGAAATGGAGGCTGAAATGAGCCCGAATATAAATTCTAAGCAGACTTTTGACGCTCACCAAATATTTTTTGACCTTCTAACACTCACCAAAGCTCACACAAATCGGAGAAAGTGAGTAGGCATGTGCTGGCGATGCTGGCAACTAAGCTCAAGAAGACCCGACCTGCTTTGATAACAACTGTTGGAAATAGGGTTGCAAGCAAATGCACACACCTGGAGAAGACCAAGGAAGCTCAAGGCACAAATGAGAGTGTACTTAGTGTGCAATGAAAGATGAGTTAGCCCTAGAGTGATGGATGTATATACAATGCACAGGGGGGAGAACCTCCTAGTGAGGGAAAAAATGAGCTGGTAATCCTAAGTGTGTTCACACACATCACTACCAGTGCATGTATATGGTTTGGTAACAGACATTGAGTAGGGCATCCTTGGGGGTGGTTTCTATATGGTGACATCCCCCCATGATACTAAATCATCTGTATCTGCTACTATAAATAGGGATGCAATTGAGGATTAAGAGAATTTGGATCAAAAATCACCTCTTGTTGATACCTAGAAATAAAGCACTAGAAGTAACACCAGTTGTACCTTTCATTCTACTATTCATCTAGAGGCATGGTAGATCTACTACATTAAGTCAAACTAGATGCTTGATGATGATGATATGTATGTTCATGTTAGTGATCTATTAACTTATCAGTTCCCTCTAATACTTCTGCGAGTGATGTTGATGTTGATTTATTAAGGAATGTGGGGGTTGAGTGATACATTGCTACATAACTCTTTGCTTCTTGATTTTATTTTAAAATTGATTGTTGTTAATGTCAAATATACTAAAAGGAACTTGTTAATGGTATGGGTTGACTTTTGTGATGGCTTGTGAAACTACATGAGTTTGGTTGGGAGAAGGGTTTAAAAATATAAGAAGAAGAAAATTGGGGATGCTTTACACAATGTTGAGGAGGTGTACTTACTTGCAAGGAACAGTACACTGTGTCATAAGAAAATGCAAGACCTGAATGAGGTAAGGAGCATAATTAGGAAATTTGAGGATGATCAAGCATGTAGGGCTAGACTCCTCCACACCAAAATAAGTCTCAAAGATTGCAATGAGGCATCAATAATGGTATTTTGGAAATTCAAGTCCAAGGACAGTAGAGAATCAATGACATATATTGAGATTCAAACTGTGCTCGTAGATTCTTGAGGAGATGCATGTTGGATGCAGGAGAGTACTCTAAACATATTCAATGCTTCATTTGAAGAGGCAAATAATACGGTCAGGTCTTGTAGTTAACACCTTTCGTGATATTGTGGATACATGTGTAGTGGATGCAACTGCCACCAAAAATCTAGGTATTAATAAAACCCAAGACCTTGTGGGATCTCAAAAGATTATGTATTGCATTTCTAGGAACAATTAAAGTATATGATTTTCCCAGGCCCTTTCCCTCTCTTCAAATCCATAGAAAAATGCTAAACCCTCTAGAAGATCTTCTTCTTGGCATAACAACAGGTTCTTTGTCTCTTCTTTGTCCTCAGTTGTCAATAAGGGTTGGATTGACAAAACTCCTCAAAATTGCATTGGAGGCCTCGCTCTCTTCAAAATGCTTCTCTTTCTCTTCGTAGTCTAGTACCTCTTTGTGAGGGATCTTCGACTTGAATAGGTGGCACGGCCACTTTAATACGTTTGTTGCTCCGCTCACCTCTCTTTTTCTTTCCCTTGGAAGCTCTTTTTCTTTTCCATTTCTATTTTCAAAGTTCCTTGGGCACCTTCCACAATTTCCCTTGGGGCTTGATATGTGAGGTCCTATCCTTCAACTATTTCCCTTGGGGCTTGATCGGTGAGGTCCTATCATTCATCTTCCTGTTCCTCGTCACTCTTCCCATCTTCATCTTTGGAAGGTTCCCTGAGATTTCTTTTAGATCGTGTTGCAGAAGATTTAGCAATCTCAGCCTCTTCCTCCTTTTCTTCTTTATAATCCATGCACTAGAAGGTTGAGATTGATCATACCCAAAGTTGGAGTGAACTCCTTGTGAAACACTTTCACATTCATTAAAAAGAGAATGGGGTCTAGGAGGGCCTTTTTATTTGGCAATTTAAGGGGAGTCAAACCTTTAGTATTAACAAAGCAATCAAAGAGAAACTTTTAAATTGAAACACACAAAATGAGTAGTTTAATTAACATCATCCCCCCCCCCCCCCCCCCCCCCCCCCCCACCACCACCAAAGAGAAAGAATGAAATTGAAAATATAGTGGCAAACTACATCATGTAGCATGTCTATGGGACAAGATCAATGCATAGATTGCCCCTATGCGCCTTTCTTGCCAATTCCCCTTCGTGGTAGACATTCTGTCCTAGGAGATCTCCAATGTACCAAAGTTGTAGTTTGGATTCAAGATTTTCCCATTGGGCTTGCTCAACTCCTTTGATGGTGATGCCTTTCTGATATGTATCTATCATTGAGAGTCTCCACCATGTTAAAGTATCTTACTAGAATACAAGAACCTTAGCTAGAGTCTCAAGTTCTTGCCAAAGCTTTATGAGATCATCCATTGTGTCCCCTGCATACACTGTTATGAGTCTAGTGTTGAGGGGAGGTGGGAGCAAGACTGAGGATTCAAAATCTTTATAGTGTTCGGGAACACCTGTGGTGCATCCCCCCGAGCCATGCTAGTGTAAATCAAAGATACACTGGTGATGTTTGGACACATTACAGAGAGCCTTGGGTAGCTCTAGACCTGATGTCTTCACTTCCTGAAGGACAATGTAGTCAACGGGGTCACTATAATTTGTGAGCCAGTACATGCAATTTACTTCAGGCCTCGATGCAACAGGTGGTTACCCATGGGAATAAGTGACACACAACATTTAATGACGGGGGGTGAGAGGATTGATGGCTTGGACGTCCAAGGCAAGATCTAGAGGCGGGATAAACCTGGACAACGTGAAAATTGAGGCAAAAAGGATATCAAGGTAGCGTAAAAAATGAGGGCTTGTCGACCAGTTTTGAACCCACCATCTCGCAGCCCAGGCTTTGGGTCACATGGGCTAACCAACTCAATCACCCACACATGTTGTACCCAGGCCCGTTTTTATGAGCTTTTATTGTAGGCCAACATGGATTGTTTGGGTTTAGGAGGTTCAATTTGTGGCCGGGTTTAGTTTCAATGTGATAGTAGCAGCTCCGATTGGATAGAATTTTGTGTGTGGACTTGTGAATCTTGGTCCCCTCACCACTTGTTGGAGTTTTTTTTTAGCTTTGATGAGCACGGTTGCATGAGCATTTGCACTTGAAAAGAAATTTTATTATCTACTATTTGATGATGATACTTGCACTTGATCTTCCTTAAGGAGCGGTTTTGTAGGCAATGAAAGCTCAAAGACGGATAGGGTGAACTTTAGAACTGTTACAATTAGCAAGCACAAAAGAAATGATGATGGGCATGGAGTGACATTAAAGAAGGGTGTATGTTTGTTTGATCGCATGTTGAGAGGATGCCAGGTCAAAATCCCACCTTTTCATTTAAATTCTTGCTATTTATCTCTATGTGTGAACGATGTACATGCAAGAGTTTTTTTCAGTTGTATTTCTATATAATAAATTCAATCTATATGGCCATAAATAAGGGCCGCCACCATTTGGGGAGAGGTAGAACGCCATGTTGAGAGGGTGGTGAGTGTGGAGTGGTGTTGATTGGTTGAGGGGTCCATTTGTCACCAGACCTAAGAGAAAAAAAGGTTTTTTGGTGTTGCCATGCCGAGTAGGAGAGGCGAGGGATGAGAACAAGAGTAGGGCATGAGGAGAGTACCCTGGAGATCAGGTGAGAGAGAGAGAGAGCCAGGATCAAGTGTGAGGAATCTGCCGTCCCATGAAGATGTACTGGCATGTGTGCAAGTAATATAGGGAGAGGGAGAGAATCATGCCTATAGCATAGAGAGATAGAGAGAGAGAGGTCTTTTGGGCCATATTTGATAGAGAGAGATGAGACTTTATTGTAAGAGAGAGTCAATGTTTGGTGCTACCGGATATGACGAGTGCGTTGCCCTATAGGGTGTAAGTCAAACAAAATGTGTTGCCCTATAGGGTGTAAGCCAATTGCTTGGGCTATCAACGTCATTCAAAATTCTTGAAGCTCTAAAGATACAAAGAGGTCTTGAATATAAAGATAAGTTTTGTTACATTGTTGTAAAAGCAATTTTAATATTCATTAATACACGATAACTTCATACTATATCTCATGCTTCTCGCCTTTCTCATCTCTCTTTTAAAATAAGATAACATATTCTTACCGTTGTGTTTGTTGAATAAAAAAGTGATCACTTTGTGGATATTCGTTGATGAGATATGATACTGAGACTAAATGCATATTCAGTGGCACTGGATTTTAACAGCACTTGCAACCCTTTTAGGTCCATGCAAGTTTGGATATGGGAGTTTGAGCATCATTGTTGTTTGCTAGGTTTTTCTTGGTCTTGGGTTTGCTCCATGACCCAGGCCTAGAAAAATATCTAATAGTGGCACGCCCGGTGGGACCAGCTGCTTGCAACATCTAAGTGTTCTAGCAAAAAGTCTGCATCCTAAATGAAGTTTTTTCAAAGAAAATAATCTATTGCGTTCTTTGAAGGAAACAAAAAAAAGGGGTTTTTCTTTTGATGAATATTAGTTCTTGTATTTTGCCTGACATGTACATGTAAACTTAGACCCAAGCACCTATAAATTCCTCTTTGAAACTCCATAAACCTAAGTGTTTTAGGTCATTGGGAAAGACCCACTCGAGGTCATTGAGGAGTCATCAAGGATCATTAGGAGTGCCAAGTCAAGTCATCACTGCAAGGGTAGGGGATGTTTACTAGTTTATCTTTTTGTGATTACATAGTGTCTGTCTCTTGTTTGCTCATATATGTTTTTACTTGCATCATCTATAGCCCAATGGATAAGGCACTCGTCTAGCCAAAAATTCTCGGTTCACCCTAACAAACTAGTATTCCCCCCAGGACGCCACTGTTGGAGTTTTTTTTTAGCATTGAGGAGCACGGTTGCATGAGCATTTGCATTTGAAAAGAAGTTTATATTAATTATCTACTATTTGACGATAATACTTGCACTTGAACTTCCTTAAAGGAGCTGTTTTGCAAGCAATGAAAGCTCAAAGACAGAGAGGGTGAAGCTTGGAACTGTTACAATTAACGAGCAAAAAGAAATGACGATGGGCATGGAGTGACATTCAAGAAGGGTGTATGTTTGTTCGACCGCATGTCAGGCCAAAATTCCACCTTTTCGTTCGTTTCAAACTCCGACTATTTCTCTTTATGCACGAACGATGTCCATGCAAGAGTTTTTATTTCAATGTATTTGTTTATAATAAAGTCAATCTATATGGCCATAATAAAGAACAGTAAGGGCCATCACCTTTTGGGGAGAGGTGGAACGCCATGTTGAGAGGGTGGCGAGTGTGGACCAGAGTCAATTCGTTGAGGGCCCGTTTGTCGCCATATCGAGAGACAAAAGGGTTTTTAGTGTTGCCATACTGAGTAGGAGTGGCAAGGGATGAGAACAAGAGCAAGCGATGAGGAGAGTAGCCTTGGAGAGTGGACGAGCGAGAGAGCCAAGGCCGAGTGTGAGGATTCTGCGATGCCGAGGGGGGGTTGAGAATCTCCCATAAAGATTCATTGGCCTGTGTGCAAGGAGTTATAGGGAGAGGGAGAGAATCTTGCCCATAGCAAAGAGAGAGAGAGAGAGAGAGAGAGAGAGAGAGAGAGAGAGAGGGGTCTTTTGGGCCATATTGATAGAGAGAGATGAGACTTTATTATGACAGAGAGCCAGCGTTTAGTGCTACCATCTATGACGAGTGCGTTGCCCTATAGGGTGTAAGCCAATTACTTGGGCTATTGATGTCATTCAAATTTCTTGAAGCCCTAAAGATACAAAGCGTTTTTGAAGATAAAGATAAGTTTTGTTACATTGTTGTAAAAGCAATTTCAATATTCATTAATACACTATAACTTCACACTATATCTCATGCTCCTCGCCTTTCTCTTTCTTTTAAAATAAGATAACATATTCTTCTCGCTATGTTTTGTTGAATGAAAAAGTGATCACTTTGTGGATATTCGTTGATAAGATATGATACTGAGACTACATGCATATTCAGTGGTAGTGGATTTTTGCAGCACTTGCAACCCTTTTAGGTCCATGACCGTTTGGGTCTAGGAGTTTGGGCATCATTATTGTTTGCTAGGTTTTTCGTGGACTTGGGTTTGCTCCTTGGCCCAGGCCTAGAAAAAATTATACATCGCTACCCCTCACGAAATTTGTGTGTTACTTAGTCTTTAGGGGTCTGCACCACGTTTGGTCGCTACCGTCTAGCTTCGGTGAATGATAAATTGTTGGTGAATAATCAGGGGGTCAGCCCAGATAAATAAACAATTGCTAGTATGGAACTGGCGCGGATGATGTCGACTATTGGCTTGCAAAACTCCGACTTACCCGAACATGGTGCTGGACGGTGGACCGCTGGTAATTCTTTTTTCTCTGTCCTTTCTAATTCACTCTCGGGGTCTCTCTCTCCATAATTACCTGCTTACGGCGCAGGTAATTCCTTTTGTCTGTCTTTTGTTGGTCTCTCGGCCCTGGGGATTTTCTGGACTTTGAAAGCTCTCGACCCTCGTCTTCTTCTCGTTGTGGCCATGCAATATGGTCAGTGGTCCCATGTGCACCAGTTATTTGTATTATATACAACTATGCAGGCTTTTTTCTATATGCCCATCTTGGCATAGTGGCATCAGTATATCTTGCTCATAACGATGCACAAGAACATTTAGAAATTTTCTCATGTAGGAAAATAGAGCCTTTTCTAGTATTTTTCATACAATGCATAACATCATGAGCTTCTGCTCGAGAGGCACCGCATACCTAGCTAGGTACGATTGGGGGCAGGGACCCCCCGCACCTAGCTCCAATGATTTAACACTTTTTTGAAGCTTATATGGTGGCTTCATTGGACACATCCATTTTTTACCTAGTTACAAACTACATGCAACAGAATTCCATCGAAATCCTTTTAATAGAGGTGTGCTTGAAGTTGCCAAAAATCCATTCCTCAGTGGATGCTCGCTATTGACTCCAAATTTATCAAGGAGCATGAACCCTTCACGCTTTCGATAATCCCCATGGGGTTCTAGTTATCCTTAAAAGACAAATGGAAGTGGGTAGTAGATCGGTTTAAAGCCAAATCAGAAAAATGGAAAGGGTTTCAAGGCTCCCTCATGGGGAGAGTGATGGTTATTAACCACTTCCTTATTGCTTACATTGTATTCTTCCTAACCCGATGGAGACCTCCTAAAGGTCATTTGAAGGACATAGTTAGTATCTGTAGGAACTTTTTATGGTCTAGAGATACTCTCCCCCACAAAAAAGCCAAGGTCAAGTGGGATATATGTTGCATGCCTAAGGACAAAGACGGTCTTGGCATCATCAGCATCTCTCAACTCGATCGCCAGATAAATTGGTGGTAAAGACAATTATTAAAGCTCTTTTTGATTACCAGTGGAAGTGTTTAAGGAAGTAGCTTAGATCTAGTACTCTGCACAAGCACAAGAGACACTTTAGTTCACTTGAACGAACAAAACTGAACTAAATGAAAGAGAGAGACACGAGAGAGAGAGAGAGAGAGAGAGAGAGAGAGAGAGAGAGAGAGAGAGAGAGAGAGAGAGAGAGAGAGAGAGAAGAGACGACACTGAATGTCGGATCCCAAACCCTCAAGGGCCCCCTTGCTTCGTTGCTAAAGTAAGTACTTTCTTTATTCTTGCACAATGATGCTCAATGTTGAGATGCTAATGGGTACTTATCCTACTGATGTTGGGTACTGGTACTGATGCCACTGATGTTGGGTACTATGGGTATTGATGGATACTCAGGGTACTGCGGGTATTGATGGGTTCTATGTCGACAATGATGAAGTCGATGGCAAGGTACTGATATAATCTAGGTCAACGACGAGGTTCTGTTGGAGTCTATGTCAATGATGATGATATCAACGACGAGGTAATGATGGGTGCCCAAATCTATTAGCGATGTCAATGGCTAAGGTCTGCAACCATGACAAGGCTAGGATGAAATCTACTGGCGCTTTCAAGGTGAAAACACTGGTTGTTCTAACTGAAAACTGCTGGTCATCAAGATCTAAAAATGCTGATGGAGAGGAGGTTAAAACGCTAGCTGATATGGCCCTGCTAACCCTGAGGCTTCTAGCCCTTCTTCTTCCTTGCTTCCTCCCCGGGACATTCATCAAGTAAAATTTTCTTATATCATGTGCATTCATTAAAATGGATTGTAATTATCCCTTATATCCCTCTTGTACACATGAATCTCCAAATTTACAAGAAATTAAAATTCCTTATGTTGAATACACGTACTATGTTAGATAGACTTCAATGAACTCCCCGGGGCTTCCTCCTCTACCAAGTCCTAGGGCCCAAGGCTTGCATCTATATGTTTATGAGACTAGTTCAAGAAAGCCCAAATACACCCCACAACCTTGCAAATTATAAGGTAAAATTCACTTATTATTAATATTCAAGCTAAGAGATGGTTCACGCGGTAAATTGCCTACATGCCAAAAATGCTATATTGTGCAAGAGAGGGTATGCAACTATGATCAATGAGGACATGCACATCCTAATAGAGGCTCACAAAGTGCCAGGCTAGGTCCTAATCTAATGACTCATGCTAGACTATAGCAGAATCATGTCCACGTAGCACAAGTGAAGTGCGTACATGATATCCCCCTCTGTTAAAGGTAAGGCACAATTGTCAAAATTTTATCTTGGATGCTTCTCTGTACTTTTGATGCTTACTGCTTTTGATGCATGTGGATGCATAACTGATGAAGATTCCTTCAAACGGGCAGATACTGCGGATGTAGATCGGTTGCAATGTAAACACCAACCACACAAGTTGTTAGGTAGGCTTACTATCATCGCAAAATACTAGCCTTGGTATTTTCTATGCCTTGCGAGCAAGTACTACCACTCAAAGAGTCCTGTTGTGAAGCCATTAAGGGTGAAATTGAAGGGTGACGATGCCCGGAGGTATTTCCAAGGGTTGTTGGTCGACAGAAGTGGATGCACGCTATATGCGAATGCTAATGCAGAAGAGGTTTAGGGATCCTTTCTCCAACTCCTTCCATATCTGCATAAGAGGCAAGTAGATCCTGGTACTCAAGATCTGGGTTTTTGTGGATCCGATGTCGATCTTCCTTCAAAGACATGGCAATGAAGATAGTAACTAATAAGTCCATGCTCAGAGATATTTCCAAGGGTTACTCGTTGACGGAAGTGGATGCACGCTACATGCGAATGCTAATGCATAAGAGGTTTAGGGATCCTTTCTCCAACTTCTTCCATATTTGCATAAGAGACAAGTAGATCCTAATACTCAAGATTTGGGTTTTTGTGTATCCGATATCGATCTTCCTTCAAAGACATGGCAATGAAGATGGGAACTAATACGTCCATGATCGGGACTCTTAAGATTCTTTTAGAAAAAAAAACGGGAAAGGTTCTTTGAGTTCTTGGTTTTGCTTGGGTTCTTGATAATTCTTGGTTCTTCTTGGATACTTGATGGTTCTTGGGATTCTTGGTTCTTCTTGGGATCTTGATGGTTCTTCCCTTGAGTTCTCAAAGCCGAATCACACATAGATACCAATGTCAAGTGCAACAGAAGTATTTAAGGATTTAGCTCCAATCTAGTACTCCGCATAAACACAAGGGACACTTTACTTCACTTGAAAGAATTGAATTGAACTGAATGATAGAGAGAGACAAGAGAGAGAGAGAGAAGAGAAAACATCGAATGTCAGGTCTCAAACCCTTTAGGGATCCCTTGCTCCGCTTCCAAAGCAAGTACTTTCTTTATTCTTGCCCAATGCTGGTACAATGATGCTACATGTTGAGATACTAATGGTACTTGATGCTATTGATGTTGGGTACTGATACAGATGCTGGGTACTATTGGGTACTAATGGGTGCTTAAGGATACTACGGGTACTGATGGGCTCTATGTCAATGACAATGATGCCGATGGCAAGGTATTGATGGAATCTATATCGACAACGATGATGTTGATGACAAAATACGACTAGAGTCTATGCCAATGAAGATACTGTTGACGAGGAGGTATTGATGGGTCTATGTCGAAGACGACGACATTGCCGACAACGACGATATTGACATTATGGTTGAATGCCAAAATCCGCTAGCGATGTCGATGGCTAAGTTTGCAACCATGATGAGGCCGGGGATGAGGCTAGGGCTGAAGTCTGCTGGCGTTTTCAAGTTTAAAATGCTGGTTGTTTTGGTTGAAAACACTAGTCATCAAGGACTGAAAACGTTGATGGAGAGGAGGCTAAAACGTTGGCTAATCTGGTCCTGCTAACTATGAGGCTTTTGGCGCTTCTTCTCCTGCTTCCTCCTCTACCAAGTCGTAGCATCCAAGGTTGAGCAAGCCCAAATGCAGCCCCACAACCTTGCAAATTATAAGTTGAAATTCACCTATTAATAATATGTAAGCTAAGAGGTGATTCACATGGAAAATTACCTACATCCTAAAAATGCTATACTCTGCAAGAGAGTATTAAGAGAAACTTGGCCTCACTTTTGGGCCTTGTAAGAAGTTCCACCTCAGATTACAGAGAGAGAAAAAAATGTTAAATGGTACATTTTATGTGATACTTTTTTACAAACAAAAGCCAAAATGATATTCTTTGTTAGGTAGCCGTTGTCTTTATCATCCTTATCCTTCATTCTCTTGTCAGGAATTCAACTAACCGTATGACTAATGATTTGAAATACCAACTTACAAGAGTTTCCTCCAAAAACTTAAGCTACAAGAACTCTATTAACTCTATATATGAGACTACAGTCTTCCCTTCCAAAACTTGAGATATTTCGTCACTGTCTTGAGTGTATGTATGTCTCTCTATCAACTCTAGGAATAGACAACACTTCTTTTTCTAATAAAAACACCAATTTTAACTTGCAATCTTCAATCCCTTCATCTTTAACACTTACCCAAAGAAAGAAAACACATCATCTTCACGTTCATGTATTGCAAGAGTATACACCACTGCAGAAACGTAGGAGGGAGTCTTTCTTATCTCAATGGGAGAAAGAACTTAAAAAGGAGAAAGAAGGAACATCATTAGGATTTGTAATGATTCATGGATCTATTTATCCAAAGGATCTTTCAAAAGGCCTTACCTCCATTTGCTCATATCACCAACCTTTTACATTTCACATGCGATGGAAAGGATAGGCTATGGGCTACATTCAACATTTCAAAATGTGAGGATTGAATACAGAAAAGAAAAGTGACTTCCTAGAGATGGAGAACATGTAGCTAAACATAACAAGGCATGCGCCCATAAGATTTTATCAAACAGAGAGACAATCCAAAGCCTTGAGAAGAACATCACAAGTTTGTGAGAAAGACACCATACTAGGGAATCGAAAAAGAAAACAATTTTTATGCAACATGGAGAATATGAAGATTGGTAGTGGCGGCTTGGAAAAATAAATACGTACTTTAAGGTAGCTGGAACTTTGTTTTTTGCTTTTATATCCTATATATGTGTTACACTTTCATACTATTGATCATGACACATGGTGCTATCTTTGCAGGTCTTTGCTACATCCAAACTCGAACAAAGTAGGTTCCAATGCCAAAGTACATTACAACCATCTAGTTCCAAAACAAGTAGTTGAAGAGATGATAACTTAGAAATCATAAATTGAAAGGGAGGCTCCTTACCTTCTTCATGAAGGTGAGACTACTAGAACCAATGGAAGTGAAAACAATACTCAATGAGAGTGGTATCTCACAAATGGGATATAGAGCAATGTGCAAAGCATTAGCTAAAAGGTCTCAAAATAAACTACAAAGAGGATCATTGTTGCTGCCAAAGCCATCACATGTAAAGGCTACACGCCAACACACAAATGATGAGGTGTTTGAGAAACTTGGGTCACCATTCCATATTGAAGCAATATTTTTAGACAAGGGAAATAGAGAGGTACGATATAATGAGTATAACAATCTCTTTGTTGATCTTGAAGCGTTGCAAAAGTATGCAGTTCACTTCTTTGACATGAGTCAAGAGGAGTGTCATGGGGTTCTCAAGATTGCTTTGAAGATCGACGAGTATAAGGTCCTGAAGAACAGGAAGCTAGAGAGAGTCACCGTTATCCTCATGAACAATGCTTTGGATCCATCAACAATCAAAGAGAATCCGTGATACTTCAGCGTGCAATCCAAAAACAACATTCTAATGTTAGGATCATTTCAGGTATACTTATTTCACTCTAATAACAAAAATATTGCATATTTTGTCCTTCATTTTTTGTTTCCATTTTTCATTGGAGGTTGGTATGGAAGATTTTAAAATCCAGAGATTGGGTTCTTAGTCAAACCCAAAAATTCCTTCTATCACCATCTGTGAAAAAAGAAATGGTGGTTGCTTTTAGTGGAAGAATTTGGTAACTATACAGTCAAATGATACATGGCTGGTGACTTAAAGACTCTTAAGTGCATGTACAATATTACACAGTGCAACTGTGGAAAATCCATGCTCATAATGCGCGGTTGATGTACAATCTCTTGAGAGTGTGCAATGGAGTAGAGCTTCCAATAGATATCTTCAAGATAAATCTTTTAGGCCAATGCTTGATATTCCTCTGAGTAGAGTTCACATTTGTACACTTAATGCGCTTTGCAAAATAATTGAAAAGGTGGTTCATCTATACATATATTTTGCATGGACCTTAAAGCCAGAGATTGAGTCAAAAAGAGTCATCAAAGCATTAGAGGGAGTTCTCTCAGACATTGGTTTGCATGGAGGTAATGTCAAAATTAAAGAGGACCTCAAGATGTCTCAAAGTTGTTACAAGGTACTTAGGAAAGCATCAATAGGTGGTATAAAGGCCAGAAGGTTTCTTGGGTTTAGTCTCAAAGACTCTAATAGAGAGGAGAGAAGAAACATGTTCAACAAAAGGAAACAGTTACACAGTGGTTAACGAGGCAATCCAGAATCAAAAGACAAACGTGTGGAAATTACTTGATAAAATTTTCCACTATGTTGAGCAGCATTTTTGGGACAAAAGCAAGCTCACATCATTTCAAGCAGCCTTGCTAGAATGGAAGAAGTCATACCTGACAGGGTGGAGTGGGAAATATATCACTCATTACATGGTGAGTTAGCATGCTCCATATGTAAACGACATTTAAAACTCTACTCTACTCACCATTTTGTTTTAATCCAATGCACTACATACTATTCAATCATGGTCCATATTTTGCCAAGATGTACGGCTCATTGTCAATATGGTCCACACAAGGCATGGAAAAGATACACTACATGACAAGAATAGGTTACTTTAAGCATACTAGACACGGGGGAGGAAAAAATAAAACCAATAGCCTATTAGAGCTACACCAATTGACTTATAGACAACTTATTCATAGAGCAATGCAAAAGGAGCTTCTTACGAGTTCAAAAATTACATGTTGTTTACAATACATCCGCAAAGAAAAAAGGCAAAGGGCTTGGGGAAACTCAAATGTAGGGGAGTGCCATGTAAGGTGTACCTCTTTCTCAATGTGTACCTCTTCCACGTGCAAGCCCTGTAGATAAACTCTTTCCTCTACTGATGGCAGAATCCCCACGGACATCGAGCATCTTCTTTCTCTCCAAAATAGCCATTTTTTGTATGGATCTAAGCTCTCTAGGTATTCATCTCCTCCTGCCAGAGCCTGGGCTGTGTAGGACATGAAATAGGGTGCTTCGAGTGCTTAACACCCAAACTCAATGCCAAAGACACGTAGAGAAAATTGTTTCTCTATCAGTGTTAGCCTTTCTGTGTTGAGTGGTAGGGGATATCCACCACACAATCTTGTAATACCTTTCATTGTCAACATGGACCTTCCTCACAAGTGGAGATATTGACTATTCGCTACATGGGCTCTAGGTGCCACAAGGATACCCATGTTTTCCAAGCCAAGTTATCTTGTGTTCGATTGGAACTGCTCATTTGTTGGAAATTTGGATTCTCTAGACTTTGCTTCCTTGAATGTATCTTTGATCATCTACCCCCCTGAAAGTGAACTGTGTGTCATGGACAATTGTGTTAGCAAGGAGACGTTGGTCCACTCCAACATAATCCACTGATCATCATCCACAAATTCATGTTTGCCTTAGATGTTGGTCCACTCCATCATCATTGACAAATCCATGTTTGCCTCAAAAAAATATGCAATTGTTCCTAGGTAGTAGTATGTTTGTATATTCAGCTCATGCATGATAATCATGAGTAGAATGTAGTGAATGTTGCAACTCATAGCAAAGCTAGGAGTGCAATCTAGAGGCAAAGACCCTCTCTCATTTGAGCTTTCTTGCTTTCTTTCTACAGCTGCATTTGCAAGAGAAGCAAATTTTAGAGTGCATCAAATATTTCTTTTAATACCTCTATCTGCTCTTCTTGTAGGTCAAAATGTACCTCCACATACTCTACCTTTTCCTTCAGCGTCAATGGATAACTACCAAAATTTGATGACTAGGAAGTCTCTAACTCACTATCAGTCAACAACTACAAGTAACAAACAAACCTGTGGTTGACTTCCACTAAGCAACGCTGTTTAGAGTGCCTAAGACATCTATCTTGGACAAGCAATACATCAATGGAGGGACACTTTTCTAGATAGTGATTCAGTCTTCTTGTCGCGTGCTTCTCAGGGTCAAGATCTATTGGGTGCACATATCTCATGCCATCAATTGTCAGGGAATTGTCATAAATGACTGCTTCATATTGTTGCAAATGCATTTTGAAGGTACTCAATTAAGCGATCAATGATCCATTGGATAGAAAACTCTACATTAAACATTCTTGATAGCTCTTGTGCACAGTGATGAGCACAAACACTCTATAAGAACGAGTACATTTTTTTTTCACATGTATCCTCCCCTACATCATCCTCGTCCCTAGGACAATGTTCCCCATGTCTGAAGAAAAAGCAAGCCAAAACTACTATTATAAACTGAATGGTATTTGGTGTCAAAACCAAGTGAATAGTGAGCCTGGAAAATCCCTTAAGGTCTGTATTTTCTTGGTTCGGACCCGTGTATTGAGGATATAAAAGGTTATGTGATGAGAGTCAGACTCAGGAAAATAGGGGCCTGAAGAATCTCTCATGGCCCCTGTTTGATTGCTTCTGACCCATGTGATTATATTAGTATAATTTACATTGTATCTATGTCCTTTTGTGACACATGTAATGTGATGAGAGCCAAAACGAGGCAAATAAGGGCCTGAGGAATCTCCCAAGGCCCCTATTTCCTTGGTTCTAACCCCCCATGGATTGAGGTCATAACAAGACACATGATGAGAGTTGAAACTAGGCAAATAGGGGCCTAAAGAATTGCCCAAGGCCCCTATTTGCTTGGTTCTGACCCGTGTGTTGAGGTCATAACAGATCACATGATGAGAGTCAAAATCAGGCAAATAGGGACCTGAAGAATCCCCCATGGTCCCTATTCGCTTACTTCTAACCCATGTGATTTAATAGTAAATTCAAGCTGTATCCATGTCCTTTCGACACATGTCATGTGATGAGAGTCAGAACCAGGCAAATTAGGGCCCGAGGAATCTCCCAAGCCCCCTATTTGCTTGGTTCTGACCCAAGTGATAACGTCAATAGAATTCACGATGTACCCATGTCCATTTGGCACAGATGGGTCTAAACATAGCATTAAATGTTATCAGCAATAGATATCTAGGCCCACTCACTCACTATGCCCAAACATAGCATTAAATGAACAACATAGCCTTATACATTCACACAAGGAGTTATTATTCCAACTATGCCTTGAACCTCACAACTTTGCATAGAGAATCTCAACTAATTTGTACAATTTGTAACTATGCCAATTTTGATGTTGTGAGCCTTCTAATCTAATCATTACCACTTCTCTCAACCCTTGAAGTGTTTTTCTCCTTTTGCCCTAACCCCGTGAGCTTTGGTGCGCACAGAGGTGAAACACACAAGCAAAAGAGAGCAACCTAGAGAGAGAGAGAGAGAGAACATGTCTTTGCAATATCCAATGACACCAAGCTGGATGGTGATGCGAAAGGTGACAGGGTCAAAGCTTTGGAGGTCACTTAGAGGAAGATCGCAAGAAGTGGCTGAGAGCAAGATCGCAAAAAGGCAAAGACAAGGGCGATGGCAACGTGGTAGTAATAGACTCAAAGATTTGGAGGTCGCTCACATTATTAAAATCTCTAGTTGTTTACCACGGTCTTTTACTGCATTTTATAGAGAGAAGGTCTAAATTCAGTTGGAGAGGGAAGAGAGAGGAGGCCGAGAGGGATTTTTTAAATGTAAACTATTACCGCGACTATTTTTTCTATTATTACCTTGTTTATTAGCTTAGTTATTACCGCTATTATTACCACATTTATTTTCGAGGGAAGATTTAGCGCCTAAACTTTCAAATTCTGGCTTAAACTTCCCCCCCTCCTCTGTCTCAAATATTGGTGTTTCCCTCCTCTCAATAAAAATTAAAGAATATTATATGAATTTTTCAAATTTAAAAAAGAAAAGATGCAAAAACATGTAACAATAGTTAGCTATTTAAGATTACACTTGGTTACAACTAAACTAATCACTGTCACTTGATTAACATAATTGAGCATGTTCATAAAATTAGAGAGAGAAAGAGGGGGGAGAGAGAGATGAATGGATTACACGATCAAAAATCTTTGTAACTTAAAGTATGCAAAATGTTTATGAATTATCTTCCAAAAGATCCCTACATGAAGAATCATCCAATTCTAAGTCCATGGCTCCTAAATCAATAAAGAGAGAAACGGAATTGTGATTTAATGTGGATGTATTGGCTTCATCATCTTCGAGTTCTTGATCCTCCATCTCATCATCTTCATCATCATGACAATCATCCTCGCTAAGACTTGCCGCCGTCGGACTTGATTTATTGACTCCCTCTCCTCTGTCTCCACCTCATCCAAAGCAGGAGGTGGAAGAGGGTCGAAGATGGTCTCCACTTCATTAGTGGAAAAAATGGTTCTCCCCCAAGGTGTTACGAGAATTACGAGCCAAAGTTTTGGTTGGTGGATTGTTGAGATATAGATAACCTATATAATAGAAGCTCAAAGTGAGTAACATTGCACTACAAGAGGTCGCGCAAAAGTCGGTGCAGGTACCGACGAAATAGCACTAAAATTTAAACTAAAAAGCGTTGAAAATGGGTTTGGAAGAGAGGCCGGTATCGTAGCGTCGGTATAACTATTGATGTGGCAGGCGTTGAAATAGGCCTATAAATAGGCGTTTGAATAATCAACAAAATAAGCATCGATATTAATATATTAAATTCTGATGCCTATTCCGTGACACCTACCGACGGTGATACCGTAACCTGTACCGACGACCAAAACCTCCAATTTTGTTTTGGGAAGAGAGGGCTGGGAACTAATGCTGCATGTACTGTAGCAAAAGAAAACAACTCTCTCTACCCAAAGGAAGAGTGCACAAGCAACCGCACTCCACCTACAAGCTCACGCTAAAGAGCGAGTGTATGGCAAATAGCAAAATTGTAAGAATAAAATAACTTGTTAACATGATTAAAACATGAGTTTAAAACTGTAAAACCATAAACATAACCTGTGTGCCATTACCATTACCATAACTTGCTTGTTATACCATAACCATAACCATAACCATTACACGATTGATATACCATCATAGCAAAACCATAATTATCACCTAAACCAAAACCATAACCATAACCTTGCACAACCATAACCATAACCATAACCATAACCATAACCATAGCACGATTGCTATACCATCATAACAAAACCATAACCATCACCTGAACCAAAACCATACCCATAACCTTGCACAACCATAACCATAACCATAACCATAACCTTGCACAACGATAACCATAGAAAAACCATAACCATAACCATAACCTTGCACAACCATAACCATAAACCATAAACATAAGTTTATTGTCAAACCTTAACCATACCATAAACATAACCATAAACCATAAACATACGGACTACAAAACTGTACATATGCAAGAGGTCACTGAATGAGAAGCCTTCATGGTAATGCCTCCCAATCGACGTCCTCTCCCTCCTCTTACAGCTGGGTCAAAAGGACCACAAGTCCATGCTGGTACCCGTACTTCTCCTGTTGGCGTGTCAGAAGGCGCTTCACGGCAGCTTCCTACAAAATTATGGTTTAATCATTAGATAAATCTTCAAATAACATATATACTATCAATAATTTAAAGCATACGTATAATACTTACAAACTCATGTTGAAGCGTACCGTAACCTCTACTCTCAAGATTTGACGCTCCAGCAGACTCCAAACGTTCTTTGGTTGCATCTCTCTGCTGCTGCTAAAATCTATTGGGATTGTCTTGTGTCTCTCGTGCAATCCCAATCCACTCCTCTGCGTCTAACCATGCTGGCTTGGGATCTCCGTCATTGAACCTGTTTTTGGTCTCTGACCGACGGTGTGACATTGTGGACCTCCCCACGCTCAAAATCCAGGCGTTTGAGACCTGGTCGTACCCCTCTACCTGCCTGCACTCTCTCTGACACAGTATGACCAAACTGAATTGTACAGAGCTGTCAAATCCTGTGTTGCATTTCCTTTCCCACCCTATCTGTCACAACATCCCCAACCCTGCTCTTGTATACCTTGCTAGGATCATGCTGGTGTGATCCCCAAGGTGTACGTGGTGTACCCATTGGTGAACTATCTACTGAAGAGAGCAATGGGAGCTCTCTCGGTGGTGTGGATGCATCGGTAGAACCGCTACCACAGTAAACACAGCCTCCAAAACGGCGACGACATCGTCTCGAGGATGAACCACTCATTGGTGCAGAGGGCACACGAGTCCTAGGCGTAGGGGGCACATTAGACTAAGGTGTGGGGCCGCTCGGTGTAGGGACCACACTAGTCGCGGGTGTAGGGTCGACCGTAGTAGGTCTAGAGGTACTTGCACCTGCATCCCAAAGGTGCTGTGCCATCTCGATTTGCTCAGGTGTGAACTGAGACAAAAACGAGCCCATCTGCTTGGCGGGTGACATGCCGGCCGGAGTGACTGAAAACTAAAACTAGGAGAGTAGGGCTCATCGTGATCGGCCATGGCTAATCATACAAAAACAACACCCACAAAATACGTTAGTTTACGTAAGAAATGCTTAATCAATACAAACAACAAATCAACCAAACTGCTACATAAATTACCAAAATCTAAAGTGTATTGTAGACTAATAAAAAGAGCCATGCAAGAGGTTTCCTAGCAAAAGTCATTAGTTAATCTCTCATCCTCTATGAGATCTGATGCACCAAAGATGTCTATCTCAATCTGTACTTTTGTATCTTCGTCATCAAACTCTACTTCTTCGTCGCTCTCCGCATTAGCTTCACTATTTGACACCTCATCTTTAGGTGCAGACAATTGCTCAATGCTGACATCCACCTCAAAATCTGAACTTAAAGTTGGAGTTGGTCTTGTGCTTTGTTCATGCATCACCTCTTCGAGCTCAACAACCAATCCTTCACACACTTGCTTTCTACGTGGAGCAACTTGAACGACATAGAGCCAGCAGGGTTTAGACAGATCATTCTCATCATTTTCTATCCATAATGAATCGTGTATGAACACAACTTGTTCACAATGCTGCAGAAGTACGAATGTATCCCGCACATCTATCCACACCCGCCTAGAGTTCACTTAAATCAATCCACTCTTGTCGTTGCGCACAGTTGCATTAGGGCCGCTGGTAATAACTTTGAACCACTTGACATCAAAGATAAACATATCAAACTTTCCAAAGCTAATCTTCAAGATGTCTTGGATGTAGCCAAAGTATTCAAGCTGGCCAGTGTCTGTATTCTCATCCCTAGCACTACTCCTACTTTCTTGGACGAAGCTTGCCCTAACACCACTGTTGAAAGTGACCCTTTGTTTGTCAATCTGTTGCACTCTGAAGTGCTTCCCATGCGACCACAAAGCTCCATATTTGTGATACTGCAGCCGCAAAATTGAAACAGACTAAAAGTTATTAAAGAAAACTAATTTTCATGTACAGCTCAAAAAGGAAGTTGTGAAATGTACATGCCAATCGCAACCCCTTGACATCTCCTCTTCCCCTTCAGTAATCAACACTCCACTCCTCTTTGCATCCAAGAGTGTCGCATCTAACCACCACCCAGTTGGAAAGTCAAGCAATTTCTGAAGATGGTATGGAAAAGGAAGGTTTCTAGTTGCATGGTTGCGCTTGAATTGAAGGTGATCTGTCAAACGTTATTGCTTTTCCCCTTCGTACCTCTCTAGCCACTTTCATGATGTCTGAGTTGAGAAGGTAAAATCTCATAACCTTTTCTCGCATTGTGATGTACATCTTCCTGACGATGCCTTGTCCCTGCGGCTCGTCCCCTGTCACCTTGACGTTGACCTCAGTAGTTCACATTCGGGGCATCTTTGGATCAATTGAGACCAAAATTTCAGTGATGAGGACAAGAGACTCTTGTACAAGCCATCCTTCAGCCATGCTACCCTCGGGGCGATCTCTTTGACGAACAAACCCCTTTAAAGTCTTCATAAATCTCTCCAAGAAGAACATCCACCTGCTATGGACCACCCCAGCAACTGCAACTTCATCGACCACATGCACAAGTACATGCATTTGGATGGTAATAATGTTTGCTCGAAAGTACTTCTCCACCATGCACAGTACTTCAATAGAATTTAAGGGTGCTGCATCGATGTTGTCTTCTCTTATCTCTTTTGAACTGATCCAGCATACCAACTCACTGATTTTGTAGATTGTTCTTCTAATGTCATCTGTCAAACAACCCTTAAGACAATTGGTAAGATGAACCGTAAAAATTCATGCCAATCATGGGACTTAAGACCACTGAGATTGTCATCTCTCGTAATAGCCATTTTCAAATATCGCATGCACCCTGTGGGAGTCTTGAATAAAGATATAGTCTTCTTCCCTTGTTGCTCTTCTGCGCGACTCAGAACCCATGGACCTTTTGGTATAGACCACTTTCCATGGGGTATAAGTCGAGGCCACATCTCTAGCATTCGACCCACAGCCTGCAGGTCATCTCTTTGGGCCTTGCTCTCCCTTTTTCCAGTGATGGTCTTCCAGATGATATCCCACACATTCTTGAAGATGTGCATTGGGTCGAGCAGATGATTACTCAGCAGGTCACTCTAGTATGGGCGATCATGGAAAATAGAAAGTCTTTTCATTCTAGGTGGCATCCAATCTCCCCTCTCTAGCCACATGTTTTTCCAATCGCTCGCTTTTATTGGATGCATATCATGTTTGCATATGTTTGGTCCATGTAGTTCATGTCCTTCAAGAAAAAATCTACCATGCTCCTAGTAACTGTCTTGCTCAAATGCTCAGAGCAGTGGAAGCCAAGTCGAGGACCACATTTTGGACATGCATGATTGCCCGAGTAACTCAAGCCTGAAACATCACATATTAATATTTTAAAGCATTGACATATCCATGAATCACATGCGTGTGAGGGTTTTAAAGGCACTTAACTGAGCACTCACCGAACCCTGGCCAATCGTGCATGGTCCACATGAGAATGCCTTGCACATGTACATTCCATCGTCTGATTGGTTGGGACATATCAACCACATCGATTCCTGTTCACAAGATTTGGAGCTCTTCTATAAGTGGTGCTAGATAGACGTCCATGTTCTTTGCTTTGTACTTTCCTGGGATGATCAATGACAAAAACAGATGTCCCTTCTTGATAGCGAGCCATGGTGGAAGATTATAATTAACCAGACAAATAGGCCACGTGCTCCATGACGAACTCCGTAATCTGAATGGGTTTACTCCGTCCATTGCCCGAGCAAAGCGGATACATCGAGGCTTGTTCTTAAATGTAGGCCAACTTTTCTCTATGTGCTTCCATGCACGAGAGTCAGCAGGTACCCGCATAACATTATCTGTCGATCTAGTATTGAGTGCCATGTCATCAAAGCGGCTATGGACTTGCACCTGAACATGCTCTTTATTCTTGGAATGATAGGAAAGTGTCAAAGGACCTTTGCTGGGATAAATTTTCCTTGTGTGTCCTCCCTGTACCTGTTTGATCCACGATTGGGACATTGTTCCAGGTTTGCATACTCATTGCAAAAAAGTATACAATCATTAGCCCAAATTAGTAAGAAGCTTTTTAGCGCGGCTGGATGGGTAGGGGGCATGTGATTCCCTTCTGGCAAGATTTGCTCATTCAGCAACCTGATGTTACATGAACAAGTCAGTCCTTTGATCACTTTATATGAACTGTAATTTGCACTTTACCATGCTTAGTTTGTAGACATGTAGTAGTGTTAGTGTGTATACGCGCTTCACCAGGGGCACTTTTCTCCCACTGGGTTTTTCCCCTGGACATCTGGTGTGAAAGAACACCTTATCTCTTAGGGTTTCATATAAGCTTTGTAGCTCTGAGTTTGTAGATAAACTATTATTCTAATACAGAGAGAGAGACTACAGAGATCTCGTACGCAAGCTCTGTGTCTTCTCCTTCTCCATCTTCTTCCTACTCTGAGTTGTTGTCTTCCTTCTGTTTCCTGTTTCATCATCTTAAACAATTGGTATCAGAGGAAGGTGATTTCCGGAACCTCTACTTGCGTTTTCGCGTCCGCGCGCGCAATCGCAGTTTTCTGGCAGTTTTTGGAAAATTTGCTCGTGGGAGCATCCTCGACGTTCCGGGAGTATTATGATCAAGTGACCTGCGGTTTTACCCCCCTTTCGAAGCCGTTCGAGCCCTCAGAATTTTGTTCTGAGCAGCGTAGCAAAAGTTACTTTTCGGAGGCGTTTAGATCAAGAGGGTGTGCTTTTTGACAAATTTTCTTCAGGTAAACAGTTCTTTTGGGAAGCAGCTTGTCTTAGCTTTGTGCTGAGATTTTGTGTAGAGTTTTGCTTGGATTGGAGAGGAGATTTGTGAATCTCTTGGAGGTTCTTTTGCTCTCTTGTGTGCATCCACAGTATGGCTCAATCTACGGAGAAAGAGATTTTTGGTGCGTTTACATCCGAAGACAAATTGGATGGTACCAACTATTCTCTTTGGTCTTTTATGGCCAAAAATGTTTTGGTTGGTAAAGGATTGTGGGATTATGTATCTGGAGATGAAGTTCATCCAGGTAGCATTGCACCTGCCACGCCTGGTCGTGGTGCAGCTGTTGGTGCAGGACCCTCACAAGTCACTCTAGAGCAAAAGAGATGGGATAGTAAAGATGCACAAGCTATGGCTGTGATTGCCTTAACCATAAAGAGGACAATCACACCACATATCAGATCTTGCAGAACTTCTGAGGATGCTTGGAACACTCTGCAAGCTATGTTTGGAGGAAGAAATGCTGCCAGAATAGAGTTTTTGAAGAAACAACTTGACAAAATACAGATGGACGAAGGTGACGATATCGTCGAGCATCTTACAAAAATCAAGGATCTTAAAGAGCAATTGCTTAGCATTGATGAAGTGATTCCAAAGAAGGACTTGGTTTCCAAAACACTCAATTCACTACCACCATCTTATTTGACTTTTCCGACTTCTTTGACTCTGTCTTTGCGAGCTAATCCTGAGCCTCTTCATTTTGAAGAGTTAGTGGCTTTGCTATTGCAGGAGGATCAATCACATAAGAACAAGTCTTTACAGGTGGATAGACAATCTTCAGAGAAGTCTAAAGGTGATTCTGACAAGTCCAAGAAGAAAGGTAAATGTCACTACTGCAAGAAACCTGGTCACTACATTAGTGAGTGTAAAAAGCAAATTGCTAAAGAAAAGAAGAAAGAGTCAAGTTTGGTTGTTTCAGCGTCTGGTGATTCTTCTACAGCTAAAGAAGAGTTTGCAAACTTTGTGCAGGATTCTTATGCTTTCGTAGTATGTTCATATTTTTCTGCTTATAGTGTTGACAAGACACAAATGATTTGGTACTTTGATAGTGGTGCATCCAGGCATATTACTTCAAGGAAGGATTTTTTTTGTTCATTGGATGTAGCTCCAACAGGAAAGAAGGTGACATGTGCAAATAATGCTTCTTATCCAATCAAAGGCGTTGGTAAGATTTTGATTACCATTTCAGATGGTTCAGATTTATGCTTGCCAGATGTCTTATATGTTCCAGGGATCAAGAAGAAATTGATTCTATTCATAAGAATCATACATGGGATCTAGTGGACTTGCCTACAAGTAAAAAACCTATTGGTACAAAGTGGGTTTTTAAGGTAAAAAGGAAACAAGATGGTATTGTTGACAGGTACAAAGCAAGGCTTGTGGCAAAAGGCTATGCGCAACAGAAAGGCATAGATTATGATGAAACCTTTGCTCCTACTTCTCGTGCGTCCACAGTTAGATCACTAGTTGCAATTGCTGCTCATCATGGTTGGAAAGTGCATCAGTTGGATATCAAAGCTGCTTTTTTGAATGGTGATTTGCAGGAAGAAGTTTATGTAAGTCAACCAAGTGGTTTTATTGTAAAAGGTCAAGAGCAAAAGGTATGTAGATTGCGTAAAGCTTTGTATGGTCTCAAACAAGCTCCAAGAGCATGGTATGAGAGATACATACTTATTTGATTGGCCAGGGATTTCAGAATAGTCCAACAGAAAGTACTTTGTATGTCAAAAAGAGGGATGGAGTTCTCATTATGCTAACACTTTATGTGGATGATATGCTTCTTACAGGCAATAGTGCAGATGAAATTGAAGTGTTTAAAGATGCTTTGAGAAAAACCTTTGAGATGTCTGATCTTGGTTTGCTACATTATTACTTGGGTATTCAGTTTGTGCAATCAGAGGATGGCATATACATGTTGCAAGCAAAATATTTGCATAAAATTTTGGACAAGTTTGGTATGCAAAATTGTAAGCCAATCTCTACACCCGTAGAAACTGGATCAAAGTTGAGCATGCATGATGTTGGAGAACCTTTTGATGTACATACTTATGCAGTAGCCGCTGGTTGCTTGATATATTTGGCAGGCAACACTCGTCCAGACATTCAATTTGGGGTTTCACAAGCTAGCAGATTTATGCACAGCCTAGGTATGCATCATTGGCAGGCTGTGAAGTGCATACTTCGTTACCTTTCAGGTACCCCTAATCTTGCCATGTTCTTTCCAAGGGGGGATATGTATGGAAAGAACAGTTCTATGCAGCTTCTTGGTTACAGCGATTCAGATTGGGCTGGTGATTTTGACACACGACATTCCACAAGTGGCAATTGTTTTTTCTTGGGAAATGCATGTATATCTTGGCTAAGCAAGAAGCAACCCACAGTGGCTACATCAACTTGTGAAGCTGAGTACAAGGCAGCTTTCACGGCAACAGTTGATTGTGTATGGATACGCAGGTTATTGGCAGATCTTTGTGAGTGTCAACAGGCACCCACTACCATTTTCACTGACAGTCAGAGTGCTATGGCAGTCGCAAGGAATCTAGTATATCATGCAAGAACAAAGCACATAGAGGTTCACTACCACTATGTCAGGGAAAGGCTACATGCAGGGGAGATCACACTAACTTACTGTCCTACACAGGATAACATTGCAGATCTATTTACGAAGGCGTTATCACAAGAAAAGTTTGAAGCTTTCCGAAAAGCTTTGCGCTTACTCTCATACACATGATGATCTGCTACCTTGTACGGATTCACACTATCACTACAGGGGGGATTTGTAGACATGTAGTAGTGTTAGTGTGTATACGCGCTTCACCAGGGGCACTTTTCTCCCACTGGGTTTTTTCCCCTGGACATCTGGTGTGAAACGACACCTTATCTCTTAGGGTTTCATATAAGCTTTGTAGCTCTGAGTTTGTAGATAAACTATTATTCTAATACAGAGAGAGAGAGACTACAGAGATCTCGTACGCAAGCTCTGTGTCTTCTCCTTCTCCATCTTCTTCCTACTCTGAGTTGTTGTCTTTCTTCTGTTTCCTGTTTCATCATCTTCAACATAGTTTACCTGAAAATATCTGTGACTGAGGCATCCGACCAACCGTAGACAGACTGCAAATTAAGAATTGCCAATGCAGTATGGAGAAATGAGATTTTTGCACTAGTGTAGAGCGGCATGAGTGAAAGACTTTGCATCATCTTGATCTCCTCATTGTTGCTATCATGCCGTCGATATGAACGGGATGGTTGAGGTTGGTCCACAGTACTGCGTTCAATGTTGTCGCCTTCTATGTTGGAATCCATGTCAAAGAACGCGTCCAACATCTGCTCCATCTCTACTTCTTGAAATGCCGCTTCAGGTATTGGTTAGGAGGACTTAGTCGATGGTTGCTCGTTTGAAAATTGTCTTCTATGGAATGAAGTTGGAGCAATATCTACTTGCAGACTTTGACCTTCAATCTCTAGACCATGAGATCGATAGCGCAGGTCTTGTAATTTCTCTATCGGAAAGAGATCGTGATTGCGTATGTGTTGGTCACAGATTTTTCATTTTTGAAAGATCTGATGCTTGTAATGCGCACAAGGACACGCCATCCTATCGTC
The DNA here is from genome assembly GCF_014529385.1 of Adiantum capillus-veneris. Lineage (NCBI taxonomy): Eukaryota > Viridiplantae > Streptophyta > Polypodiopsida > Polypodiales > Pteridaceae > Adiantum > Adiantum capillus-veneris. The sequence continues at coordinate 30,148,006 of NC_140952.1, read as the reverse complement.
CATACTTTATCTACCAATGATGCAACAAAGAATTAAAACACTCTAGTTGTTATAACTACAAGCTTTAACAACCTCACATTCTCTAGCCAGGCCCGATCCCCGCACACCTCGGTCTAGAGGTGCACGGAGATTAGGACTACATGGTAATAATCTCGTCTTTATTGTCAATGACTATATATTAAAGTTCTTGAATTCTGTGTGCACTTTTGAAGTCCGATTGCATTTTTTCAACTATTTTCTGCTAGCTCTAACAACCGCACATTCTCTAGCCAGGCCCGATCCCCGCACACCTCGGTCTAGAGGTGCACGGAGATTAGGACCACAGGGTAATAATCTCGTCTTTATTGGTCAATGACTATATATTAAGGTTCTTCCAGTCTGTGTGCACTTTTGAAGTCTGATTGCGTTTTTTCTACTATTAATTTGACACTAGCTCTAACCTAACCTATAACATAACCCTAACCTAACTTAATGTAGCCTAACTTATAACCTAAACCTAACCTAACCGAAGTCCGTTGGCGTTTTTAGAAGTACACGAGTCATCTTCGAAGTTCGATTGCGTTTTTTCTACTATTAATTTGACGATAGCTCTAACCTAACCTATAATCGTTATGCCTAACCTATAATCTAACCTAACGTAAAACCTATACCTAACTCAACTTAATGTATATAACCTAACTTATAACATCTACCTAACCTTTAACCTAACCTAACCGAAGCCTGTTTGCGTTTTTAGAAGTACACGAGTCATCTTCGAAGTCCGATTGTGTTTTTACTACTATTAATTTCACGCTAGCTCGAACTTAACCTATAATCATTATGCCTAGCCTATAATATTATCTAGCCTAACGTAAAACCTATACCTAACCTAACTTAATGTAACCTATCTTATAACATCTACCTAACCTATAACCTAACCTAACCAAACTCCGTTTACATTTTTAGAAGTGCACGAGTCATCTTTGAAGTTCGATTGCGTTTTTAGAAGTACACGAGTCATCTTCGAAGTCGTTTGTATTTTCTCGATGTTGGCGGTCATAGCACAGCGCACAACCCACCGACATAATGTCAATCCAGTGGATCGGAACCCGGCTAGTGCATGGAGGCATGGATGCACCTAATGTGACGGAATGAGGACTCTAGGAAGAGGGGTAAAGTAAGAGAGGAGAAGAGGGAAAGCCAATGAAGCAAGATCTATGCACACACACTCTCAATCTACACTCTAACTCTCTAATCATGCAGACAATGGAGTATCACTTTGCTCTAATCTCAAGCACACACACTCTAATCACACATTAAGCATACACAAAGAAGCCTAATGAGAGAGATGTATGTAGCCCACGTACACACACACACTCTAATCTAGCACACATGTGAAGCAAGAATGCTCAAACAAGAGGAAAAACTTGAGAGAGAAGAGAATATTAACACTAATCATACACCATTAACACACATAAGCTTGAAAGACAAGAGAAAGTAGAGAGAACTTAGCTTCCATTAATCCCAATGACTACTACATATGATGTGGAAGATCCAAGCTCCATAGCCACTCCTCTCTTCTTCTCCACACTCCCTCACACTCTCTTCTCTAAGAATGCCCTTTCACATCTTGTGAATTGACTTATATACAAGGGCTTTTAAAAATGGACGGCCGGCCAAAAAATGTATAACATGCTGCAGGTATCTAGGCTCATCTAATCATCAATGTACAACTTGGAACCCACTGTGGAACACCAATGGAAGCATAATGCATGTCGTTGATGCTCACTTGTCAACACTCTCCCCTTCTGAAGCTTTGTCGTCCCTGACAAAGCCATGTCGTGGTAGATGCTTGAGAAAGAATGTGCCTGCAAAAAGAAAAAGGTGGATGAGGTAGCATGCTCAAAATATGGTGATAAGGCATAAGGAAAAGGAAAAGCACATGTAGTAATGAGTAAATGCAAAGAATTATGAAATGTTACACTGCCATTAAGGAAAAATAAATTGCACTTGTTGAAATTAATTAATCAACAGTTTTGGGCTTATGAATGAGTCTATCAATTAGTTAGCTACGACTAAGGGCTAAAACATTTACTCTAGTACTAGCTAAGTTAGTAAATTTATCCCAATGCAAGATTCCCTAATTATGTCCGTCATAGATTAGCTAACTAACTCTCACAACTCGAAACAAAAGCTTGAAATTTTTTTACTTGAAGGTCAATGGAAGTCTTTCTCATTTCATTTTTCTTGATTTTCATTTGTTATTTTTCACATTTTGCAAAATCATTTGATTTGTGTGCTTATTTGTGTACCCGGGCCTTTTTGCTTCTCAAAGAAAAGCACCCACACTGGGAACCTCTAGGGCTCTAGTACCATAGGCAATACATGTGCGTGAAGTACCAAATCAATCCAGGATTTCTCTTCTAGCTTAAGATTTTACACTTGTGGCACTTTTGTTTTTCTTCCATTTCCTTTGTATTTTCACTGTTGTTTAGGTGAGAAAGCGTCTCTATGCTTAAAACACTCCTAAGGTTTCAAACACTCAAATAATTTTACCAACTAGGACTAGTAGTCAAGTAAATGAGTTAACCTAAAGTCACGGCTTCCTAACCTCAAGGCTCATCAATAAAACTAAACTCTAAGTCAATTAACTAAAGAAAAGACAAGTTTATACATCTTTAATGGCAGATAACAAAACATAATTGAATGCACTTAATCAAACCAAGAAGAATCCAAAGTCAACAAATATAAATGTACAAAACCATATAGCATAGGAAGGAGTACACCTGTACATGGGCTCAATGAAGAGGTCGATGTCATGGAAGCTCCTCATATCTAGAGATACATCATGTCTACATGGTCGTCCAATCTCTATGGGCAAGCTAATGTCTGTCTGCGTGCTGCATCAAAAGATCAACAAAAGCACTGTACCTCCAAGAGGTATGTCAGCAGCAAGATAAAATAACAAAAGTAACAGAATAATAAAATAAAACATCTAAGCTAGGGTCTAAAACCTGGATATCCAGAGGGAAAAAACCCAAAAGGGAAAAAAGTGCCTCTGGTATATGCAAATAAATCTAGTGCACATATCAATGTGTACAAATCTCAAATCTCATGCAACTAGGAGTCAAGAGAGAGCTCTCACCATGAAGCATGATCTGCAATCTCTTAGCTCGATCTCTAATAGTCAAGAGTTGGCTAACACCTAACTCCATATGTAAAGTCTGTTCAACAGCACAAGGAATGGGCGTAGGGGGGGCATCAGCCTCTACTCGAATAGTCTGTGGAAGGCTCTTCAGTAGCCAAATTTGCAATGCTCACGCTCTCGTAGGGATGTCAGTCTGAGATCTCCTAGCGTGTCTACGTGTGCATCTAGCTCTAGGACATACTATCTGCTGTGAAGGTACCGACCTCTCTAGGGGTAGTCTCATCTCTCGACATCTGGCTCATGGAGGTCTCGCTCTAGGGTATGATCTTGTATGCGCTGGGTGTGCTACCGCTCGTGGTCTAGGTACCCAAACATGTCTTTGTCCCTCAAAGTAATCGTGTGCCTCAAGTGACCGTCTAGATGTGAGCCAACCATGTGAAAGTCCATCGTCAGTCATATGGCTCTTTAGAAATATGATCGTGTCATCACAAGGTAAAAATCTAGCATGTATCTCGTCACGGGGAACAAATACCTGTTGGGTTGTCCTGGAAGTTCTACGTGGAGAGCTACGTGCCTGATATATTGTGTGTCGCTCCTCAGTGGCACTACTCCTCAGAGCCTTTGCCTAGAGAAGGCTTTACACATGGCTGAGATGCCCGTGTACATGGTCTCCAAATAAGTCTAGCAGGCTCTATCGTATCCCTACAGAGGGTGTCAGTAGAGGTCACTCTAGTCCGTGTACGTCCATGTATCTGTGGTGTCAGTAATGTGGTCTCTAGGAACCTGATCTAGAAAAGTACGGCTTGTGGCTGGTCTCCGCTCAATTGGGTGATCTGATCGTGAATCGGCACTCGTAGATAGCACTAGGGCAACATCTATATGTGGTGGCTTCTCTCTCTGTGACTCCCTGGCTATGACACCGCTATGCAAGCTAAAAGAGTGGGATAGAAATGCTGTCAGCTCTGCATCTTCTCTCATAGGGGGATCTACTCTCGTAGATGGCTCTAGCTCGACAGCTATCTCTAAGGGCCTCTGTGAGGTCGGCAGATCTAAACAAGGATGCTCAAGGGCAGCTAGAATCTGTGGAGGGGTCTCATCTATAACAAAGCCATCGGAGTCACTCACTCTATGACTCTGTAAGATCTCTCGCTATGTGCTGGAAGTCTCGTGGATAAGTGTGGTAGGTGGTGTAGGCTCCCTAACAATACTCTGACTGGGCTCTAGTCTCAGGGGCTCTACCCGTGGTGGCAGGCTAGGTGCTGGAGCTATCTCTCGTGGCACACTATCATCCTCATCTAGCATCTCCCAAGGTGGTAGAATACGACATGACAAAAGAATCCTAGGAGGTGATCTCTCTAGTGGTGTCTCTAGAGGACTCGGAGCTCTCGGTAGCTGTGGAGCTAGCGTGGTCGTCGTGGGTAAACATAAATCATCATGTCTAAGTAGAGGGGAGTAGGGTAGACCTATAGTCAAAACATATACTGCATGATCGACATCCCTATAAACTCGCTCACGTGGATCTCCTATCAAATATGCAAGAAGGCGGGCTGAAGGATCTCTAGATCCACCACTCGTCAGGCGTCTGTACCTACGAACAAGCTCATCTAGATAGGTCACGGTTTGCTGAACTCTCTGAAGCTCCACTAGCCTAGGATGTGTCTATTTGTCTAGGCTGTCATCTGGGTGTGCTCGCTCAATGTCATCAAAATCAAGGGTCTCAATCAAGAGATACTGCTCTCCGAGCTCATCAATGAAAACTGCTCTATCGGCCTGTGGGTAGGCTCTCACAATCTGCCTAGGTGTAGACAACATGCGCTGAGGGGTGGCTAGCCTCACAAAGGGGTGATCATAAGTGTCAACATAATATGCAACCCCTCGTGGAGATCGGCCTACTATATGCAAGATCTGACCGTCTATATCTCTCATGCTATCCCTAGTCTCTCTGGTCTCGGACAGTGTCTGAAGGGTGGGGGTCAGTGGTCTAGGGGCACTCATATCTACAATGGGTGGTCTACCGGCCCTACCTCTGGTGCTCTCAACTGGGGTGATGTGGTCATCATAGACTCTCTCGTATGCTCTCTAATCTGTGTCATCAAAGGCTGGCATGGGTCTCTAGATGGTGCAAGGTGTCGTGGTTGAGACTCTCTAAAGTACGTGTCTCGAAGGCTCTGGGTCTCTATCTGTGGCTCATTTTGAGTGGTACACAAAGGGCTAGCAATAGCCGTGTACATCGCTCTAGACTCGTGATATCTCGAAATTCTGGGCGGCAAATCAAGTCTAGGTGAGGAGAATCCTAGCGGTGGTTTCTTGAGTGATGTGGGTGGTGGATCTGTGTCTAAAGGAGGTGAGGCACTCCTACTCGAAGTAGGGCGCTGGGTCATTCGAGGATCGTACGGCAATCCACAAGTCAAAAAGTAAAGCTCAGTGCCTGTGGTGCTCATGTAGCATCTGTCTTTAGGCTCGCCAACTAGTGTCACAACATCTGTGGATAGGTGTCTACTAGAAGTGCGACACTCTAATTGATATATGCACTGAGCACTATCTATATAGATCTCTTGAGGACCTACCCGCTATAATGTAACCTACACGGGATGGTCGAAGGCCTCAAGGCAATCATCTGCGTATACTAGCTCTATCTCCTCTAGCCTAATCAAATGGTCGACCACATACGTGGCGCGATAGTCATCTCTAAATGTGCCATCCCACGTGTCGTCGGGAAGGACTCGCACCACCTGGAGGGTCTGTGTGGGGCCAAAGGAGGCACGACACTGGACAAAGAAATGTCCATATGTGTCCGTGTGAAAGGGCCGGCCTCTGTGCTCGCCTACAAGTGTGAGCAATGTGTACTCAGAGCACGAAGTGGTCATGACCATCATATGTGCGCTCTCGGCGTGTGATAGGCCTCTAAACCTCGTTAACTCGTCGAATGTAGACTAAAATCAAAATATGCACTATATCAAGGTTTATGCGTGCAATCGGAAAAACCTAACTCTCAGACGTATCTGCTCTAAATGTGTCTAATCGTGTGTACATGCGCGCGAGCGTCGAGTGTGTGGGGTGTGTGATGCGTGTGGAATATGTGTGGTGGCCCATTTGATGGTCAATTAGAGGAAGCGAGTAGCATTGAAAAGTAACAATTTTGAACTCCTATTGGGTCAACTTTATCATAGATATCTTTGGGGTGCACTGCTCTTATGTGTTCCTGGACCAGAACAAGTAATTATTGAGAAGGCCCATGAAGGTATTGTTGGGAAACATTTGTCTGGACCATTAATTGCAAAGGTATTCTAAGCAAGGCTCTGGTGGCCTATAGTTCATGCGAAAGCAATGAGGGTCACAGCTTAATGTGATGTCTGCCAACGGATTGGGCAACCAGTTAATAAGGATAGATAATCCCTTAATCCAATTTTGCCACTTGAACCATTCATGCAAAAAAAGGGTTTGGACTTTATAGGTCCAATCAACCGGCAACAAAATAGTCTCAATGAAGATATATTTAGACGTGTACAGATTATTGTACAAAGTGGGACGTGCAAGCTTAGGTATTTAAAGGAAGATAATGCAAATTTACTGACCAAATATTTGTGTTGGGATGTGTTTCATGATTTGGTTTACCGGTGGATTTGATTAGTGATCAAATCCACCGGTGGATTTGATTAGTGGGACGTGCAAGCTTAGGTATTTAAAGGAAGATAATGCAAATTTACTAACCAAATATTTGTGTTGGGATGTGTTTCATGATTTGGTTTACTGGTGCATTTCTTGAATAAGGTGAAACAAGAGTTGCTATAGAAACCACTTAATTTAGGTCGTATAAACCACCCAATTTGGGTCTCATAAACGACCCGGCCTATAAAAGACCCATTTAGGGTTGTATAAAGGACCTTTTTAGTGAATGAGTGTTTTTTAGATCTTCACCTACTGAGTTCACATACTCTCTCTCTCTCTCTCTCTCTCTCTCTCTCTCTCTCTCTCTCTCTCTCTCTCTCTCTCTCTCTCTCTCTCTCTCTCTCTCTCTCTCTCTCTCTCTCTCTCTCTCTCTCTCTCTCTCTCTCTCTCTCTCTCTCTCTCTCTCGTGCATGCCCTTGTCGTCAACAAAAGACACAAAAATCAACATACATTGGCTCTATAAAAGCAATGACGGACATCGATTACGATAGTGTAAATTAAATTTTGCAATCAATCAGCATTTTAATTTGTAGATTTATAGATGTAACACATATGTGTAAAATCCAAAACACATATATAAAAAAAGATAATGTTCCAAAACACAATGATATGGAAAATTGATAAACTATCAAAGTAATCAACCAATATCACATAAAAATGCCATGCTATAAAATCAATCATGCGCAGTAAAATGTCTACAAAAATAACAATAAGTGGCGATGTCAATACAATCCTAATCGAAGTCATCAGAAGAAGAGTTCTCCTGATGTATTCTCTCCACCAATTCCAAGGATGCTAGTCCTACTGCTATCTACCAAGCAACCTCGTCCATGTCACTCTTGTCATTTAAAATATCTACTAGCTATTTGAATATAGAAAACCACATAACATATAAGGTATATACAAATTTTTATTGGCAAAAAGGGATTTTGATATAATTACTTAAAAAATCATTGGGTGGAGACATTCCCCTTTATAGCACTCTATAGCCGTGAAGTGTGGCTTTCCGTATCTTGTCCGTAGATGGTGCTCGACCATAATTCTTTCTCTGTCATAAAATTGCATATATATAAGTAAGAGGTAAATTGAATACACATGCAATCATAATTACACAGATACTGATACATATATAGGCAAATATCTATACATGGACGAATAGAGAACTTGTAAACCTACAAAGAGTGCTCAAAAGCCACTAGAGCCCATCTGTCAAGCAGAGAGGCATACCTTGATTGGACACAAGCATGTGTTACCTCCTACAAATTAAAGGCCAATGTAGATTATTTATATGAATCTATACTTAATGCTATTAGAGAAGCATCTATTATATGCATTAAATGGATTTATTTTGTGTACCTTTTGTTGAGGCCATGTCACAATCAAGAAAATTTATTTCCTAAAGTGCCTCCAAGAATCTCTGCACATCACAGGTGGGCGTGTATGCTTAGGGATGCACACAAGTTCTCTAGGCATTTAACAGTAGTGTGCTACAAGGTTTCACAATTATGATCAATAAACATGCAGATGGATATATAGACACATGTATGTAGGTAGGTGGATAGATAAATAGATAGATAGATTGATAGATAGACACACCAAAAAACAGGCACTCATGTTGTGTTTCCTTCCTACAACCATAGACAGGGCAAAAAATCACCTCCCCCATTAACCACAAAAGTAGACATATATATGTAGGTACATAAATAGATAAGTAGATAGAGTGATAGATAGATAGATCAAAAGATAGACACACATGCAATGTCACCTTCTTGCAACCATAGGCATGCTCAAACATCACCTACAAACAACAGTCCTCAAGAACCCACAAAAGTATATGCAAGAAAACCATGCACAAAGTGGCCCCTTGTTGAGAGAGGAGTGGGTTCCCCTTCTTCCACATCATCTGCAACACTAAGTGACTCATTAACATATTACATTGAAATAATCTCATGTTGGTGTGCATCATGCCAAGGTACTCATCCACAGATACGGGGCATATGTTTTGCCCAATATGGAGTAATATGTTCCATGACCTGATATGCCATTCCAAGAGTAAGAGAAGCATCCCATGGTAAGTGATGCCATTTGAAAACTATGGATAAATTCATTTCCAAGTTTATACCATACAACTATCTTGTTCCATTCATGTCTCACCTTGATATAATAAATAATGATGCATTATTCAGCATGTACCACTTCTACATTCTCGATTTGATGAGGATTGTGAAGACCGTGGAGTTGATCCTTCATTGCTCCCATGTACAAGTGATGGTCGAGCCATTTTTTTGTTGCAAATGAAGGCATCATTGCCTCCAGGTGCCCAATCAGAGACATTGAGTGATCATTCATTGCCTAATCCTTTGCTATCTCTCCTTTAAATATATGATCCTGGATGCTATGGAGGGTGGTTGGGAGCAGCCCTTCCAAGAGACAGACGAAGAGATTTTCAGCTTTTGGGGTGCTCACTATGTGATGCACCATCTACCAATCCCAGTGGTGGACAATGTCTCTTTATTGCACATGATTTACATGTGCTTTCAAAGTTGAAGGTGATCATTATCTCATTTTGTGGGCCATGCATGGTTGGGGCACATGGCATGCATTTGTTCGCTTTTTTCAGAAGTATGACAACATATGGGGTTTGTGCTAATTGTGGATCATGGATTTATATTGATGAAAGACCCTATGCTCAAGGGAATATCACAAGACTAGTCAATAGTAGTAGAGGGAGAAATGAGAGATCAAATTGTATCTTTATGGAGTGTGAGAATAGTCACTAACCATGTCATATGAGTAGAGATGGGCCCATATATATAGTAGTGAGTGCTAAATGTAAGATCCCCTATTTTTGGGTCTCTTTTAAAATTCTCGTTTGGCAATGTTGTAAGGTTTTTGCATGAAAATCAAGGTCATTTTCATGTTCCTAGCTCAGTTTTGAATTTTTAAAAACTTTTTCTTGCTTTTAGATACTTTTTTTGAAAAGCACGATCGGATCCCTAAACTACTAGTCTTGGTGGGGATGCTATGGTTCGATTTTGTAAAAATCTACTTTTCGACTGCTTTTTATGCTATTTTTAGTTTTTATGATCTTTAATGTTTTTTAATAAAAAAGCGAATCAAATTTCTTATTCATGTGGACAAGTAGAACCCGTGGTTCAATTTTTAAAAATCTTTCTTTTTTTGCTTTTTATGCTACTTTTAGCTTTTCGTGACTTTTAGCATTTTTGAAAAGCACTGTGCTTTTTAAAATGACCTAAACCTACAAGTATTATTATTAGTCACTATTGGATATAAACACGGTCATATGATGAACAAATGGGATTAAACAAGATTTTGACAAGAATTATTTGTATAAAAAACGGCACTGTAAATATGCCAAGGCAATATAGGAAAGTCATAATTACGCTAGAGCGTCATAGTGTCGTGTCACTCTGCTTCCAGGAATGGGAAACGGGGATAAAAGATGCAAACCATGTCAATTTGAAGAGAAGGAAAATTTTATAGGGATGCAATTAAATTTGAACTTGGTACTAGTTTGGTTGGTATGTCAGCGAGGAGTTGTGTTTGAACAATGCCTTGGCTGATTTATATGCCAAATGGAGTGCATTTTTTAAAGCAATGTTAGCGGGTCTCCGCCCCAGGGACGATTGTAGCATAGCTCTCTAGCACTAACATAATGTCAATACTCAGGGAAGTGACTCAGATAGGGTACAGAGACTCTTTGAGGTTGGCAATCTCAAGAAGTCTAACAAGCAAACACATCAACCCAACAAAAAAATCACCACTCAATGATTAGGGAAATTTGCCTATGTCCTTTCTCACTGCTCTAGGTCATCACACCATTACTTTGGCACTCAGACGGATTTGAAATGCAGCAAAACTTTAGGAGGAGGTCTAAGATACCTAGCGGCACTATCCTACCAAGTTTGGCTGCAATCCAACAAGGTGCTATTTATCATGAAAAAGGTTCTGAAAACTGGAGCAGATTTTTCCAAAAAGGTCGCCGTATGGTATAGGAACACTCTTTTGTAGTCAAAACGTCAAAAAAAGTGATTTCAGCACTCAAATTTGCAATTAAGACCCACACACATGTAGTCAAGAACCTCAACAAAATTACCAATCCTTACTCTTGATTGAAAGAGAAAAGAGAGAGGAACACAACGCAAGTTTCAAAATCAAAAATGGATTACCCATTCATTAGAAAAGTTGATTACAAGTTGGAGCAACTTCGTAGCTTGAGCGTACATTTCAAACCTTCTTTCAATTTTCCAAAGATAAGCCTCCTTTTACATTAAAGTTATTGACCTTTATATCTAGGGCTTTCTAAATGGCCATTAGCCGGCTCACATGGACCTTTACAATCATCCATAAATTTAATTACATCTTAAGAAATTGACCTACTACTGTGGATTCAGGATTTACACAGAGTATCACCAAAAAAATAATAGAGTACAAATGTGGTGTCAGGCCACGTGGGTTGTCTTTAGCTTTGTCTTAAAGGTTGGTCTTTTCACTTGGGGAGTGCTTTGTTGTTGATGACACTCCCCCCTTCCTTGAGTCTTGCATATCTTTTGTGTGTTGTTGATGCATAATCGGATTTCAATTTCCAGTTTTCCCGTTGTCTTTATATGCCATTTTTGTACATATAGCCCCTGTTTCATGAAGCCTTTTGTTGTTTTTCCATTTTTTAATCGAGCTTTGTTGTCGTCCTTGAAGATAAGAGATGCTCTTGATAAGTATGTTGAAATTTGTAACTCTTGTTCCAAGTCATTGTCGATTGATTTGGGCATTCATTCCCTTATTGCTGATGTAGAAGGAATGTATACAAGAAGATGTTGATGAGGGTTTCTAGATTAGGGTCTTAAAATCTGGATAATCAAAGGGAAAAAACCCAATGGGAGAAAAGTTTGTTTGGTATATGTTGTTATTGGAGTTGAGAAACTCCACTTGAAGTACATGTAATGCAAGGTGAGTGCTTGGGAGAAACAAACAAAGAGTGCCTAATGCAAGTGCTAATTATGGAACACTCTATATGCTTATGAGAAATTTTCAAACAAAAGCATGCAGTGGAAAGAGGAATTTGATGGGTGCTTCAAGGAACACATGTAGCACATCTGACATCAAAGGACGTCACAATAGCTTCCATGTTTCCAATAAGGATTTTTGATGTAAAAGCTTATCCACTCATACCTCACTATGCTCAATTCATGACTGTCTTTTGGACCTTCTCCTTCACTTCCCAGGCTTAAATACATAGACTTCGACTCTTATGCTCACCTATAACAGCATGAGCAACACAACATAAATATGCTAAAATTTTCTACTAAACTAGCTAAGATGCTTAGAGAATATTACTTGAAGCTTTGGGACTAACGTCTCGCCCCGGGGGATTCACTCTATATAAAACCGGGACGCCACCTGCGAGTTAACAACTCGACTCATATTAGGGAATATGACCCCCCTTTCTACGCTTATACGACAATCAATGCAGGAAATTATCATACCCCTATCTTACATATAAAATTTAGGTCTCACATGATCTAGCTAAGTAAAACTAGTCAAAGAGCGAGTAGCATAGTGACTGGCAGTGTACTAAGGAACCACTAATGTTGATAAGTAGATGTACCCTCAATGTGTCTTAGTTTGACTTTCAAAGTATGTACCCACTCAGCTTGCACTCTAGCTAATCGTCCAATTCGACCCCATCTAAATTACTCAAAAAAAAAGGTCATAAAGTTGTGTTATACAACTCTTTATAGATTTCATCCCTCAACAAATGAACTCTAGTCACAAAACAAGCAATTGATACAAAGCAGTGTTAGTTCTTGCATGGATCTTTGTAGCTATTGACTCAAAAGTTCAAGGGAAGACTCTTTTGGGAAGCGATAATTTTGAGACAAAAAAATATCCTCTCATTTTTTCCTTTTCTCACTTCTCCCCCCCCCCCCCCCCCCCCCACCACCACCACCACCAATCAATATAATACCCCGTCCCTTATTTTTAAGCTTGGGAGATAAATTATTGGGGGCCTGCACCTAACTTATATGCTTATGTAATTTGAAAAAAAAAACCCTCCCTTGCACTTACGTGGTGCGGTAAGTTTTCCATGGTGAATCCCCCGGGCGTCTTGCTCATTTGGTGGCTTAGCTTTTCAACTCTGACTAGTATACCATGTATTTTTAATGGCGTCTTGGACTTACTTGTTCAAGGATAAAACCCCAATTCCATAAGTTCTTGGAAATTTAGGCCTCTTTCATTGTGTTGGTTTATGGTTGCCACCATTTGTCCAGTAGGTTGGCATATTTTGGCTCCTTTTGACTTGCTTGTTGTATGTTGTCAATGCCTTGTGAAACAAGTTCTTCGGATGTTGGAGCTTTTGTTTTTTCTCCCATGAGAAGCGATTGTTGATGTGTGTGGGTTCTTTGTGAATGAGTTTCTGCAAGAGATTTTGGAACCACCTCGTCTTTGGTCCGTGTGTGACCGTCTTTGGCATTTGCTCTTCTACTTTGGCTTGATGGAGACTAGGCTTCAATATCCATATTTGATTTTTTCCATTGTAGTAGCCTTGCTTTTGTAGTTGGAAACGAGGTATCCATCTAGAGGTTGCGTCACCCTCAATTGTGATTGGCTTCTGTTGGCTCTTGGTTATCCTTGTTTGCTTTTGGGTGGAGCACTTTGTTCCGTGATTGATCTTTGTTATTCCATGTTGAGCTACGAATTTTGGTAACCATATTTGAGTGTTACCTTTGTAAAATCTTTGCGCTTTGAGTAGCTTGACTGGAATCATCCGTTGCTTCACTTGTGTTTGTTGGGTATCTTGGCTGAGGTCTGACTTTGGCACCCATACTTGATGCATTGCTTCTTGCTTTGAAGGTCCTTTCATTTGTCTTTTGCTATTGTTCTTTCTCCTGCTTGAGTTGTTTTTCTTCCATTGATAGCTCTGCTTGCTCTTTCTAGAACTTCCTTCTTGAGGTTAGTAGAGCAAGGCTGTTACTTTAGGCTTTTTGGCCCAAACATTAATGCTTTCTTGGAAATAAAATTGAGCAATGATTGACTCATTTGATGCAACCCACCCTATTACCTTTTGTTGTTGATAATGAACTTGTGCTTCATGTATCCAAACTGGGTCTTTGAATTTGATGTTCGCTTTGGATACTAACACTTGATTGGATTCTCTTCGGCTTCTTCTGGATGCTTTTTGGTGATAGAAACTTTGGTTGATAGACTTTTACCTTTGGTCTCTATTGCATTGTTATGGTGCGGCTCTTGAGGTAGAGGCTACATGGGAATTTTGATGGAGGCTTGTTGAAGGTAAAGTCGTCTTGTGAGGTTGATTTTCTTAAGTATTTACTTTAGCTTTACCTTTTCCTGTGATACTTGGTTGTTATTTTTTTGCATGGACTTGAGAAGCTTCATAGAGTCTTATTGTTGTCATTGTCAAGGCTTTTGGTTGTTGTCAACAAAAGAAGATGTTCCTCCAGCTTTCTATCAGAATCAAACTCTCTTTGATGTGATGGGAGTCAATTATTTGGAAAGTATCCCTGTACTCCCCAGTATTCAACTTGAGTACGGCTTCTATCATTCCAAAGCTAGAAATTGGCATTTTTAACTTGTATACACTATCTCCTCTAGCTCGATGACTCGTAGGTTTCCCATCATTATCCATGTTCCATAAAACATTAGATTCTTTGTCGCTTTTGAATTTATCACAGCTAAACATGTGATTTTAAGTCATGTTTCTCTGGACATGTAGAATTTGATATGTATAGGAGACAATTGATCTTCTTCATTATCCTTGTTCTTCTCTTGATCTAGCATTTGTTGAATATTTTACTTTGAACTTGGAAACTTTGCTCCATCATTTTCGTTCATTTGCACTTTTTCTAGAGTCGACTTCTTTGATTCAGATTTTGTTGATTCTTCAGGTATGTCAATGATGACACGTTCTTGTGGTTGCTGTCATAATAACTAATATCTAATTCTACTAAATGATTTTCTCATGTTAAACTGATCATTTAATATGGGGATGTACCAGGGGAGAAAAAGCTAGAATATTGGTTAAGTTGGCACACCGGCCACAGTAGGGATCTAAAGGAGGGAAAATAGGGATCCAAAAGGGGGGGCATCTGCAGAAGATCAATGTGAAACAATGGGCTTCAAAGGCCCTAAAGTTCAGCCCATTAAGACTTCCAAAATGCTAAGGTTACAAAATTCAAAGTTTATGTATGGTCAAGCTTAGTGAAATTAGATGCTTTGTGAGTGTACACAAAAGTCTTCAAGACTCCTACATAGGAGGGGGCGAGACCTGTAAGTAGGGGATGAGAGAGAAACACACACACACACACACACTCACAAGCTCCCTTTACACAAAGGGAATAGGGAACACATGTCAGCTCCCTAGCCTAGTTGCCTAAAGGTGCACAAAAATCCTATTGGATGGCCATAGAGGTGGACCATGAGAATTAGGCTAGAGTACTTTTAGTTTAATTCATTTAAAAATACTTGATAAAAGGACCAATAGGAATTAAGCTTTGTAGAAGACTATTGGACAGTCTCCCAAGGGGTCCAATGAGCATTCAGCGGCCCATTGGCTTGCCTGCTTTCTATTGGCCAAAAGACAAAGGGGTCCAATGAGAATTTAATTGCATTAATTAATTACCTATAGCTCTCACAAAAGAGGAAAGGGGGACACATGTCACAAGGCTATCACTTATGCTTCTCAATTTTGATTGGCTAAGCTTTGCAGGGTCCAATGGGGTGTCAACATGAGTATTTTTGTAATGTACCCAATATTTTTTAATAGAAGTATTTCATTTACTTTGCAAATATTTAAGGTTTTCATTTTATTAAGTCAAAGAGCATTGTAATGGAACGATCGGATTGAAAATCAAACTCTAGAACTACTAATTATGACCCTTATTCACTTGAAAACAATAGGCTGATGGGAAACTTAAGCCTCAAGACTATATCTAGAGATAGGAGTTGACCTTTAGGAAAGAAAGAGAAATTTTAGGAAAGGAGGATTATTTTTAGGAAAGAAAGAGGAGAGAGTTAAGTTTAGAGTTCTTGTCTTGGAAGCCAATATTTTTTTTAAATCGGAGAACCGAAATTGCGCATCAAAATTTGTGTCTGCAAAAAATATATATATATATAGAGCCGTGAAGTATGCGAACCTAGCTCTCTTTGCTTTCCTTTATTCTTAGCTAGCCTTGAGAGCCTATATAAAGACCCCTCTCCCTTCACTTTGAAGAGACACAGACACACACTCTCAGAAGCGGAAGCTCTCTTGCCTTGACGTCAGAGTTACCTTCTCTCCCTCAAACTCTCCCCCTCAAGCTCTTACCTTCAAGCCATCTCCATCTCCAAGTCTTTCTCTACCATCGTTGTGTTGCCCTTTGGATTCTTGAGTTCTCTTTCTCTCTTTCTCTTTTCTCTACCTCGTTTACGATGGCCCCAAAGCGAGAGACCCGAAGCTCAAAGTATGCTTATGTCGTTCCACATCAAAGAGGTACAAAAGAAAGTATCATCTATGCCAATCATAACTCAAGCGGAGGTATCGACTCCGAAAGAAGGTAAAATTGTCCAACCTCAAAACAGGAGGTAATCAAACATGTCGCTGATACAGTAAGACAAATTTATATTTGTGCATTGCTATTCATGTTGTTGGTAAGCTAAGCATAGGGATTCCCTTAACTATCCAGGAAACTTGATTCTATCTCGAGAAACAAGTATATGTTTTCATAGATTAGTGAAATAACTGCTTGATAAATTGTTATTGATTGATAGTTGATACTAATTGATATGAAGAATTGGTTGATCATGTTTGAAGAATCATTGAAAGAATATCTTTTGTTCCTTGCGAGTAGCGAGGGTTAGCAGGGATTAAGCTGAGGTTATCGGCTCTCTTTAGTTCCTTGCCGTTAGCGGAATGCCTCGCGTTAGTGGGATGCGTGGCGGTTAGCAAGATGCCTCACGGTTAGCGAGATGTCTCACCGATAGCGAGATGCCTGGCGGTTAGCAAGATGCCTCGTGGTTGGCAAGATGGGAAGGTTACGCAATTTGCAATTAGCGAATAAATCCTTTTCAAAGGCTCTGTTGGTTAAACAGAGAAAGTCTGCACATAGCGAAAACTCATGAGAAATTGGAAAAGTTGTTTTTGTTGATTTATAGGGCTGTCTTCATTAGACCTTGTTTGAATTGTTTTAGTATTGTTTGAAGGGATGTATAAAAGAATCCGTGTCTGGAATTAATTAAGGAATACTGTTTGTATATGTAAACAATGTGGTAGTAATTAGAAAACAAGTTGAAAAGTGTGAGTGTGGGGTGGAAAGTGGGGGCTGGCTCAGGTTGCCAGTCAAGGATGGGTGGTCTTGATTAATTGAGAAACTCTCCACTCCCTCTTATTAAAATAAGAAAAACTAGAGACTCATTGTGCCAAGAGTCGCGATATCCCAAATCTACGTGCTTCTGAAAGCTATGGACCCACAATTACCTAGTTACATTTCACAAGATTACTAGTTAGTTTAGACTAAGTCTCATATCATATTTATGGTTTATGGATGGCGGCCGTGCCTCTTAAATGTGTGGAAAAAGACGTTGTTTATGTATTCTAAATATGTCAATGAGATTTCATCTTTACGTTAGGAAGTAGTTTTTATTAGAATCCTTGATTTATTGACCTGGCTTGTGTTGTATGACCCTTATCACCATGAATATGATGGATAAAGAACTTCCTCTCTTTTGTTGCTCGTATCTCTTCTTTGTGGAAACAGAGTAAAGTGTCGTCAACAAAAAAGGAGAATAAAGGAAGACCATCTATCAAGTCATCCCAATCATCTCGGGATTGGGGACCTCACAATTTTGCAAGAGGGGTTGACCAAGAGAGAGAGAGAGGGGGGGCTGAATTTGACAAGGAATTATCACACACACTCACACAATCTCATGTGTGAAGCAAGAAGACTCTCTCTCTCTCTCTCTCTCTCTCTATCTCTCTCTCCTTCTCAAGCTTTAAATGGAAAGCTCATCACCACCTACTCCAAGCTTGGGAGAAGGGAGGCCTACATCAACAACTCCTGGCTTTGTGATGCAAATCCAACCACGAGCCAAGCTTCAATGCATGCTCGTCTCTTCTATCATGCTAATTACTAAGCTATGCTAAGATATTATGAGTGATTAGGTGAGGAGATATACTTCTTTCTCATAAGATTACTCCTTCCTCTCAATCTACTCTCATACCCCGCTAGCTCTCACCATCTTCGAAGGTGTGTGAGGTCTTGGGTCTGAGACCATGAGGGAATTGATGTTGTGTTTTAAAGTGTTTGCTAGTGCTTGAAGATTCCATCTTCATTGCACTAGCTACTTATTGAAGGAACACAAAGAATTGTATTGTAAAATGTCTCCCTTGATGGGGGAAACCTATAATACAAATCCTTTTGGAGGGAGGATCGGCTCCATATAAATCCGGTCCTCAATTCTTGTCAATAGCTTAATTTCTCTCTCTTTTGAGGTATTGTTCATGCCTATCTAACTAGGCGTTATGCTTTTTGTTGCTCTCTCTATCCAAGCACTCTTGCTATGCTCATTAGAAATCTATTATAATAAAATGCTCACTATGTCTATGTTATTTTCCACTACACACAAGTTACTAGGCCATTAAATGTTATACTAGTATCAGAGCCCAAGGTTTCCCTTTTCTTACTCAAGAAGGGAGGTCCTCAAGCTAGCTATAAATGGTTGGTATTATAAATTGCAATTGAGTAAGTAGAATAGGGAGTTTTCAGTCTTGCAGTGTGCCTGCCTTCGTGTAGATAATGGGGCCTACCGGTTTAACCACTATTGACTATTAGAAGCTTGACAGGAGCCGGTACTATTTTGGTGTTAAAAGACCCTCTCTTCTATTCCTTGAAATTAGTTATATTTGAGCCACGGGTACAAGAGCTTGAGTGCTTTTCTAAAGGGGTAAAGAGGAGCAGCAACTAGGGCTTGAAGTGTCGTACACCTAAATACTTGTTAGAATGGCTGACAATAGTGAAGAGAGTGAAATTAATGTTGATAACTATGATTTTTCTAATGAGCAGGCTACTAATGATGCCCCTATGCTTGTTAACTACCTTGTTTCTAGGCTTCAACAAGCTATGGGTAATCCATCCCTCCAAAGTGAAGTGCAACGGCAGTTTCATGCTTATGGGATTCTCCAAACTCCCCACCATGACGAGAGAGAACCTAGGAAGCCTCCTTGCAAGACTTCCAAAAGAGGCCTCTCTCCGATTCGGGAAGAAGAAGAGGATCCATACGAAGGAATCAAAAATTTACTTATTGATGACGCATCTCCTTCCCAAAGGAGAACTCAAGATCCCCCATCAAAAGAACGAGAAAGAAGTGAGTCTCCTGCCACCTCGCAGAGATGGCTCCACAAAGATGGTGGGCAAAATGCTCTCCATCACCTCCTAAACGGAGACGACTGTGCGCTCCTTGTCGCACTGTCGAAGCAAGGGACTTGCCCATACACCGTGTGCGAGCCACAAACGGCTCCAAGCACACAACAAGCCTAAACTAGCAAGCTCAAGAAAACAAAGGGTGTGTCACTCACCGCTCTACGCTCGCCTTCGTGGTGGATTCCTCGCCGCGATGAAGAAGAAGCTGCAGTCGTGCCGCGCTCAACCGCTTCGCCGCCGTCGTGCCTTCGTAATGCTCGATCGCACACACACTCTCCCTCTCTCTCTCTCTCTCACACACACACACACAAGGAGGTGAAGAAGAAGAAGAAGATGGAGATGGAGCAAGAGCACTCTTCAATTGCACAAATGAGAGAATGAGTAAAAATTAGGTTTAGTTGGCTTTTATAGGAGCTCACCCCATTCACACTTGGGCGCCCATGCTTAACCAACTAATCCCTTGAATGTCCAAGTTAAAGTGCGCCTCTCATCGACGATCACTCTACCTTTCCCTATTGGTCCGACAAGCCCGGTACCTGACTCTAAATAATACAACGTTTATAGATCATAGGGTGTCCGTGTGCCGTGAGGGTTAACATGCCCCCCTTCCTGATGTAGATTCCGTCCTCGGAAGCTATTGAGTTGAAGCTGGTTCGTCGAGGTGGAAGAGCATTTGAGATGAATGTCCTTAGCCTTCTTCAGTCACTGCAAAATCAAACAACATTGGCACAGTAATTGCATTCTCTTAAAAAGCATATGCAGTTTTAGATAGAAAAATTGATTGGTCAAAGAATTTCAAACAATTTGTTAGCAATGAACATTAAATTGCAATGTAATCAAATGCATAAACAGATGTAAAGGCAAAAAATTAAACAAGTCTGGGGTCGCTAATTTGACGGTCGAAAAGCACTAGAGATCGAATATTAATACCATGGGTAAGCTTCTTAATTTTCTGTGATCAATTAAGTTGTTTAATCGCGAGAGCCAAGTATTCATGTTCGAGGGCTGACTAGAGGCTATATCTAGAAAACCTTGTAGTTAAGCTACCATAAAAGGAATTTCTCATGAAATCATCGCCTGACTGATTACTTTTTCTTTGACCCCCTAAGGTCTTTTCACATTGATTCAATTATGATGTGTGTGCTTATTTTGTATGCCTTGGGTTTTTTGCTTTTCAAGGAAAAGCGCCCACACTGGGAACCTCTAGGGCTCTAGTACCATAGGCAATACATGTGAGTGAAGTACCAAATCAAGCTGAGATTTCTCTTCCAGCTTAAAATTTTACATTGTGGCACTTTGATTTTTTGTTTGTTCATTTTCATCATTTTAATTTTGTAACTTTGGGGGGTCATATAACACTATTACCCTCCCCAGGCTCATCACATTAGTAAACTCCCTTTATAATACTTAAGCTAAAGGTCGATAGGGTTAAGCCCACTAGAAAGCCCTAGTACATTTCATACAATGCTGCCTAAATCGGATTAAGAACCTAAGTAACCATTGCTTATTAGGAAGGCATTCCCCATGGTATTAAGAGAAGATTTCTAATACCTAGCTTGGTCAAACTAGCTTAGTCGGACTGCTTGATTTTTACCCCTAAACAAGTGATTATGACAAAAGATTGCATTGAATTAAATGTTTGATACTAAGCCAATGCGCTGAATATTATGCTACCAATCACAATCAAAGCAGACAATCATAGATGCAAAAAGATAAGGGCAATGATAATGGATAAGAAACACCTGTTTGTGTTGATGGTCGCACTTGATTTGAAGTGTGAACGAGAGAAAGGTTCCATGAAGGTCCAAATCCTATCAATAGCAACACGCTCCTGTACACACTAGGAAACAAAAGGAATACCTCCAGGAGGCACATCAGTGGGAAAAATTAAAACTCCTAAAAAACAAACTCAAAACACAATCTAGACCCCTAACCTACCTATCTGTCACCCCTTTTAGAATCAAGGAAAGAGGATATTATATAAACCGGGTGGCCACCCTAAGGCTAGGCCTCTATCCTCATCATCTAGATAAATAAAATCGTTGTCCGTGAGGCCATAGTCTTCCTCGGTCTCTATTAGTTCCTCTTCATCATCCTCTTGTGCAAGCATGCTAATCAAGAACCTCGTGATGCGTGGATACTCATCTTGTGCAAAAGAATAAGCATGTGCCATTGGAGACACATTCGCCACTGGGTAGGGATCACTAGTTAGCCATAGACGTATCAGCCATTCTAACTCCTCAAAATTTCTCTCACATGCAAGGCTCTCTATCAAATCCCATTCGCAAGAAAGTATAGGGTAGCATACGTAGAACACTTGTTGAAAAGACAAGGGGTACCTTTCATCAAAAATAGAAGTGCATGCCTCTGGTGAAGTAGCCATTTCTGACAAGACAGATAGATTTGGTTAGGCCTTTAAAACATAAGAGTTGTTTTTGTGTGTTGCTTGACTTGACACGGTGAATTTGGACTTATATGTAAGATCTGATAGGGTGCTCTCTCATTGCTAGGCGCTCTTGCTCTTTACTATTTTTGTTTTTGTTTTGTTTTTTTTTTTTTTGAGTATAAAGCTTTATATGTACATTCCCTAAGATCGGAGATTAAGAGGTCAGGGAGAAAGGTTGAGAGGGAAACAAATGAATGATGATTGTCAGCAAACACTCCCCCCTTCCTTGGGTAGATCATACCATTTGAAATGAGCTTGTCACCCTTTGAAACCAATTGTTCCAGTTGGTAATAGGTGAGGATTTTTGCCAGTAGTTTTCTATTACCCTAGGTGCCTTGTCAAGCTGCAACGGTGGTAAGGTACTCTCCCAGGATCGAACTTGAAGTGGTTCATTAGGTGATTCTTGAACACTGGGAGGTGTGGATTCTTTTGTAGCTTCATTGAGGTCCACTACTATAGATGGAGGCTGTGTAGAAGCTTTTACCTCTATGGATGTATTACATGAGGAGCTAGAAGCTTCATGGGACTCCCCCCTTCCTGAGCTAAGTGGAACAAATCGTTCTTTCTTTGGTACCCAAACTAGCTCGGGAGCAGGTGTGTAGCATTCTGTGATTTTTTTCTTTCCATGATCATTGATTCGTTTTGGAGCTACAGGATTGGGCTCACTTGGGTCAGGTGATAGGTAAGAGCACAATCTACGTTTTGGCACCCAGATTTGATCATTTCCTTGATAGTAGCCTTGGGCTTCCAATAGTCGTTTAGGGATCCATCGCAGCGTTTCTTTACATTTCTTGGAGTGAGTGGTACGGTTCTTACTAGGTTTCCGTTTTTTTGCATCAACCATGCTCACTACAGAGGTTTTAGGGACCCACTTGTATGTTTTCTCTGTTATATTAGGATGGTTCTTGTGTGTCTCAAGCTTTCTTTCAACTACATTAGTTGAAGCTCTAGAGAGTTGGGCTATGGGGACGTATGGTTCAACCTCCTGGACATGCAATGTCTTGGGTTTTATTTCCTTGGGCAATATCTCAGGGACTATGGCTTGAGTGGTAGGGCTAAGAGTTGGTTTTTGCGTTGTAACACCCCCAGTCCCCCAATCAATAGTGCATTTGGTGGCTATCATCCACGTGCGGCCTAGGTTTATATTACCCTCCATAGTTCCAGTAGGCATGACCAAAAAGTCTTGAGCTACCACCCCATTGTCATAACTGACAGAAGTGTGCCAGATTCCAAAAACCGCAGTTTTTTTCTTGTTGACACCCTTGACTTGGATAATACTCTCAGATAGAGGTGGCTTCCCTAACTGACACCACACCCCATAGGATAACAGATTGTATTTAGCACCCGTGTCCAATAAGGCGTTATATAGCACTTTTCCATAGGCACTATTTAACTCAATGGGGTATCGTAGAGGTGTGTCAGAGTCCAACCCATCCTCTTCGTGTGCTTCATTTGCATCAGGTTCCGAGCGAGTAGCTCTACCTAATGTTTCCATGAAACGGCTAAACATACTAGTACTAGGCTGTGGAGCTTCGGGAGGTGCATGGCCTTCTCTCTCAGTGTTTTGGGTAGGGTATGCTTCCATGATTTCTGAGTCGGAGGAGGAATCACTAGCGGCTATTTTAGGGTCTTGGGTGGTGCTACCTTGTGTCCCCGCTGAGGGTCTAGAGCTTATCGTGGATGGGTAATGGGTGTCCGTATGAACAGAGGCACTCTCAATATGCTCGTGTTCTAGCACCCGCCCAGAGCGTAAGTGCATGTGCTTTTGATACCCTAAGGTGTCAAAAAAGCTGCTCTAGGAGGCCTTGTGACTAGTTTTTAGCGTGTTTTTTGTTTGTTTTTTTTGCTAGATTTTTTAGATTGTGTCGTGGAATGGGCCGTGTGATAGCTCGAAACGAGCGTATCGGTCAGAGGGTCGTGCCGTGCTTTACAGCCCTCCGTTTGGTCACTCTATGCCCTCGGAATCCCTAAAACTGTCAATTTCCAGTAGGGAACTAGGTCCAAACTAGAAAGTCTAAGGGTGCAAGTGGGAAGAGAAAGGAGGAGAGTGGAGGACTTGTCCCACATGCTCTCATTCTCTCTTGAGGGAGTAGGGTATATATATAAGAGTGAGTCTAGTATATATCATAAAACTGTGGGCTTGGGCTTGGGCTTGGGCTTGGGAAAATGATCCCGATCCCGATCTATCTTTTATACAAACCAACCCGTCCGTTTTAAGAGTCACGTTTTTTATTTTCGAAAAAATTTTCCGCCCGCTCACTCGCGTTTTTAATTTCCGAAATAATTATTTTATTTTTTTTTATTTTTATTTTTTCTCGAAAAACTTTTTTTTTCCAAACTTTTTTTTTTTGATTTTTTTTTTTTGATGCAAGAAAAACGCAGAAATTGACAGAAAATGCAGAAAAAACGCAGAAATTGCAGCAAATTGACAGAAATGCAGAAAATTGCAGAATTTGAAAACGCCGAACTTGAAAATGCAGAAATTGCGGAAATTGAAAAACGCAGACAATAGCAGAAATTGGAACTTGACAGCAATTGCAGAAAACGCAAAAAACAGAAATCTCCACACACTCCTTCCCTGCCTTTCCTATGATAGAAATTGCACCACAAGGAAGCGTAAAGTGCTAACCGAGCTTAGTGTAAGGCATATCCCCGGCAACGGCGCCAAAAATGTGCGCTCCTTGTCGCACTGTCGAAGCAAGGGACTTGCCCATACACCGTGTGCGAGCCACAAACGGCTCCAAGCACACAACAAGCCTAAACTAGCAAGCTCAAGAAAACAAAGGGTGTGTCACTCACCGCTCTACGCTCGCCTTCGTGGTGGATTCCTCGCCGCGATGAAGAAGAAGCTGCAGTCGTGCCGCGCTCAACCGCTTCGCCGCCGTCGTGCCTTCGTAATGCTCGATCGCACACACACTCTCCCTCTCTCTCTCTCTCTCACACACACACACAAGGAGGTGAAGAAGAAGAAGAAGATGGAGATGGAGCAAGAGCACTCTTCAATTGCACAAATGAGAGAATGAGTAAAAATTAGGTTTAGTTGGCTTTTATAGGAGCTCACCCCATTCACACTTGGGCGCCCATGCTTAACCAACTAATCCCTTGAATGTCCAAGTTAAAGTGCGCCTCTCATCGACGATCACTCTACCTTTCCCTATTGGTCCGACAAGCCCGGTACCTGACTCTAAATAATACAACGTTTATAGATCATAGGGTGTCCATGTGCCGTGAGGGTTAACAACGACCATTGCACACTATACATTGTTGAAAGTGTATTTTATGGCTAATCCATACGTTAATTCTAATAGATCGCACAGAGTGGAAGCTGTAGAAATTCACATCATTTGGATTATTCATCTAGGATAGTATGTGAGAAATGTACATATGAGAGAAGTGACGAGATGAGAAGTTTCCCCCCCAAGCCCTATTCTTGATCGTATAGGCAATAAAGATACTACGGGGAGAGATGCACTTGTAGCAAGGAGAACCTAGAATTTGTAGAGAGAATGAATTTCTAGAGTGAGAGAGATAGGTTTGGTTAGAGAGGGAGATGAAATTAGAGATACATGTTGAATTAGAGATGAAAAAGAAAACAACAAGAAATCAACAAAATATCAAAGTAGAACACATCTTACTTGACAAACCCTTCGAGAGTTTTTCACCATTTTTGATGGAGAGAGACGAAGAGCGAATACTTCAAGCCTTGATTGATGCACCAAGTTTAAGTCCTTCTTTGATTAGAGCTTATAGTCCAAAAATTGCTTACAAGATTGGCTAGTATTTCTATAGAAGTAAGTGTATACTTAGGCTTATATATATGGCTAAGTACAATTAGGCATTACTACTCTCACTCCCTCATAAATTCATCTCATGAATGGCTTGAATGGTTTTCAAGAAAGAAGAGGTCTCCTTTTATAGTTGAAGGGAACCCCCAAGGGTTTACACAAGAAGAGAAGGGCCAATGTGAACAGAAATTAGAAAAGTTTGAAATGAGTTGTCCTTGCATGATGTAGGTGACTGGGGTCCAGTATTTTGATCATATCTCCTCAATCGTAGATCCAAATAAACAAGTAAAAATAGGGCCAAAAAATTCAGTTCATTAGCTACGACTCCCATTTGATATACTTTTTCCAATTTGCATGGGAACCTTGTTTTAAAAATTCACCAAAATAGGATACAATTTTAGCAGCAAAAGTCTTATTGTGGTCCCCTTAGCCTAAACTTTCATTTGATTCCAATGGACATCTCATGCAATATGAAAGCATGACATTGCTCCTTGACAAAGTTTTGTAATCATGCTTGCAACAATGCATTAAAATAGGTGTATCTTTGAAAATTATGCAAGCTATTATCCCACTAGGATTTGATTCCTTCCTAGTAGTTATTAAAAAGGAATATAAGAAATATAAAAAAAATACATAGAATATATATATATATATATATATATATATATATATATATATATATATATATATATATATATATATATTGGAAGTTATCCTAAATATAGGATCTAGCTAGGGTTTGAGATGATAACGAGATAGTAGAAATAAAGAACCAATGCTTTTTGTCCCAAGTTAAAGGGATGGAGATATTGACACTTTTTCCATAGTATTTTTTGACGATAAAGTAAGAATATGTTACCCTTGAGATAAATAATAGGATGAGATAGAAAGCTTATTATTATACTTAGATATGCATGTGTACATTATAAAAAATATAATTATGTATCTAAAAAGTTGCAAGATAGATCTTGTAGCATGAGTTCCCACCATGTACGTGTCAACACGAAATCCACCCCCTCTAAACCTGCACATCCTCTGGTATGTGCCACATTCTCTCTTTGTAAGATCAGCCCTCTTGTGCATCTTCCTTGATTTCTTCTTTAGTGGATGATTCCAAAGCTTCATCTTCACTTTGATCTTCATCTTTGTTTTGCTCTTCCCCCTCATCAACATCTTCTGAATCATTGTCTCCTCTTCTCTTAACATTTTGATCCTTTTTTCTGCAATGGGAATCTTTACTTCTGTACCATCTAGTTTAGACCAGTTGTAAGTAGCATTTTCATGCATATACGGTCCAAAACCATCTTTTTGAAAACTTACGCATGATTGTGTACTGGCTATCAAGCTACTATCATACACTAAAATCCAATCACCTTTGTCAATTGCTTTACTCCTGAGCCGATGTCGCTTATCAAAGTAGTCCTTGTTTTCTCAACCTTGCATTTTTGAGTCGTTCTTTTGCAGCCTCAATGTCTCTAGGTCTTCTCTCTAGTTCCCTTATGCGCAATGAAAGGAGATTTTTCATGCTAAGTCCCTCTTGACAAGGTAGTACATTCCATGTGGGAATTGTATCTTCAATCGGCATGACTGCCTTTTGACCATATATTAGCTTCGCAAGCATATAGCCAGTTGTTGAGCTATGTGTTGTATGATCAGTCCATAAAGCATATGGTAACAATTTTGGCCACTCACCAACTCTTCCTTCGCAAGCCTTGGCCAAAGCTTTGATGATAGGAGGATGCCCTCTTTCACTCTTTCCATTGCCTTCAGGGTTGTAAGTTGTAGTAAGAGAAATCTTGATTCCTAATCTAAAAAAGAACTCCCTTGCTTCCTAGGTATCCAGCTCACCTCTATCTGCAGTGATCTTCCACACACAACCGTAACAACAAATCACCTCATCAGGAAGGAATTTTCACACATCTTTTGTGGTTTTAGCTCTTAATGCTCTTCCTTCAACCTGGTTAGTTAGGTCCTCTCATACAAGAATCAAGTATCGCATCTGTCAGAGTCCTAAAGGCATTGTGACTAGATCCACAACCCATTTATAGTGCATGGCTAGTGGATATGTAGGGTGCATCATGATGTCGGACATTTGAATCCATCATGATGTCGGACATTTGAATACATTTAACAAGTTACACACGAGTCTACAAATTGAGATACATCTTTATACATACCCTTCCACCATTATTTTTCTTTCAACTTGGAGAAGGTTTTCCACACACCCTTGTGTCCAGTCCATAGACTCTCATGAAACTCTTGCATGAGCTTTTCTTGAGTCTCTTTTTTACATATAACCCGTTGTGGTGTAGCACCCTTTTGTTTAGAATGCTTCCACAAGTAACCATCCCTCAAAAAGTATCCATATGCTTTCCTGTGTATCCTCCTAAATTCTTGTTAAGACCAATCTTCCTCTTTTGCTAGAGTACTCAAATAGATTCCAATAAGAAGCCAATTGCCTTCATAAAGCTCTTTCAAGAACATTTCAAATGGATTAGTCATGCACACATTGTTACCTTTTACATGAGAGATAGAATAGAAACTTTGTGCCTACATCATCTCCCTCGTCAATCATCTGTGACTCATCTTCATACCTTGCCCTTGATATCATATCTACCACTGTATTGTCTTTACCTAATATGCTTAAACTCAAGATCTAAGGACTTAATGTAGGAAATCCACTGCAACATAGCAATGTCTGGCATTGAGTAACTTGTAATCATCCCAAGAAGTGGTAGACAATCTATTTCTACAACCACACATGCACCAATTAGATATC
Source organism: Adiantum capillus-veneris (assembly GCF_014529385.1). NCBI lineage: Eukaryota > Viridiplantae > Streptophyta > Polypodiopsida > Polypodiales > Pteridaceae > Adiantum > Adiantum capillus-veneris. The sequence continues at coordinate 30,119,766 of NC_140952.1, read as the reverse complement.
CTTTCTCATTTTTCAAGGTTGTAACCATACCCCATAACTCTCTCTCTATATGTGGATAGTTTCTTTGGCAAGCACTTAGTACCTTTCCTCCAAATCTCACCACATACTTATGTCCTTCTTCGCCATCTTACCCTATTGCTCATCCGTTCCTGTAGGACTTGTGTCTACTGTCACAATTACTAACCTTTGACACTCGTAGTCTATCTTTCTCAAAGTTGGTGCTGACTGGAGAAACTCATTTAGCTTTTTCATGGCTTTTGCATGTTCTTCTGTCCATTTAAACTTTTGATTCTTTCTAAGCAATTGATAAAGAGGATCAGCTACATGTGCATAATGTGGAATACAAATAACATAAAAGACACATGATCCCAAAAACCTTCTAACCTCAGTGATATTAGTGCATGTTTCTTTCATTCTTTAAATGGAATCTACCTTTGTTGGACAAGCTTTCCTACCATATGGCCTGCACATGTGCCCCACAATGAGCACTTCATTAATACCAAACATAGACTTTTTTCTAACAAAGTAAGATTCACTTCCTCCAACTTAGATAGAATTTTAACACAATCATTTATGTGGTCTACCACAAACCTACGACATCCCTTGAGATCCAAAGCTTCATCTTTGTCACTTTCTTCACATCCTTTGATAGGAAAATCATCAATGAAAGGCATTGTGATTTGAGGGATAAAGTCACGTAAGACCTTATTCATCCCATTCATCATATGTGCAATCAAGCTGGTTGCTCCCTGTAGCAAGGTACACATCATTACCAAACCCAAAGGTGTCCTCATGGTTGTCAAGTCTCTGCTTTTGATTGTAAGCTGAAATTGATCATACCCTGAGTAGAGATCCCCCATCAAGTAGATTTCCCTCCTTGTAAACGCCTCTACAAACTCATCCACAATTGGACATGTACCTACATTTCTAATTGTCACCTTGTTCATTGGTTACATATCTTGGATGAAGCGTAGAGCATCATTCTTCTTGGGAACTATGAACCACCTGTTTGAGTATGGAGCTCAAGAAGGCTCCAAAATCCCCATTTTGATATTTTCATTCAATAGCTCTACTAACTTGGGTAAATGAGCCTTTGGAACCAGAATAGGCGTAGATTCCAAGGCACATGAGGTATTGTAAAAATTACCATATGAGCTACAATAGAAGGATCAACACATCCTATTTCATGTGGCTCAAATGCAAAAGCCTTACCATGCTTTGAAAGCATTTCTTTAAAGGACTTTATCTCCTCCTGTGTTAAAAACTCCTCGCAATCAATTTGCAACTCTTGAAAAGACTCCTTTGTGAAGGTGTGCCCAATCTTTTTAGGATTCCTCAAACTTGGTTGCAAAGAAGCCTGCTCAATCTTTTCCATGTTGTTGGGTGGTAAGGGTGAAGCTATTGGTTTCACCTTCTTTGCTACACTCTTGTATTTAGCTTCAACATGGACTTCTGGGCCAATTGTTTGGTTTTCTATAAAGCTTCTACAATTTGATACATTTCCATAGAGCATACTTCCACAACTTCATTCTCAAGACGGAAACTAGACTCCGTTATAGCATCAAGCTCACCCATAGTATCCACAAAAGAGACTTGTTCACACAAACCCAAAACATTTTCAGTAGACTCTAGCAACTCACTCTCTTTCATGCCTATTTGTACATTATATACTTATTGCCTCTCACATCCCTTTGAATCTTCAAGTTTTGTAAAACATATTGATCCATTCCTTGCTACCAAGAAACCCGTTGAGAAAGTTTCACTTATTTTTTAATCAGGCAAGACCCTTTTTCTTTCTGTACCACTGCAATCCCGCTTTACAATGGAACTTGGACAAAACCCAACATTTCCCTGTGATCATGAAACTCTTTGCTTACCTTTGGCAGAGGGTGATCTCTAAGGTTGTGACAATTTCTTTCATGGTTTACACAAACTGTGAGAAATTGAACAACATGTTTACCATCTTTGCTTCCTATCCTGGCATAAGTTGAACCATCATCCATTACCTTTATTTCCATTCGAGCTCCCACAATGTAGGGTGTCAAGAAATTTGCGGTCTTGCCAGGAAAGCACCGGGATTTTGGCTGTGAGAGTTTGTGAGAGAACTCCAAAAACTATATAAAGGAGATAAACCATAGATACCATGAAGTCTAGGGTTTGGAAGGAAGTACAATCAAAGAAGCCCTATTCTTTCTCTCTTTCACTCACACACACAAAGAAAGAACACAAAAGAGAATATCAAAACAACACAATGATGAAAACATCAAGGCTATGGTCATATCGTATCATGGGTAATATGAAAGGGTTAATAGATGAGTTAATGGCGTTCAATCTTTGCTAACCAAACAGGCGACAAATTGTTCTTTGAAATTGTAACAACACAATGAAAGCTATAGTCATATCGTATCATGGGTAATATGAAAGGGTTAATAGATGAGTTAATGGCATTCAATCTTTGCTAACCAAACAAACTACAAATTGTTCTTTGAAATTATAATTTTGTGCTTACCATAATATATATGTTTTGTCTAGTGATTGGGATTAATTGAGTGTACAAATCCCCTTGGTTCATAGCAAAATAACTACACTTACGTCAAAAGAAAAGTTATAGTCTATAAGCGGTAGTATGATGAGATCCGGTGAAAGAAGTATTTTTTTCATTGAACCTTTCTGGGCCAAAGAGAAACACTATATGTTTGTAAGGTCCCCGTCCTGAAAGATCGGGGCGACTTGAAAGATAGCCTTCTTTATCCTCTAAATCCGTTGACGACACCCTACTCTGATAACGCGAAGCAAGGATACGAGCAACGAAAGAGAGGAAGACTTCCACCTGATGTGTTCGTAGTTGCAAGACCCTACGCCACAATCCAAGTCGATGAGGTTAAAGGTTCTATGGACTCTAGATCCTACATATAAGAGAAGAAAATCCCTTTCACATATTAAGAATCCAAAAACAACGCCTTTTTCTCCGCGTTTAAGAGGCACGGCCGCCATCCTTAAACCCGAAATATGACATGAGATAAATCTCTAACTAACTAAGACAAAGTGAAAAGTACGCGACTAATGGAGTCCACCCATCCTTGACCGGCAACCTGATCCAGACCCCACTTTCCACACCCCACTCACCCGTTCTTTTAATGTTATCTAATTACTACCACGATATATACAACAATGTTCCTTAATTAGTTTTTTAGCACAAGTTCTTTAGTACAATCCTTTCAAACATCATCAAACAATTCTTTCATAACAGGAGTAAAAAAAAACAATTCTATAATCTGCAAAAAAAAGAGTCTTTAGTTTCTATACAAGTTTTGCCGCTAACCACGGACTTTCTCTGTCTAACCGATAGAGCCTTTGCAAAGGTTTTTCTTAATCGCTAACTGCGAGATGCACATACTTTCCTTTTGCTAACCGCAAGGGACATCTTGCTACCTGCAAGGCATCTTGCTAACCTCAAGGTAAAAAAAAGGAAGTTGATTACCTCAACTTTAATTTCAGCTAACAGCGGATTCCTCTCGCTAACCGCGAGTTCCATCTGAAAACAAGATTTTCTTTCAGTATTTCATATTCTAAATGTTTCTTTCAACAAGATCAATCAAAATCATATTCTCAAACCATAATCACTTATCAACAATATTTCTTTATCAAACAATAACAATTTATAAAAAGAATACTTTTACTACTTTATGAAACATATGCTTGTTTCATGTGATTGAACAATCACGTTTCCGGTCGGTGTAAGGTAAGGTCTAAGTTCATCTTACCGGTCAACATGAATACTATGCATAATTATAAATTTGTCTTATCGGATTTGGAGTGCGTATACGCATTAACAGGCTTTCTGTCCATAGCACTAGTTGCATCAATTACTACCGTGAAGCATATAGGGATCATCAATTCTCAATTAAGCTCAAGAGTAAATTATTTATCAAGAATCAGTTTCTTTTCCAAAAAAATCAACATCTTCTATTAATATCAGAATACAAATTTCCTTATTACAAAATGTTATAGAAATCCTAATCCTCATGTGTATATTTGAAGCCGTGATATTCTTGGACACTCTTTAGGAAGAAGCGCGGAGGATTTTCTATAGGGGCTAATAATCGATAAGTGGCAGGGAGTTGTGGTAATCCTATTGTCTATCCCTTGCCCGAGAAGTGGCTAGTTCTTCCCATAACAATCGCTCGGTCTTTCGGAACAACTGCAATGACCTTGTCATAGACCCACCGATTGAGGTTGACGCTTCCATCTGCGGCCATTGTTTTGACATCGGCTGGCCAAAAGGTATAGTAATGGACCAGCCTTAGCATCCTTAGCTCCTCGCACCATTTGATGTGGCGAAGATCATTATTCAAATTCCCTAAGCTTCCAGCCGTGATGGTAAAAGTACTCCCTCGAGACCACCAGGCTCGAGACCATCCTCGCTAGGTTCGACAACGTGGCGGAGTGGTCGATATCTCAAGGATCCTCATGATTGATGTCTGAAAGTCGTAGTCGTTTGATCGGCACGCAGACATGTACATGATGTTGAACACCTAAAATCGCATATATGCCTCATGCTGATCCTGAAACGTGTTATATATATAAATATGTAAGAATATAAGATCAATTTAATAGAGTAATTTAGAAACAAAAGCAACAATAGTGGAAAAAGAAAAAAAAACACATTCTTTCCCTACATTCCTCTCTTAACGTTGGGTAAACCTCTATTTATCCTTGGCTCTGATACCAACTGTAAGGTCCCCGTCCTAAAAGATCGGGGCGACTGGGAAGATAGCTTTCTTTATCCTCTAAATCCGTTGATGACACCCTGCTCCGATAATACGAAGCAAGGATACGAGCAACGAAAGAGAGGAAGTCTTCCACCTGATGTGTTCGTGGTTGCAAGACCCTACACCACAAGCCAGGTCGATGAGGTTAAAGATTCTATGGACTCTAGATCCTACATTATAAGAGAAGAAAATCCCTTTCACATATTAAGGATCCAAAAACAACGCCTTTTTCTCCGCGTTTAAGAGGCATGGCCGCCATCCTTAAATCTGAAATATAGCATGAGATAAATCTCTAACTAGCTAAGACAAATTGAAAAGTACTCGACTAATCGAGTCCACCCATCCTTGACCGGCAACCTGAGCTAGTTCCCAGTTTCCACACCGCACTCACCCGTTCTTTTAATGTTATCTAACTACTACCACGATATATACAACAATGTTCCTTAATCAGTTTCTAGCACAAGTTCTTTAGTACAATCCTTTCAAACATCATCAAACAATTCTTTCATACAGGAGTTTAAGAAAAACAATTTCTATAATCCGCAAAAAAAGAGTCTTTAGTTTCTATACAAGTTCTGCCGCTAACCACGGACTTTCTCTGTCTAACCGACAGAGCCTTTGTAGAGGTTTTTCTTAATCGTCGCTAAGCGCGAGATGGACATACTTCCCTTTTGCTAACCACAAGGGACATCTTACTACCCACAAGGCATCTTGATAACCGCAAGGTAAAAAAAAGGAAGTTGATGACCTCAACTTTAATTTCCGCTAACCACGAGTTCCATCTGGAAACAAGATTTTCTTTCAGTATTTCATATTCTAAATGTTTCTTTCAACAAGATCAATCAAAATCATATTCTCAAACCATAATCACTTATCAACAGTATTTCTTTATCAAAAAATAAAAGCTTATAAAAACAATACTTTTACTACTTAATGAAACATATGTTTGTTTCATGTGATTGAAAAATCACGTTTCCGGTCGGTTTAAGGTAAGGTCAAAGTTTATCTTACCGGTCAACATGAATACTATGCATAATTATAAATTTGTCTTACCGGATTTGGAGCGCGTGCGGCTAACTCCTGTGCTGGAGATTGGACGACTTCGACTTCTTCTTCGGTTGATGCCTCCGCATGAGATACATTCGGAGTAGACACCTTTCTTCCCACCTTCCTTGGTGGTGCAACGGCATGGGCGTCCTTAGAACTTCACGTTACACGTTTCGAAGACATAGCTTCGGAATAGAGAAAAGAAAAGCGCGTTATTGGAGAGAGAGAGAGAGAGAGAGAGAGAGAGAGAGAGAGAGAGAGAGAGAGAGAGAGAGAGAGAGAGAGAGTGTGTTCACAAATCAGGTGACGACACGTCGATGATAAGAGATGGGATGGCTTGAAGGTGAGAGGTTAAGGGAGAGAGGCTTCCTCCGGCGCGTCGTTGTGAGAGAGCTTTCGCTTCCGTAGATGTGTGCGTCCAAAGTGAGAGGAGAAGGGTCCTTTATATAGGCCTTAGGGGGGTGATAAGAATACTGAGAGGTTTCAAGAATAGGGGAAGGAAAAGCTTGTGCATCGTTGCGGCTCTAAAAATTATTTATATATTTTTTTTTATTTTTTATTTTTTTTGGGCGTTCGCGAATCTAATGCGCGATTTTTAAAAAGCTCTATACTTACAAGTTTTCATTCTATCTTGAGAGAGAGAAAGAAAGAAGTATCTTAATTTTGACTCACCTCTCTTTCTTTCCTAAAAATACTATCTTTAAGCTTTTTCTTCACACATAGATTAGGTTCCCACATAAACCTATTGTTCCACATAAACAAAGATTATAAATAAATAGATTCTGAATCCGATTTTTAATCCGATTGCTCTAATAAACTGATGATGACTCACAAAATTGAGAATCTCAATTACTTTGCAAAATATCTGAAATGACTTATATGGATAAATGTTGGGTACATTACAACGTTGTCGAAAAACCTCATCATGAAGCCATACCATTCTGTAATCCCATAATTATTTTTCCAAAAGATCTTTGAAATTATGAGGATCTCTGGTTTTTAGCCAATTGATCTCCAAGTTACTCTGTGTAAAATCTGAGTTGTAAAGCCTGATTTTGAGTCTGAGCCTTGTAATACCAGCAACTGGCCAAGAGAAGTCCTAGGTATAGAGCCAAATTTTTATAAGTGATAAATCAAACATTATCATTATCAAGGTGTTTTGAAGTTTCGAAGCATACGACTAAGAGAGGCCACTCTCTCACTGTACTCCATTTTTCTTGAGCTTTGGTAATCTGAATTCAATTTCAACACTTGCATTGTGTTCCTTGTGTACTAATCATTGTCACTTCTATTGTGGTTTGTGACTACGCATTAGCAAGCTAAACTGATTGTCTTAAGTGCTTCACTACAACAAAAAAAAGGGGCCTTCGACGCACTCTGTCGAAATACCCGTCCTTGCAAAAACGACGCAAAATGCGTTGATATATGTGTAATGACTTTCTAGAGTGAGAGAGATAGGTTTGGTTAGAGAGGGAGATGAAATTAGAGATATATGTTGAACTAGAGATGAAAAAAAAAACAACAAGAAATCAACAAAATATCAAAGTAAAACACATCTTACTTGACAAACCCTTCGAGATTTTTTCACCATTTTTTATGGAGAGAGAAGAAGAGGAAAGACTTCAAGATTTTATTGATGCACCAAGTTCAAGTCCTTCTTTGATTAGAGCTTATATTCCAAGGATTGCTTACAAGATTGGCTTGTCTTCCTCTAGGAGTAAGTGTAGGCTTAGGCTTATGTTTATGGCTAAGTACAATTATGCATTACTACTCTCACTCTCTCATAAATTCATCTCATGAATGGCTTGAATGGTTTTTAAGGGAAAAGAGGTCCCCTTTTATAGTTGAAGGGAACCCCAAAGGGTTTACACAAGAAGAGAAGAGCCAGTGTGAACATAAACTAAAAAAGTTTGAAATGAGTTGTCCCTGCTTGCATGATGTGGGCGGACTAGGGTCCAGTATTTGGATCATATCTCCTCAATCGTGGCTCCAAATATAAAAGTAAAAATAGGGCCAAAAAATTCATCTCATTAGCTAAGACTTCCATTTTATATACTTTTTACAATTCAATTTGAAACCTTGTGTAAAAAATTCACCAAAATAGGATACAGTTTTGGCAGCAAAAGTCTTTTTGTGATCCCCTTAGCCTAAACTTTCATTTGATTCCAATGGACACCTCATGCAATATGAAATCATGAAATTGCTCCTTGACAAAGTTTTGTAATTATGCTTACAATAAGACATTAAAATAGGTATATCTTTGAAAATCATGCAAGCTATTGTCCCACTAGGATTTGATTCCTTCCTAGTAGCTATTAAAAAGGAATATAAGAAATATATGAAAAATACATAGAATATATATATTTTGGAAGTTACCCTCGATATAGGATCTAGTAGGTGTGAGATAATAATGAGATAGTAGAAAGAAAGAATTAATGCTTTTAGCACCAAGTTAAAGGGATGGAGCTATTGACGCTTTTCCCATAGTATTTTTTGACGATAAAGCAAGAATATGTTACCCTTGAGAATAATAGGATGAGATAGAAAGCTTATTATATATGCATATGTACATTATAGAAAATATAATTATGTATCTAAAAAGTTGCAAGATAGATCTTGTAGCATGCGTTCCCACTTTGTACATGTCACAGTATGAGAACGGGTAGAAGACCTATTTGATAAGCTACAAGGATCGACCTACTTTAGTAGATTGACCTAAAAAGTGGCTACCATCAAATAAGGATAGTTAGTTAAGACATTGTAAAGACCGCATTTTGCACTACGTTTGGTCTTTACAAATATATAGTCATGCCTTTTGGCTTGACCAATGCACCAATCACATTCAACCGCTTAATGGAGAAGCTATTTAGGCCTCACTAAACCTTTACTCGAGTGTTCTTTGATGATATTATCATCTACCTCTAATTCACTAGACGAACACAAGCAACACCTCCAGGTAATAGTTCAAGTTCTACGAGAGAATAAACTTTATATTAATCGAAAGAAAAGTAATTTTTTCTTACAAGAGATTCAGTATTTAGGTCATATTATTTCTCAAGATGGCATCCGAATGGATCCATCAAAGCTAGAGGTAATAAAAGGATGGCCTAATCCAAAAAAATCTTCATGAACTAAGAAGCTTTATAGGTATGTGTGTGTATTATAGATGCTTCATAAGAAACTTCTCACTAATAGCAGGACTATTGCATGATCTAACAAAGAAAAACATTAGGTATACATGGTCTACCAAGGAGAACAATGCTTTTGAAAAGCTTAAAGAAAAGCTTATCTCTCAACCTATGCTTATACTGTCGGATCTCTCAAAGCCATTGAGGTCCAATGTGACGCTTGTGATGATTGCCTTGGAGTTGTTTTGCTCCAAGAAGCGCACGCAAAAGTCGAAGGCTTGACCTTGTTGAGCAAGCTCTAGGCATATATGAAAAGGAACTCCTTGTCGTTGTTCTACATGCCTTAGACTCGTGGAAGCACTATTTATTGGGGACTCTTTTCATTCTACAGACGGATCACCAAAGCCTTAAGTACTTCATGATGCAGACCAAGCTCTCCGACAAAAAAAAATGAGGTGGGCAAATTTCCTTTCACAATTTCATTTTCATATTGCTCACTTTTCTGGCAAGCATAATCAAGTAGCCAATGCACTCTCAAGACGATCGAGAGTGAATGATGTTTCCATAGCAACTCACACTGATCTATCTTCTACGATAGATGAGTATGCTATTGATCCTGATTTTAAAGATGTGATTTGAGACTTTGCACTAGGGAAGAAAGAGGAAACATTTACCTTACAAGATGGTTATCTTCTCTAATATGGCAATAGACTAAAAATTACTAACTCACTACATAAGAAAGTAATGTATGAATATCATGCTCCTCCTTATGCGGGGCATAGAGGGATTCAATCTACCCTAAAAGGGATTGAAACATATTTCTATTGGCCTACCATGAAATCAAACATACAAGAGTATGCTTTTAAATGTGTGGTATGCCAAAAGACAAAGTTTGATAGAGGGAAGCATCCTAGATTGCTTTAACTTTTGCCAATTCCTAATTCACCATGGGAGAGCATATCCATGGATTTTTTCTTTGGATTGCCTAAGTCCATCCATGTGAATACGAGAATATGGACAATAGTAGACAGGTTCAACAAACAAGCTTATTTTATACCTGTCAAAAAGACTATCAAAGCCCATCAAATGGCAACCCTCTTCACATCACAAATCTTCAAGTACCATGGCTTGCCGATGTCCATAGTGTTGGATAGAGATCCTAGAATGACCAGTAATTTGTGGAAGGGTCTCTTTGAGAATTTAGGACAAGGCTAAACTTCTCTTTGACATATCTCCCCCAAACGGGTGGCCAAAGTAAAATAGCTAACCTAACAATTCTTGATCTACTAAAAGGCTATGTAACGGAAGTAGATCAAAGGTCCCAATGGGAGAAGTACTTACCCTTAGTACAACAACATTGTACATACTTCCACGAGAAAATCACCTTTCGAGGTAATTGAGGGAAGATCAAAAAGTCCCCTGCTACTTAAGGTACACGTGAAGATCTTCGCTACAGATGAGTATAACCAAGACCTACAAGAATCATTCAAAAGATTAAGGATGCTATCTCTATCTCACAACAAAGGCAAAAGGCTACTGCTGATAAGCACAGAAGAGGCCAAGCCTTTAAAGAAAAGGATTGGGTCTTGCTAAATTTCCCAAGTCTCAATTAAAGCACACGACGGGCAAGAATCCTACGAGACACCAAAAGTACTATGCTAAATTAGCAAAAAGGTACTATGGTCCCTTCTAGATTCTTAGACCAATCCATGACATGGCCTATCCATGTGAGCCTACTAAAACCTTACAAAGGAGAGCCACCTCAAGAACCTACTATTGAAGACCCACGGAGATCAAGGACCAAGAAGAGGTGCTGCAACCCGAGTCCATTCTATGACATGAAGAGAAGGTATTAAGAGGCAGTAAGACTATCCGATGGTATCTTATTGAGTTTAAGAATCATCCTTTTGAAGATTCTAGATGGATGCAAGGCATACAATCAAAGGATAACCTAAACCTTGTCAATGCTTACAATGCTTCCCTAGAGTAAGCAAATGTACCAATGTTTAAAATGAACAAACTTTTTGTCTTATAAGACTCTCTTTTTTGTTATTGTGCACAAATGTTAAATAGTATGCATGCTTAAGATCAAGTTTGCAGAGAGGACATCTCCCAAACACCAAGTAGAGCTTGTCACTCTACTAGGGAATATTGAAGGACTAATGAGCATACATTCTTGTGACAGCCTTAGGCTCTCAAGCACCAAATGGATTAGTTATCCATTCTAGAACGATGTCGTACGGTAATACATGGATCCTCTACCCCTGCTAGAACAAGGACTAATGAATGGGCTTTATCTTCTCTACCCCATAGTCGAGGACGGTTATGATTTCAAGAGAGAGTTAATGTCATAATAACTAATATCTAATTCTCCTAAATGATTTTCTCATGTTAAACTAATCATCTAATATGGGAAAGTACCAGGGGAGAAAGAGCTAGAATATTGGTTAAGTTGGCAGACCGGCTACAGTAGCGATCCAAAGGAGGAAAAATAGGGATCCACAAGAGGGGGCCATCTGCAAAAGAGCAATGTGCAACAATGGGCTTCAAAGACCCTAAGGTTCATCCTATTAAGACTTACAAAATGCTAAGGTTCCAAAATTCAAAGGTTATGTCCAAATGGTCAAGCTTAGTGAAATTGGATGCTTTGTGAGTGTACACAAAAGTCTTCAAGACTCCTACATAGGAGAGGGTGAGCCTTGTAAGTAGGGGATGAGAGAGAAACACACATACACTCACAAGCTCCCTTTACACAAAGGGAATAGGGGCCACATGTCAGCTCCCTAGCCCAGTTGCCCCCAAGGTGCACTCAAATCCTTTTGGATGGCCATAGAGGTGGACCAATGAAAATTAGGCTGGTCTTGAGTCTGAGACCGTGAGGGAATTGATGTTGTTTTTTAAACTGTTTGCCAATGCTTGAAGCTTCCATCTTCATTGCACTAGCTAGTTATTGAAGGAACACAAAGAGTTGTATTGTAAAATGTCTCCCTTAATGGGAGAAACCTATAATACAAAGCCTTTTGGAGGGGAGACCGGCTCCATATAAAACCGGTCATCAACTGTTGTCAATATCTTAATTTCTCTCTCTTTTGAAGTATTGTTCATGCCTACCTAATTAGGTGTTATGATTCTTGTTTCTCTCTCCATCCAAGCACTCTTGCTATGCTCATTAGGAATCTATTCTAATGAATGCTCACTATGTCTATGCTATTTTCTGCTACACACAAGTTACTACGCCATTAAATGTTACAGTTGCTCTATTTCCCTCGTTTGCACTTTCACATCATGCTCCATGATGGGTACGGATTCCTCTGATGGGGAGTAATTTCTTGTAATGTGGGAGCAGGTCCTCTGTGCATCCCAATTTTTATGCCACAAAGAACCTTAGAAGTAGTATGAATTGGTATGCGTGCATATTGGAAATGGTGCAACTATTTGTATTGAAGCATGAAAAGTGGGTCTTTAAGTTAGATGCACATTTCATACTATGTAGTTGTGTAGAGAAGAGACATAAGTATTGCGTGATGTATTATGAATAGCAATATTGTCCTTGTGTTCTTTAGTCTCTTCAACATTATCTATTGGCAAGTATTTTTTCTTTTGTTATGCTTATTACATTGTGTGAGGGTACTAGTTCTATATTGAATATCCTATGCATCTTCTCTTAGCGTTGTCCAATCTCAAGTAGGATCTGTCATTGCAATTATGATATGCATTATTTGCAGATAAGTTTTATGCTTTCAGTACAATGTACAACTTGACAAGATTGATTATTTATCAATGATTTAAAAGGTTGATTTTATTTTTGTAATTTTGTATCATGCATGGCATGTGAATTTTTGCAGAAGCGTCAGATGGCTATGAGCACAGAAGCTCAATAAAATCACATAATGACATCTTATTCCTAAGATATTTTTATTTAAAGAATAGCTTCAATTTATCCATATTACATAGTAGCTTCTAAAGTTTGAGATATGCTAAAGTTTGAGGTTAGCATACAGACTTGGAGGCAAATGTATCTTCCCCGTTATCCATAGCAGCAAAGAATAAACACTTATTTTCAAAATTTATTGGGCCGAGTCAATCTAAATTCAAGAACATGGATATATATCCTCATTATCTATTGAAAATCTAGAACATTTATTGATAGGCATGGAATTGGTGGACATAAGACAACATGCAGGTCTATGCAATGCCCTCATTAGTGGCATATAAATGTGGAGAATGCATGACTATTCCAGCTATGAAGAAGGATCAAGTAAGCAACCAATACACCATTAATGTTATGTAAACAATATTCACACCTCATGCTAGTTTGATTTATGTGCAAGACTTAAAGCTAGTGGCTAGAATTCATGTGGCATATGTAGGACAAGATTGTGTGCTCATCGATAGCTCACATTCAAAAAGTAGATTTATGAAGGTCATCAAACACATGTTCCAAAGAATCGTAACTTACGAGAGGGATTTCTAGAAAGGGAGCCTTAAAGGAAGTTCACTTGGGTGTAGTTGGAGCTCAAAGAAGGGCATGACGAGTGCCTTCCCGAAGGGGAAACTCTCACTACGACTTGACTTGACCTATTGGACAAGATTAAAAGTCAACCACTTGGTGGATCCAATATATATACATACATACAAGGTAAAAGAGACTATACAATATAAGTGAACACCCACAAGTTTAATAAACTCACTTAGGACAACATTCATGAAGGACAAAAAGCTCATTGGTTTGGAGTCACACTATTGGCATAAAATGTGTCGGCTTTTTTCTAAACTGACTTATCAACACCACACTTGATTCATGCACAATGACACTAAGAAAATAAAAGTTTTTTGAATTTTATTTACCCCTGGATATTTTGGGTTTATAGTCTTCAAGTATCTTAGCCACAGTTACCAAGTTTGGGACGTAGATTTAAATTGGATTTTCCAACAATAAATGTTGCATGTATACCCTCCACAAAGGACATTGTAAAAGTGTTTTGTATATTTGAAACACATTTCCTTTCCATCATCCTTATAATTCAAATGTATCTTATAGTGTATATAAATGACAAGGCAATTGCTTAAAGTACCAACTCATTGTATTGCAACATTTTTTATCCTAATGAAACTAGCTACATGTATTTTGATGTAATAAGAGGATATTTTCTTTAATTTTTACTACCTTTTTATGAGTATTTAGTTTTAAAAACTTTATGATACATTTTTGGTAAAATTAAATGTTTTGATTCTTTCTTGTGCAAAGTTTTTTACTCAAGGTTTACTATGCAGACTAGACACCTTATACAATTTTCTTGTTTCTTCACTTTCTCTAGTATTCCTCTTGCACTTTCTTCTTTATACACATATACACACATCGTGAATCAACACTTAAAACACCTTACAACTTGGATATGCAACTTCGATCGTAGGCTAGTTTTTGTCATATGTATCCAACAATCAGTCCTTGGCATGTTCCATATCATCAGAGCGATATGAATCATCACTTTCTAGTGGACACCAACATGAGCCCTAGCAGTTATGAAGTTGTAGCGATGGTGGAGGCAAATGCTCTGAATATGGTTGCGGTGATGAAATTACCCCACGTAGAAGTTGTAGAGTCACTTTACCCTCGTCATCCCTTGATGCCACAACAATTTTTCCATTCACTCACTCCACCATCATATAGTCACTATTCACTTGTCACTTTGACTCAAACCATTGGCTTCACATGACATGATACCTTGGTTAAGACCCCTGGCTTCACATCATAGGACATCCCTGGCTTCACACCACAAGAGACCCATGTTGACACTCCCATGATTACATCGCTTCAATAAGATCGGCAAGAATGGGTTGTTACTATATAGAACAAACAATATATCACAGATATAATGAAAAAGCTCATTCATCGTATGCACTAGATATTCATTGTATTTCTTCATAGCATCATAAGGAAATATTGATAGATTCACACATAGATGATTCGAAATACCTTCTCGTATCCTCTCTTGAGGATAGGTTTGCTAAAAAGTGGATGTTTAAGAGAGTGAACCATCTCTCTATAAGCATAAGTGTTTGGATTCTCGCAAAGTGAAAAAGCAAGGATTAAGCAAGCCTTGTTGGCTTAAAAAAAAAGATTAACAGTTGGTCAAATCCAAGATCCATGCCTCCCTTAATCTATGGAGCAAGAGTAGAGAGGCCACGGGAGAGTGAGTGAATGTAGGAAATTCATTATCTGTTATCACTATTACTCCTTTTGGACATTTTCTCAATGTTGCGTATGTTTTATTCTCAAAAACGATTCAAAATAAGCAATGTAAATAGAGTTATGATTTACCTACTATTCTTAGAGTTCAAGTGAAAAGCAACCACTTCAATATTTGGGTGCATCCATGAACAGAAAAAGAGAATCCCAAAATCGTATCATTACATGCATCGTACTTTTTTAGCAAGAATTGTCTTCTTACTCTACATGAGAAAGACAAGTAATTTGAGAGCATCCTGACCAAGAAATCTGGTATTTTACTCCTTTTCAAGCCAACAAATACATCAAAATTTTCATCAAAAGCAAAGCTGCACTATTTCCTCTCTTAATCATAGCGTACACTCTCTTGATTGTACAGCTCTTGCTCTTTTCTCTTTTATATATTTATCTTTCATGCTCCATGAGATGAAGCAAGAGACGGACGGCAAATACTCAATCATATTAAATGAGGGAGATGATTGGTACCAAGTATGGTGTCTTGTGTTTTGATTATTGTTTATATTGCTCTCTTTGTGTGTTGTGATTACTCAATCACTCGTTTTGCTGAATTTATTTTTATTTAATGAATCAAAGTTGTGTTGAAACTGTTGGGAATATTGCAAAAAGCCAATAGTGGTATCAGAGCTTTGACAACGCTCCAGACAATGTATAGAAGCAAAGAAGAGTACTTGTGGACCAAATGATTTTTTGCATGAAGACTCTCTCTTTACTAAAAATACAAGAACAACAAGCTTCCTCATCTCCATAATTTCAATCACAACTACGAGCAACCTATTTCGGAGAAAATGATGCAAGCAATCGAAGAAAATCAACAAATACAATTTATAAATTGCTTACACACTCAAAGAACAATCACGAAGTGATGAAACATCGACTTTAAAGTCAAAGTATCTACAATCACTAACAAAACAAGAAGATGCTCTCTCAACGGAGAGACCATGTTATTTGTTTTTTTATGATCTTTGTTCTTTTTACAATTTAACTCTTATATATATATTTTGAATTTACACATGTATTTTAACTTTTCTTTTCCTTAAATTAACGAACTATGATCACCTTTCGTGTTATGAATCAAAAGATTGATATTCTTTTTGAAGAGAATAAAAAGGAATGCTTGTATGTACTCTCTTTTATTAAAAGCTTAAAAAGTAATGCTTTTATGTACTCTCATTTGATAAAAGATTCAAAAGTTACAAAAACAAAGTTCCTACAAGGACAGTCATGAAGATGACAAAAAAGACAAGCGTCTTATCAAAGTGATTAAGCATACTTTGGATGCTCAAACCAAAAAAATCAAAACAAGATCTTTAAAAAGCATTTACTTTTGTAAAATATGATACAAAAAAGGATGTACATATACTTTTCTCAGTTGGTAATCATCTTTAATGACTACTTTCAATGAGAAAAGTTTAATTAACAAGACAAAATCAAGTGTGCAATAAATGAAATGATAAAACTTTCCTCTCCTTGGTGAAATGAAACTCGTAAACGACACAAACGACCACAAATTTAAAGGTATAATAGAGAAGTACTTTCTCTCTTCTCATGAAAAAAAAAGCTAGACATACATGGTATACTTTTCAATATAGAATATCAAAGACTATCACACAGCATACAAACAGATTTTGGCACATTCTACATACTCTTTAAAATCTAGAAAATGTCTCTTGCTCTACTTTCAAGCAAAACTATATTTCTCAACTTGAAATATACTTTGCATACTAAGTTCAATAAATGTGGTCCTCATACATTGGAAAGAGATATCTCTTTAGCTCATGATGATGAAACTGCAAAAGGTAAAGATCCAACTCTAAGAAGACAATCAATCAAGAAGAGTTAATCTTCTTTTCCACCATCACAATGTACAATTTCTACCATGTCTCAACCAAGGACCAAACGACACCAAAGAACAATGATGAAGGACGCAACATTATACTCAATATCGATCACAATCAAGCAATTCCAATCAAAATGATTTTAGACAAAGAAAGTTAAATAATAATAACTCAAGTAATGTTTTTAATCTTTCATGTTTTTTTTTTAAAAGTCACAGGACAATGCTCCACATAATCACAAGAACAATAATAACAGCAACAAAAATTTGATCTAAAGATTGTTGTTTGCTACACTTATCATAAGAAAGGACATATAGATAACAAGTGTCATGAAAGAAAGTTGTCATCTTCCTCACACTTTATTGAAGGAATTGAAAAAGATAGTCACCATCAAGTGTATAATATAGAGATGAATGTTAATATTACAAATACTTAAAAGATAGCAATCAAGAACCTCAAGGTAACTCCGACTACCAAGATCACACATATATTCCTACTTTTCATCTACATAAACTTATGTATGCAAGCTCGGATTGGTGATGATGCTTTTAAATTATTATATGATAATATGGGAGCACATGATTTCATTTCAATACATATTCCAAAAGTTCAAATTTCATACGACTTCCACGGATTATAAAGTAAAAGCAATTATTCAAGAAACTAAAAAAATACGTATATAACTATTACATATGTATTGAGCGATTTTTCAAATTATACACATTTTATCAAATTAGTTCTTAGAAATAGCCGTGCAAAGACAACTTCACCCTTGATTTATCTTCTCAACATTTTATATCGACTTCTACTATGTGTTAGGCATATTTCCTTGAGAGTAATTTTTGTTTAGACTCTAAATAGTTGTTGAATTATTTTTTTATAGAATCCTCTTAAAACTACAAACATGGATATTTTTTTACAGAACTAGTATTAATCCAAAGATTAACTATAAACAGCACACACTCCTGTCACACATAATAAACAATCTTTCACATTACAAGTTAACCAAGAGCTAGAACTAGAATCTCTTTTTAATCACTCGGAATAAAAAATTAGCTCAAAAAAATATTTTTTGGTTCTAATCAATGAAATTAAAACACACAAAACAAAATGTCTCCTTAAGAAAAGATTTGGATGCACTATAAACAAATTTTTGTTGAAAATTAACCTTCAAGATTACCTCCTAGTGAAAAATCACACAATAGAGTTGCTTTTAGAGAGAGAGTACCACTTTGTCGAGCACCAAAAGTTAAATTAAACAAAGAGATATTTAATATCAAATTGAGAAATTAAATCGTAGTTTAATTAAACTGCATATTCACATGTATATGAGTTTCCTCAATCAAAAAGAAAAATCGTACTTATCTTTTATGCATTGACTATAGAGAACTCAATAAAATCACAATAAGGAATCCTTTTTCTATTCCTGATATTGATTACTTAATTAAAAATTAAGTATTACATCTATTTTTTATAAAATAGATCTTAAATCTGGATATCATCAAGTGCATATGATGAAAAGAGATATTCATAAAATTACATTTCGAACACAATTTGATCAGTATGACAATGTCTTTTAGTTTAACAAATATATGTTACAGTTTCACATGGCATGATGAATCGCATCTTTTTAAAGCATCACAATTGCGTTATGATTTTCCTCGATGACATTTTGATTTTCAGTAAGAATGAAAAAACTATTAATACATTTGGATTTGACTTTCAAATTGTCACATGAAACTCAACTTTTTTAAATCTTGAAAAAATAATTATTTTTAAAATTGAGATTGAATATTTAAATCATGTCATCTCTGACAAAGAAATCCGTGTGGATCTTAAGAAACGACATCAATCCCAATCTATTCATGAGATTCGTTCTTTTCTTGGTTTATGTAGTTACTATAAAAAATTCATTCAAAGTATTTTATAATTGATTTTACCGCTCACAAATCTTTTAAATATGAAACCAACTTTCACATGGAATGAATAACATCAAAAATCTTTTGAGATACTCAAATATGTAATCACATATTCTTATTTTATTAAAAATAAAATAAAATACCATTTATCTTGTCACAATTGATGTTAATAAGCGTGATATTGGTGTTGTATTAATACAAAATAATCATTCCATTGCATATAAAAGTAGAAAGTTGAAATCCATTGAGCTCAATTATAGCAATTATCATAAAGAATCACTAATTGTTTTGTATGCTTTGAAAAAATTACTTGATGAGATCTGAATTTTTGATTAAAACTAATCAATAAAGCATTCAACATTTGCATTCACAACCAATTATCTTTGATCATCAGAAAAAATGGACATCATTCATTCCAAGTTTTCATCTACTCATTTAATATCAACTAAGATATGAAAATACAGTTATAGATGCACCAAGTTGCATATCATCGATTAATAACATTTATAATATGTTAACTAAGATTTTTTCAAAAATGGTTAATATTTATGCTCATGATTCCGACTTTCCTGACATTCATACTGAATGTTATAACCATACATCTTTTCATGAAAGACATTTATTCTTTAAAAATCCATTGTGTGTAGCCATTGCATTTCATCAACTTGTCCTTAAAAAGTGCTATGAACCACCTTATATAGATCATCATGGGATCGCAACAACTATTCACATAGTAGAATCTCAATTTTATTGGTTCTCCCTTCAAAAAGATGTTACGTATGTTGTACAATGCTTTTTTATTCAACAAATAAAACATCATCATGGTAAGCAATATGTTTTGTTAAAGCCTTTACCTACTTTTGTTTCTCCTTAATATAAAATTTCTATAGATTTTATTATTAGATTTTCACTCGCTCATACATACTACCTTGTAAGAAGATTCTCTCAATTCAGCAAGCGACTATATTGTTTCTAAGCACATTTTTATTTTGCATGGAATGCTTCTATCAGATACTAGATCAAAATACGCGTTTTTGCAATAATTTTTGGATGACACTCAAATAGACTTCACTTCTGTATTTCATTCAAAATTGAATGAAACAACAGGAGCAACCAAGATCACCATTTAGATCTTCTATGAGTATACACTCAAGAGAGACAAAGAACTTGGGACACAAATATTCACTTGCTTCAATTTGCATACAACACTCTTTCTTCATTCACAAGAAAATCACCATTTCAAATTATATATAGGTACTCATTGCCTACTCCTTTGTCTCACAATTCTCATAAAGTACCACACTCATGAAGTTGCACGATAACAAACCCAAATCTTGGAGTGACTAAAACAAGAAATTCACAAAGCACATCATGTATATGTCAAATAAGAAAATAGAAAGAGACAACCCATGGAATTCAAAGAGGAAGATTTTGTGATTCTTCGCATTGAAAAGATATGTGTTAAGAGGGTAGACACCAATCCTATTGTCAGATTAGCACCATTATATAGTAGTCCATTTAAAATTACTAATCGTATTAATGATAACTTTTTTCTATTAGCTCTCTCTGACTCTCAAAATGGAAGCATACCAAACTTCTCCAAGCTAAAAGTTTCTATTTTTTACTTGAGATTTTTTCTTTTGCTGATGACTGTGGTATTTCATACCTGAGGTTCGCCCTTTGACAGTTTATTCTTTGGTAGTGTGATGCTAAGATTCGTCCGTTGGCTATTAGTCTGTGGTATTTATACCACAAGTTCTCCCTTTGACATCTATTCAATAAATCATTTAGAGCAATACTTGATTGAGGTCTTGTCCTTTGAAGAGTGTAAAAGGTGATTGCTTTTCACTATTGTCATGCTCTTCTTGTCTTTGGTAGAGAACCCACTAACAAAGATCTCTTTCAATTTTGTAAATAATTACATTTTCCTTTTCTGTTTCCTCTTTCAAGATATTATGATGAGCAATGAAAAGTTTCCTCTTAGGTACATTACTTAATCCACCAACATACATCGTGTGGAGATCCATCTGTTCTCTATACAAATTTTAAAAATTTCTAGTTTTTTCTATTTTTAGCAATTGAGCACGGGAGGAATGTTATCACTATAACTCCCTTTGGACATGTTATCAATTTTGCTTATGGTTTATTCTCAAAAACCATTCAAACAAAGCAATGTAAATAAAACTCTCATTTACCTACTATTCTTAGAGTTTGAGTGAAGCAATCACTTCTAGTTTTTGGTGCATGCATGAAGAGAGAAAGAGAATGCCAAAATTGTGTCTTCACGCACACCGGACATTTTCAGTAGGAATGAGCTTCTTGAAAGACAAGTGCTGCTCAAAGTCAAAGAAGATACACTTTTACGTTCTTATATGCTAATTTTCTCTCTTAATCATGGCATACTCTCTTGATTGCGTAGATCTTGCTCTCTTATCTGTTATATATTTATCTTATTCTAATTCATTCTCCATAAGATGAATAAAGAGACAAAAGGCAAATAATCAATCATATTGAATGAGGGGATGGTTGATACTCAATATAAGGTATTTTGTGTTTTAATTCTTGTTTATGTTGTTTTTTTTTTGTGTTGTAATTGTTCAATTGATCGTTTTGGTAATTTTATTTTTATTTAATAAATCAAAGTTGTGTTAAAACTGTTGGGAAGATTTCAAAAATTCAACTTTGAAAGTGCGAAGATGCAATTTTGAGATTCTCTCTCTTCGTGCATGCAACCAAAAACAAGAGTAATTGCTTTTCACTTGAACTCTAAGAAGAGTAGGTAAAGGAAAGTTCTATTTACATTATTTCTTTTGATTGGCTTTTGAGTATAGAACATCAAGCAAAATTGATAAAATGTTCAAAAGAGGTAATAGTGACAACATCGCCTTGGGAATGACGGATGGGCAACATTTGAGAGAAATTTATTTATACTATAGTATTGATCATTTAGGATCAGCTTTTTTAATTTCTTGTTCTAAACCTTTTTTAATGTTTAATGTCTCCAATATAACTCCATCATTGAAAGAGAGCCATTCTCGCTCAAGCATAGATATCATGCGAAGAAAGGTCTCAATTTGTTTATCTAAAAGTTGAAATCACAAGATAGCTCGATAAACTATTCTCATTTCGAACACATTACATTAATGTTGCATGGTATTTTGCACTTATTTTTAAATACTTTCAAAACCTATTAAATCTTTTAACTATAACGAGAAGAGTTGTCTTCATAAGAGTGGCATACTAGCTAGAATGCTCAAATAATTTTTATATCTTTGAATATACATGTACATGTTTAGAATGACACAAATTCCAATTTGTACATCGTAATACCAAGTACTTGAAGGTACGTTTCAAGAAGATGACGATGATGATGATGCACATCGTAATACCAAGTACTTGAAGGAGATGATGATGATGCACATCGTAATACCAAGTACTTGAAGGTACGTTGTAGACATATGTCACTACACGTTGTAGGACGTGTTAAGAATTTCTTGCCATAATTCTTGGCAAGCACAAGACCACTATAAAATGTATGCTAATGAGGAGCGAACATCATCACTTCTAAGAAAGGTAACAAGGTCCGTCGTGAGAAATAAATAACACTCAAAAACTATGAATTCTCTCCCCACTCCTAAGCAATCTCCACTATATTGTGGACCCTTCAAATACTCAAGCAGGCAAGACCAAATTTTTGTTTAAAAAAATGAACTTTTATTACACTCGCATCCACTTACAATAGGATGACAACGGTGTTGATCACCATATCTCCATGTTAGTGTGGTTGAATCATGGATTTTGATGAGCTATGGACACGATAGAAATGAAGACGACACAGGAGAATATTCTCAATTTTTCTTTCGAGGATGAATTTCTTCTAGGAGGGAGCATAATGCAAGGACAATGGTAATGTAAGGGCAAGGAAAACTACTCACACTAAAAAACTACTCACACTAAAAGAACTTTTCAAGATTTTCGAACAATGAGAACTCTAGAGACAATACACAAAGCTTTTTCCTTATCTTGATCTTTTTCCTTCCCTTGGATTTATCCTTTCCTTGTTGTCTTGAGAAACGAAAAATCTTCCTTTTTATGCTTGTACAATAGGCAACAAGAACACAAAGATTCTTTTCACTGTCTAAAATTAGGTAGTAGATAGAGAACTTGTGGACATCGTGGCAAACTTCATGTTGAAAACATGGATGCTTCCGTTTATCGCAAGGATAGAAATAGGAATTTCTTTGAAGAACACACCATGTGCAAATATTTCTAATCAACATCAAAAACCAAAGCTTCCAAGTCCACAATCTCTAACCTCTTTGGATACAAGTGAGAGAGTGTAGCCTTGATATTAAACAATGTAAGTTGTCCAAAGGAGCTAGCGTGGTTGGTTGAGCATTCATCCTTTGTGACCCCGGTCATGGGTTCAAATGCGGTAAGGCGACCGTGATAGCTCTCACGTATGCTCAATTGTATCATGTGAGTGAGAATGCTCGAGCTACTAATTAAAAAAACAATGCAAGTCACAAAAAGCATCAAACTTCTTGACACATGTCCTTGTTGCATTCACACCTATCAACCAAAATGTGTCCATATCTATGACATTTATCCTTGGTTGCATTCGTGAATTTTCACTAAAAAACATGAGTTCTGAAATTCTACCTCCAAGAGAAGAGCACAAGAATATCCTACAAGATCAAAAATAACTTGTAGACATTCATCGCCACCAACAAACAGCAGAAGAAGTTCCGTACACAACACGCACATGTAGGTGTCCCTATCCAAGTAGCCCTCACCAAAGAACATGTGAATCGTATAATTTGTCGTCAACTATGGCAAGTGATTGAGCCTAATATGTGTAGAGAGAGATTTTCAAAAAAACATTGTGTGCTATATAAGCACAATTCACAAACGACCGCAAAGTGCTTGACCTGCAAAAATTTCAATCATCACAAAGGTTGAAAAAAACGGAAAAAATTTGCTTCGTCAATGTGGAAGCGGAGATTGTATGATTTGGACCACTAATATCTTAAATGGAATGGCGAAGTACAAGAGAATGTGCCTAATTTATACAATATCTATGTCACTCTCGATAGCACGGACATGGATGTTGGTCGCCTCCTCTTCTTCATCATCTTCTTATGCTATATTACCAAAATGATTGATAGGTCCCTTGATCATCTTAGTCTTCTAAGATATTTTACATACAATTCTTTTGTGTTGTTGCTTTGCATAGATAACCACCTCCATAAAATTTATGTGTGTGAAGAGGCTCTTAAAATAGAGAAAAAGGTGATTAGTCTCTAGAGGGTAAAACTAAAACTTCCCATATAAGATAAAATTGAAGCTGTATGATAGAAAGGAAATTAGGGCTTTACCTCGTTTCAAGGTCTGCACATTCAGCATCATCAGCTGTTCTCACAAAATGTTAGCAAAATTGAAAAGCAGAAACATTTGTGGAAAGCCTCCTCGAAGTGATTAATGGCGCTGAGTATTTCGTCAAAAGATTGCAGACAAGGAAAAACACAAGAGTAAAGCTACATGAGAGAGCTACCTGCCAGTTCTGTCACTTAGCCTGCCCTAGGCTTTCTCTCCCTAAACACACAGGGAGAATCAAAGATCTGCAAAAGGATCTTGAGCATAAGGCTAAGTGAAAAGAAGAGGAACAACGCAGAAGCAATAGTGACGGTAGACACAATATTAGAAGCGAACGTGACACTCGCACATGATGGCAGAAGTTGCAGAGGAGATGATGATGATGCACATCGTAATACAAACAATCAACTTGATGATGGAGATCGCAATAGACATGAGACCATCACAAAGGGAATGAATATAGAAGAGTTCGTAGCCACAAGAATGGTGATCGAAGGATTCACAGAGAGAATGATGAATGTAGGGATAGATACCAGCACTCACAATGATGAGGAACGCGATGATGAGAGCAGAGAGTAGATGATTACCCTTGGAAAAGCCTGTCTGTCTACGTTGAGCATCTGCTCTGGATTTCATTGCAGTGAAGTTGCCCTGGGAGAAGCCTGCCCTTGCAATGATGTGCAAAATTCATCCCAATTCTCAGAGGCTAGAGAGCATCAAACCTAGGCCCTTGCAGTAGCTGTAAACCCATAGTTGGAACCTTGCTTGAAGAACATACACGAGCAGCAGACAATTAGTTGTCACTCTCGATCCCTAGCAAGAGCCTCAAACCTCCTCTACATATAACGGAGTTTATGAAATGAGTCTAGAGGATCCTCCACTTGGCATACTGACCATCATCGATCGAAAGACGATCCGACGACACACGGGATCCATGCCTATGCTAAGGTTACACGGCTAAAAACTTAGCAAAAATCACAATGAGTAGCACCGCTTTTGCCACTATGTAGGTAAACATGATCAAGGTATGAAAGACGTTGAGACCATGATAGAGATATGCTCATCAAAGGACTTACAAAGAGCATGATGTTCGCAACAATAGATACAATGGATATGCTGGCAAAAGCTCTTTGGATGAGGAAATTAATCCCTCTAGTATGAAAACTTATAAGAGATCTTGTCTATGTCTGCTTCACTCTTGGAGAACACAATGATATCGTCAAAAAAGATATCCAAGAATGGCATGTATCCTCTAAAAATCCTGTCCAGCATCCTATTGATCATTGCAGGAGCATTTTTGAGACCAAAAGGCATCACCAAATGCTCGTACAATTCAAAGAACATCATGAACACAGTCTTATGTACATCTCAAGGAGGCCTATCAAGTATATATCGATCCAAGGTATTGGAAATTGTTCTTGATGGTGATTTTTAGAGATCTTTCTTTAATACTAGAAGCACTGGTAAGGTGATGCATTACGCTCAATTAGAACCTTTTCAAGAAGTAATTTCCCTTGGTTCATAATTTCCTCACTCCGGGCTCTGCTTACTCTGTAAGGTGGCCGGTTCAGTGGCCTGCTACCAAGAATCAAACCAATCGTATATGATCTTCAGGTCACTCACGGGGTAGCTCCAGGAAAACCCTCATAGAAACAATCGGCTTGAGCTTGCAAAAGAACTTATAGTTCTTTCTCTAAGTCGAACATGTTTGCCTTCTTATTTTCATTGAGTTCATTTAAGTAGTTGAGTAAACAAAGAGACTAGATTTCATCAATTTTCAAACGGCCGAAGTTGATACAAGTGGGACAAACTCGCCCTCTAATTTAACATAAAAAGTAATTTCCTTGTCCTCATTCTTCAAACGTGGTCTTTCTTGCACAATAGTCAACAACAATGCCATTCCTGTGGTACCCAAGGATCCCCAAAAGGACCTCACACCCCTCCAAAGGCATGATATAGAAGTCCTCGTGCCCTAAATATCCCTGGCATGACGTGTAATGGCCACCTCTCGCCCTGGTGCTACTAGAACTGCCCCCATCGGTAGTCATTAAAAATATGCCCAATTTGGTTTAGAAGTGTACATATGTCAAGTGCATGGAGATGAAACACTCATTTCCTCCAGAAATTTCAGTGCGGACAATGTACATAATATCAAATGTGTGAGAACGATTGCCATGATTGCAGTCGTGTACATACCTTACCAAGGTGGGGAGGCCCTCGACATGGCAATATTCCGTGTTTTATCACATTAAATTATTCCCAATTTAGTTTTGAAATATATATACATATGTGTAGTTTTGAGATGGCACACTCATTTCGTCTAGCGATTTCGGCCAAAAATAGTAAGTTTAGTACGCAATCGCAAATGATGCATCTAAGTGCTTACCAAGTGAAAAAATGAGGTTCAACATGTAATTTGAGACCAAGGGTATTTTGTCCATAATTTTAGGAATTTTTCCCATCTGATTTGGATTGCTTACGAGCAAAAGAGGACATTTTTGGGCTAAAATGACTAAAAATGGTCATAAAATGATAAAAAATGACCCAAAAATGATCAAAATGGTTCCAAATGCCACATCACTCACTGTGTTGTGACTATGAGAGCTGGCGAAACATTTTATAAGAGTGATATCAACTCATTTAGCCTCTCTTTGAAGGGATACACAAGCTTCTTCCATGGTATGCTAGTTAGTGTAGTCTTGCATTCTTCCAACCCCCTGTATGAGAATATGAGGGTTCCAATTGCAATTTCTCCAAAAAGGTTTGTAAGATTGTCTATTGAAGTCCTCAAGCTTCCATGAAATGGCCTCGACAAAGAATTGAAGGCGAAAGAAAGTGTTTTTGAAAGTGCAAACAGCACTGTACCTATCTAGTTAAGAGCGAGGCTACACCAAATCATTACACACACAAGAGTTTTGAGTTGATCTTGATTCTTATTTAGAGTAAATATTTCATGGCTTGAGTTTTGTTCATTTTTGGTGTCTTTTGCTTCAAATATTCTGCAACTCGCATGATTTTGTTGCGAACTCTCAGAGTCAGAGGCTCAACGCTTTCCTAGATGCACTGCACACATCTCGACACAATTTCGATGACAGTCGTGAAGAAAGCTAGAGAGATAATTCAAAAGCTTCTTTAAAGGTCTCAAATTGAAGCTTTAAGTCTATGGAGCAACAAGAGCCATAGGGGGTGTGGTTTGATTCGGTCACGATGCAAATGTTTCAAGCCTCTGCTGTGTTTATGCAACAGCAACAAGCTGTTGAAAGAAGGGAACTTTCTTCAACCAAATCACTTCAACTAGTGGTAAAGAAAAAGAAAACGGACCAATTTCATGGCAAAGATGTAACAAAGTATCTTTGTGGGTATGTAAAGGAGATGGAGTTGCATAGAGTGCTTAAGGTAGAGATAGCACAAAGTTTCGAGCTAGCTGTGGTTCTTCATATCAGAGAGCATGTAAGGGGAATTAGACATGAGTATAGAGAAACTTGGAAAGCATTCAAAATTAGCCTTAAAGAAAGAGTATTTTATGGAGGACTCTGAAAGGGTTACAGAGAACTTTTTTAGAGTGAGTGGTTGGCCACAGAGAGACTTTCGCAAACCAAATTGCTAAGGGAATTTGAAAGGTGCTATGATCAACTGTCAAGAATTAAAAAGGGTACCCTAAACTCAAAGAAGACAAAGCACTTTTTGCAAGGTGTAGGGAAAGATATTCAATAGAAGTTAAGAGTTACTATTGGAGAACAAAGATGATGAACATGGCCTACATACTAATTGGAATGAGGTCGAGGATGTAGTATCTTTGTTAGCTAAGCGACAACGATGAAGAGATAAGATGATAGTCAACCCAACTCAAGCCCCAAGCGTTCCTGAGAGTCCGATAAAACCTGTTATTGTGGTTCCAAAGAGTGACAAATCTATTTAAATGATACTGTTAAAGGAATGCAAGAGCTAAAGTTAAAGCTTACAAAGCTAGAAGAAGAGGGACAAACGTCGGGTCCGTCTACACGACAAAGACCTCAAAACAAAGAAGGCTTTGTACACAGATGCATATGGTGTGATAGTACTGACCATGCAAGGAGGGAGTGTAAAAGATTTCGAGATGCTTTGATGAAGGAGTATTTTCTTTAAAGATGGGAGGATTCACTTAAGTGAAGCAGGTTAGCCCTTGGGGATAAACTTTGGCAAAGGAGGGATGAAGAAGCTAGATGAGGACATGGCTACTAGCCATGCCATCTCAATGGTTGAGGCGGTCGATCATGGTCTAAAGGTAGAGCCTATTAGCAAAAAGGGAGTCAAGGTATCCAATGATATTGGAGAATTGTGGCCATGCGCAATAGAATCTGCTATGAAGGGTAAAATGGCTAAAGAGGTTTTGCATGAAGCTGGAGATTGCATTAGGGTCGAAAGAGGTTGGGATGACCCCGTAGACTCTTTGTCAATCCATGTGTACATTGCCACATGTCAAGCCAATGAGGCCGTTGTTGAAGAGAAATGTAGATGTGAGAATGGGGATGAAGGACCTTCAAAAAGGAACACGAGTAGAGGTAGAAATGGCATAGTGCCTCCTAGAGTAGCTTCTCCACAAGAGATACCTACAACTGAAGTGCCTAGGGAGGAAGCTTCTAAAGAAAAGAAGAAAAAATCAATGAAAGCTAAAGCAAAGGGTTCGGCCTACAAGCTCCAATCCAATATAGAGGCAGCGACATATCTCGCAGAGGTTTTGGAGGAGAGGATTTTGAACAATAAGGTTGAATTTACCTTGGGTCGGATCCTTGGTATAGCAAAGAGGGAGTTCCATGAAGAGATCATTGACATTGTCAAGAGAAAGCGACAGTTACTTATTGAAGCTATCCATGTGCAGGATGAAGGAGAGAATTTGAATGCAAAAGGAGTTTAGGTTTTTGGTGATCAAAGTGATGACCCCATCGTTGGATGCTACAAGTCTAGCGGAGGAGTAAAACAGGCTTGTTTCTTGGATGATAAGGATGAAGTGAAGACAACTCACAAGAGTTATTACTCCAAGAATCATTGGGCAAGAGCAACTAATGAGACTCTGGTAAAAGTGGGAGACTTAGAAGAGCCATACATTGTGTTGATAGATCATGGGTTGGAGATTAACCTCATGTCTAAGAGACTATATCAAAAAGGCAAATGGCGAATCAATAAAAATCATGAATGGATAATTTGTGCAGCAAATAACTCATCAAGGAGCTATACGGAGCTTGTCCAAATGGAAGGGTGACTATAGGAGATGTGAAAGATGACCAAATTCTTTGTCCAAGAGATGTCTATGTATCCTATTATACTTGGGCAGCCATACCTCATTGCTACTTCTATGGAAACAAAGGTGATGGACGATGGATCAACTCATGCTAGGATAAGGAGCAAAATGGAAAGCATGCAGCATGCGATTCAATTCCTTACTATTTGTGTGGACCATGAAAGGAACCATGACACTCTAAGGGAGCAACCGTTGACAAAGACAAATAAAGAATTCAAGGACTACAGGGATATGAGGGTGGCCATGTACCATTGTAGAGTCGGATTGCAGTGGTACAATAAGAGAAAGTTCTCGCATGATGTATTTGCAAAGGACGTGTTCTCTACAAGATTTGTAGGATTAACAGACTATGGATCTATCACTTTTACAAAGTGTGAGGACCTGAAACGAGGTGAAAGACAATATGTAAATAGTGTACAGAAAGGTTTGAGGACCAATGGTTTACTAGAAGACGATGAATGCATTGCAAGTGTGATAAGTGTTCATTTGTGGATACTATGCAAGACTTGAAGTCTTTAGTGGATTGCGATTTGTGTTGTGGAAATGAGGTTGTGAATGCATGCTCCATAGAAATGGAGCAAAGTCATTGAGGATTTCAATAATGCTCAAAGTGTTGAAGTGCGAGTGGACACTAAGTATAAGTCCGTGACAAAGAAAGAGAAACCATGTAAGGAACCGTGACACTCTAAGAGAGCAACCCTTGCCAAAGACAAATAAACAATTGAAGGACTACAGGGATATGAGGGGTTTTGGCCATGTACCATTGTAGAGTGGGATTGCAATGGTACAAGAAGAGAAAAGATCCCGCATAATGTATATGCAAAGGAGGTGTTTTCTACAAGGTTTGTAGGATTAACAAACTAAGGATCTATCACTTTTACAAAGTGCAAGGACTTGAAGCGAAGTGAAAGACAATATGTAAATAGTGTATAGAAAGGTTTGAGGACCAATGGTTTATTAAAAGACAATGAACGCTTTTCAAGTGTGATAAGTGTTCATTTGTGGATACTATGCAAGACTTGAAGTCTTTAGTGGATTACAATTTGTGTGTTGGAAATGCGGTTGGGAATGCATTCTCCATAGAAATGCACAAAGTCATTGAGGATTTCAAAAATGCTCAAGGCGTTGAAGTGCACGTGGACACCTAGTATAAGTCCCTGACAAAGAAAGTGAAACCAATGGTGTTACCTCTACCAAAGGACTACGTGGATAAGATGGAGCAAGCTACTTTGCAACCTAGTCTTTGTGACCCGCAAGATTAGGCACAATTTTATGCATGATTCTTTAAAGGAGCTTAAATGTTGGTTGCAAGGACAATTTGATACAAGCTAGTAGAAAGATATGCTTAGAAGACATACTTTTGAAACATGGAAAGGCGTTTGCATTTGACTCGCATGAGATAGGGTGTGTTGATCCTTCCATTTTTGCTCCTATGGTAATCTTCACCATCCTCATGTACCTTTGAGCTTGTGGCCTATTCTAGTTCAGACTCTCATTTGCCAAAACTCATTGAGTTGCTTAATGAAAAGATCAAGATGGGTATTTTGGAGTCTTCTTGTCCTCCATGTTCAAATAGGTGGTTCACGCTTCCAAAGAAAAATGGTTCTTTACGCTTTATCTAGGATATGCAACCTACGAACAAGGTTACAATTAGAAATGTGGATTGTAGATGAGTTTTCAGAGGCAAGGACTTGACTACCATGAGGACATCTTTGGGATTGGTAAGGATACGCACATTACCTCAAGGAGAAACTAATTCAGTTGCACATATGATGACCACGAGACTAATTGACACCCTATTCCCAGTAGGGATCAAGGGCTGGCATCTAAGCTCCATCCAGGGACGTCCGATGGATAGAAGGAATAATTTGAGATCCTATGAAATCTTATGGGTCTTCGCAAGACAAAAATTGACATATGATGACCACGAAACTAATTGACACCCTATTCCCAGTAGGGATCAAGGGTTGGCATCGAAGCTCCATCTAGGGCCGTCCGATGAACGGAAGGAATAATTTGAGATTGTATGAAATCTTACTGGCTCCTACTGGCAGGATGTTTATTGTATTACCCAGAATCTTGAGAGATTCCCCCCTCGCCCCCGTCTCCCCCTTGTTGACGTCAAGCCAAAATTGAGAAGCAATTCAAACTCGCGCGTATCAATGTTTGACCCGACCACCATTGCAATAACCACTGGTGTATCTGTCGTGGTTGCAAAAAGATTGCCTCTGTACATTCTTTTTTTTTAAAGGCCTAATCTTGATCTCCTCCACTGGCTTGTGCGGTCGTCTTGCCTCCCTTGTGTAACAGACTTGGACACTCCAAGTCGAGAATCTACCACGACAGCACTAAATAACCACTTCAAATACAATTCACAATTCACAATTGATTCAACACTGGCCCGGTGGAGTTCCGTGCCTAGAGATATTGGCCCTAAAGATTGGCGCCCCTTTCGGTATTTCTTTTTGTATTAATCTAAGCTCAAAGTACAAGAGTGCAGTCATGCGCTCACACTCAGACTCTGCGTCCAGATGCTCTGAGTTGTGAGTGGCCTACCCACTTATTTAAAGAGTACAAGAGATGCAAAAAGCGGAGCCCCAAAAAGATTCAAAAGCTGAAAATCAAAAGCTTTTAAAATAAAGCAAAAGCCTTCTGCTTTTCACTATCTCTCTTTCTTTCTCTCTTGAGAGGGAATAAAGCAAACAAAGGCTCTCTCTCTTTCTTCAATTTCGTAGCATAAAAAGCATTGCCCAAAAAGCTGCTGCCACGTCAGCATTTTCTGCAGTCTTTTTTTAGGGTTAGGGTTTCTAGCAAAATTAGGATTTTTGCAGATTAGGGTTTTTGGCAAAAATTAGGGTTTGCAGGTTTTAGGGTTTCTGCTCTCGATAGCCACCTCATCACTTTGTGACACCTTGCACGCTCAACCACCACCTGCTCCCAAGTTTTTGGTCATCCTCTTTCCGCACACGTCACTCCTTCCTTGCTGCGTGCGACAACACCTGGCAACCGTTTCTTTTTTGTCTTTCGCAGAGCGAACATCTTCTGAAAATTCTTTCAAATAAAGCAATAAACATGATTGATCTTTGGGTACCCCCTACTGCCACACAGGTGGGGCGCCAAGGTTTGAACCCACCATGTCAGACTTCCTAGCTCAATGCCTTACCACTAAGCTATTTGTCGCTACTTGAAAGATGCATAAATAAAATATATGAAGAAAAGATCAAATTTTGACGTTTCTGTGGATCACATAAGGATCATGTCTGGATCACAAAGGGATCACACTGTGGTCACACTGCATGTGTAGCTCACATGGCAATCACTATGCGATTAAATAAAAATCACACCTGATCACATTATCTGATGATCATGTTGTGATCACCATTGATCACATCGGAAATCCAACGACATAAATGAGCGTCGCCGACACCTTTTGATAGGCACAGTTGATCCCAACTGGCGAAGTCCGTGTCAATTAGTACTAAGGATATGATGAATGGTATGAATAAAGTCTTGTGTGACTTCATACCTCAAACTACGATGGCGTTTCTTGATGAAGTGCCGATCAAAGGATGTGATGTGAGTAATATAGATGTGGCTCTCGACTCGAGGAGGTGCCGCAATTATGTGACAAATTGTATCAATGATTGTGATAAGATCTTGTCAAGGTTGGAAGAAGTGAACCTTACCTTATCTAAGTAAAATTCGGTGTTTGGAGTGAATGAAGTTCTTATTGCGGGCCATATATAGTAGAAGACCTCGTTCGGCCAAGATTGATATAATTCAAATAATGAAAGAGACATGTACTAATGTAGCTGAGATTTGAAGGTTCATGCGTGCATGTGTGTTTTATGTTATTTGGATTCTACATTATGCACGTGTAGCAAAACCTTTGTATCAACTCTTGAGAAAGAACCATAAATTCCAATGGGAAGAAATGCATATACATGCCATAGAACCTTAAACAAGTGCCTTATGTCACCAACTTTGGGGAAAGTAAACTACGAATGTGGAAGGAATGTGATTGTGACACTACATAATAGCTCTACAAGAATTGGATGGGCGATTGGCCAAGATGATGAAGATTGTGAGCGATATGTGGTGCTTTTTGGAGCAACAGTCCTAAGTGCTCATCAACGCAATTAGCCACAGGTGGAAAGCGAATTATGGGAGCAGTCACAACACGGCCAAGATTGATGTAATTCAAATAATGAAGGAGACATGTACTAATGTAATTGAGATTCGAAGGTTCATGCGTGCATGTGTGTTTTATGTTATTTGGATTCTACATTATGCACATGTAGCAAAACCTTTGTATCAACTCTTGAGAAAGAACCATAAATTCCAATGGGAAGAGATGCATATACATGCCATGAGAACCTTAAACAAGTGACTTATGTCACCAGCTTTGAGGAAAGTAAACTACGAATGTGGAAGGAATGTAATTGTGCCACTACATAATAGCTCTACAGGAATTGGATGGGCGATTGGCCAAGATTATGAAGATGGTAAGCGATATGTGGTGATTTTTTGAGCAACGGTCCTAAGTGCTCATCAACGCAACTAGCCACGGGTGAAAAGGGAATTATAGGAGCAGTCGCAACACTGAAACGTAAAAAGAGCATTTGATAGGTGCAAATACTTACAAAAGAAAACTAGGAGAGTGGCCTAGGCTATTGCCTTATGCTTTATGGGCCGATCTTACAAATCATAGCTCAGTTACTTGTTATATGCCTTTTGAGTTGATGCATGGTCAGAAACCTATAATTCCAATTGAGGATGTAATTCCCACATGGAATGTATTACCTTGGGAAGAAGGAATGAACAGGGAAGACCTTTGTTTTGCGTATACATCAACTAGAAAGAAGGCCTCAATATATTGAGATTGTAGTAGCACTATTATAAGATTCAAGGTTGAAGAATAAGGAAAAAGTTGATAAGAGGCATAGGCGTAGACAGAAAGCCTTTTTGCTTTGCGAATACAACAACTAAAAGGAAGGCCTCAATATATTGAGATTGCAGTAGCACTATCAAAATATTCAAGGTTAAAGAATAAGGAAAAATTTGATAAGGGACATACGCTCATACCTAAATCTATTCCAGAAGGTGATTGTGTGTTGGTGTATGACAATAGTCTTGACAACCAACATTCAACAATAAGAAAGCTTTCAAAAAGATGGTTTGGTCCTTATGTGGTTAAGCATCTACATAGGAATGCAACTTACACCTTGCAGAATTGGGATGGGACATAAATGAAGATTCCCATTGCAAGGAAAAGAATCAAAATGTTCAAAAGAAGAGGCAATACAGATCCCTTTGTTTCACAAGAAAGTGAAAATGAAGGCTCTGATGAAAATGTTTTGGATAATGATAAAGAAAGAGAGAAAACTACATTAGATTTTGCTAAAAGTAATGATGAAACTGACATGTACATTGACTTAAATGAAGACTAGCCCTTGAAGAGATGTGTGGCACATGCCGGAGGATGTGCACGTTTAGAGGGAGTGGATGTCGTGTTGTGGCACGTTTACAATGTGAATTTTCACACCTCTTTTTATGCTTTTGATATGAAGAACCAAATGTGACAATGTACATAATATCAAATGTGTGATCAAAAGGGTTGCTACGGCTGCAGACCTATATATACCTCACCGAGGTGGCAAGGCCCTAGACGTGGCATTGTGGCGTGTTTTATCACATTAAAATATGTCCAATTTCGTTTAGAAATGTACATATGTCAAGTGCAAAGAGATGGCACACTTGTTTTGCCTAGAAAGTTCAGTGCGGGTGATTTCGACCAAATATAGCAAGTTTCATGCAGGGCTGCAAACGATGCATCTGAAGTTCTTGTCGAGTGAAAAAATGAGGTTCACCATGTAATGTGGGCCCAAGGGAATTTCTCCACAATTTGAGGAATTTTTTGAGGCTCATTTGGTCTTTTTTGCGGGTAAAAGAGAGCATTTTAAGGATACACGTGGCCCAAAATGGTCATAATATGTTCAAAAATGGTAAAAAAGGCTCCAATTTCCACATCACCTACGATTCCGAGACTATGAGAGCTGAAGGAACATTTTAGAAGAGTGATATTAGCTCATTCAACCTCTCTATGAAGGGATGGATACACATACTTCTTCCATGGTATGCTAGTGTAGTCTTGCACTATTCCAACCCCGTGTTTGAGCGTGATATTAGCTCATTCAACCTCTCTATGAAGGGATGGATACACATACATCTTCCATGGTATGCTAGTGTAGTCTTGCACTATTCCAACCCCGTGTTTGAGCGTGTGAGGGTTCCGATAAGGGTTTCTTCTCACCAAAAAGGTGTGTAAAATTGTCTATTGAAGTCATAAAGATTCCATGAAATGGCCTCGATGAAGAATTGAATGCGAACGAGAGTGTCTTTGAAAGTGCAAACAGTCATTGTACCCGTGCAATTAGAAGCGAAGCTACACCAAATGATAAATCGTTACACATAAGAGTTATAAGTTGATCTTGGTTCTTTTTTAGAGTAAATATTTTTTCAGCATGTAATTTGCGCAAGGATTTTCCACAATTGTAAGGATTTTTTCCAACTCATTTAAGCTTTTTACGAGCAAAAAAAAGGGCAATTTTGGGCTAAAAATGGTCATAAAATGTTCAAAAATAACCCAAAAATGGCTCCAAATGCCACATCACTCATGGAGACATGGCTATGAGAGCTGGAGGAACATTTTAGAAGAGTGATATCAACTCATTTAGCCTCTCTATGAAGGGAAACACTGGCTTCTTCCATGGTATGCTAGTATAGTCTTGCACTATTCCTACCCCATGTTTGAGCGTGTCAGGGTTTAATTAGGGTTTCTTCTTTCCAAAAAGGTGTGTAAGCTTGTCGTCTATTAAAGTCCTAAGCTTTCATAAAATGGACTTCAGGAAGAATTGAAGGCAAAAGAAAGTGTTTTTGAAAGTGCAGACAGGCACTGTACCTGTGCAATTAGGAGGAGAGAAGTTTCACCAAATGATAAATCATCACATACACGAGTTTTGAGCTGATCTTGGCTCTTTTTTAGAGTGTCTTTTGCTTCAAAGCTTCTACAACTCGCATGATTTTGTTGCTCTCACAGTCAGAGGCTCAATGCTTTTCTAGACACAATGCGCACTTCTTCTTAGTGTAAAAGAAACAATCTTTATAGTGCCATGTCAACAATCAGTGCAAAATCCGAGCAGTCCATACCGCATAAGCATCTCTATGCAAATATTCTTCCTTCGCTTTATTTTTAAAGGGTTTAGGTCCCTCGGCCAAGTTCTGTCAGTTGGTACGGTTAGGATTTTGAAATCCTAACCGCGTTTATCTTTTGGGCCCCTTGGTCATCTTTAGGAAGTTGATAAGAACTTCTTCTGATTCGTTTTGTTAGGGTTTAGGCCCTCTTCTAGGTTCTATCAATTAGGCATTCTATCAATTAGGTCGTGCAACGACACTGATCAATTTGTGATATGGCCAACCAAGCAAGGCTAGTTGCTATATTATATTAATGGTTCAATAGTCAATTGTTGATTTGCTCAACGATTTCCCTAATATTAAGTATAGCTTGCTAAATGGCTAATTTCCTTAACGATTATCAAATAGTCTTCTTTTGAGAATCTCACATCCTTGAACATATTCTTAAGCCATTCGAAGCATACACAACAGAAAACCACACATACTTGGAAAAGGCCAAACCTACGACACTAACAAAATGATCTAAGCAATCGACTCTCCAAATTCAACATTATCAATCCCTTCTTACTTAGCTTCTTAAATAACAATTCCAACATTAATAACTTCTGGTTTGTTTATTTCATGCCATGTAGAGCTCATTACTTTTATGCCTATAGATCGGGAGATCTCTTCCCCTTTACTAGGGCTCCACATTGACACATTAAACATCGCTATGATATTTGTGGACGCAATTGTCACGTGCACATCTAGCCCTATGTGCATGTGGAAAAGCTATTCTTACTTCTAGGGTTTAGGTAGGCCTAGAAAGTGTTATGGCAACCTTGTGAACCTCTATGCGGGCCATGCACTTAGAGTAGGTGCATACCCTCTGATTGCACAACCCACGATCATTAGCATCGGTACCCTATACAAGGCATGAGCACTTTCCACCGCATGAACCCAGTTTCAACTGCACGTGGGAACCACCTCTTATAAGTCATTTAATTAATTAGTGACTTATCATTTTCAGAATCATGGGGATTCTCTAGCACTGCTTGACCCAGCAATTAGCATCTATATAAGCAAGGCAAGGGGCACCCAGTAGAGGCAAAAGAAGAAAACAAGGAGGGCAGACACCCAGCAAACACACAGCACCCTCAAGCATCTCCAACGTTTTCTTCAAAACGAAACACCAACGTTTTCAACCCATAAGACTAGCGTTTTCATATCATCCTTAGCCTTGCATTACGGCATCATTGCGGTAGCAGATCCTCACCGCATTCTCCCTACCACAACATGTCAGCCAGTGATAAAAATTCAGCCCATAAAACAGCCAGCGTTTTTCAGTTTTCAGCCATCATTGGCATCCTCAGTGACGGAATATCCAAGTAGCTTCGCCATACGACCCAAATCCACAGTAGTAGACCTAGCGTTTTCAAATTTCAGCCATTAGTCTCACAGATCCCGACCTCAACGACGAAACCATCATCGTCATCGTCATCATCGGCGACATAGTCAACATCAAGTTCCATAGCATCTAGAAGCATTGTACCAAACCTTTGAGCAATCTAAAGCAAATACCTCTCTAGCAATAGAGAGGGGGGCCCTTGGAGGGGGGGTTGGGACCCCATCTGGTGTTAGTCTCTTCTCTCTCTCTCTCTCTCTCTCTCTCTCTCTCTCTCTCTCTCTCTCTCTCTCTCTCTCTCTCTCTCTCTCTCTCTCTCTCTCTCTCTCTCTCTCTCTCTGTGCGCGTCGTCTGGTGCACTCTCTCTCTGCCTACGCGCAGCGCGCAGCCCTGCCTACACTTGGGCCTGCACACCGGCAGGCCATGACAGTCTGCTGCTCGCGCGGGACTCCATGAGCTCCCTGTTGCTCGCCACTGCTCTCGCCACAGTCCTCAACAGCCCAGCACCCCTGCGTAGCATTGTTGTGGAGCACACCTGCCGCCATTGCCCCCGCCAGCCCTGTTACACTGCGCAGAACTGCCGTGGACACCTATGCGCAACACTGCAGCAAGGGTGAACCCCATATGAATGAGTGAACCAGTCAACCTGCGGGTTTCAAGAAGTGGTTTCTCCATGCGATCGTCACCGACAAGAAACATGCCAAATGCAAAGGATAAACAAACACCCCCATCCAAGATGGATACAGGTACAGGTACAAATACAGGGACAGATAAAGACACAAGTGCAGGAACTGAGAAATTGGTGCTATGCTCGATACAAGACATTTGGGGTTTTATCTCATCCTTACAGGAAATGGTGATGAAGCAGAGTGAAGACATCAAAAATCTTGCACTAAAGAACCAAGAATTGGAGCACACAATCCAAATACAGAATCTGAAAATGCAACATCAAGATGAGAAAATTTAGGCCCTGCAAGATGCATTAAACAAACAGGTCTCCAATGTGCAAGACGCTCTAGCTACACACGACGAGAAGCTTGCACACATCAATGATAATGCAACAGGAAATACGACCTCTTGGGCACATGTAGTCAGAAGTACTCCAAATGCCATTCCGCAGACACATGAGACGTATGCAAATGTAGATGACACAGAGTATAATGAGCGAGAGAAACGCAGCATGAATATTGTGATCCGAGGCATACCCGAATCTGACAATGAGAAAGTACTCATGTTGAATGTGGAGGTCACGGACCTCCTTGCAAACACATTTGGCATGCATGATGTAGTGGTGTATGGGGCACACCGTGTGGGTAAGCAGAGACCTGAGAACAATCGTGCAATTGTATGTACAATGTTGGATGCACGTAAAAGAGCCATCATACTTGAAAATACTCGCATTTATCTAAGGGACAACCCAATTTACATCAGTGAAGACAGAACACCCGCGAAACAAAAGGAAAGAAGACAGGCATATGAAGAACGAATGAAAAAGAACACCACCCCCACAGGGGCAACACCACCAGAAGCATGACAGGGGGAAACCCATGGGACCACGAACATACACGTCACAAGTTGGAATTGCCGAGGTTTCCCTTGGCACAAAGGGGAAGGATTGACAAAGGTTTTACCACAAGCAGACATACTTTTTCTACTTGAAACATGGGAACAGGACACATGTAGACTGCCAAGTATTCCAGGATATATTACACACTCGGTTTGGTGGCCTGGTACTAAGATGCGTGGGCAAGGGGGTGTTGCTATAATGTACAAGGAGGAAATGCAAAATCAGGTTAAGATATGCAAGATAGATGAACACAAACGATACATATGGGCTGAGATTTGTACATCTGGGAGATCAATGTTCATTGCGGGATGCTACATCCCACATCGGGGATCCCTGTTCTATGATTTGCATAATCCCCTTTTGCCGACCTATATACAGATATTGCAACCTACACACCACAGGGGGCAGTGATTATACTCGGGGATCTTAATGCTCGCATAGCCAACATACAGGTTCAATTGGTTGACTACTCAACCCATCCCGCCGACAAAGATGGCGATCTTGTATTAGATGCAATATGGGATAGATGCTCATGCGATCACCTCATGAATGAACAAGGTTCGGCTTTGATATCCATGATGAATTCTATGCAACTTGTAGTCATGAATGGCACCAAGAAATTTGCAAGCTCCGAAACATACACATGCTATACATCAAACCACGGAAGAAGCACTAATGACTATGCGTTAGTTAACCACAATGCATTGGATTTAATTGGACACTTTAAAATTAGGGCTCGATCACCGAACTCGGACCATACTCCAATTCATGTATGTCTAGACCTCCCACACATGCCTACACAACGCATCCAAAAGGCGACAAGTTGGGCATATCGAATGCAAGCCACAAAGAAATTCGATTATGCCACTTTTCTGGACAGCCTATTGAGTAGCCAATGCATGTCCCAAAACATTTCAAAAAATTGGGCTACCTTTCGTCAAGCAATAGAAGAGGCTGCAGAGGTCACTATGGGGCGATCTAAAAGAAATCACCAACAAGTGAAAGAGGTCTCCCTCATAACCCATGGTTTGATGCAGAATGTAAAGCAACCAAACGCAAGTTAAAGTGCTTCAATAAGTCCACGAAGGAGTGGGAAAGTGCAGCCAAGGAATACAGGATGCTGAAAAGGAAAAAGAGAAGGATGCATGAACTTTTGAAGGAGGAGCAAGAGCTGATCAGATTTAAGAAAGAGCCCAAGAAAGCATGGCACAAAATGAAAGGAAAAAAGGAGGATATAATGGGAAATTTCAGCATGGACGAAATGTATGTATATGCACAAACACTCTATGCTCCCACCGATGCTCAAATAATGATTAATGTTGAAGTTCAGGTTGACACTAAGGAACCTATAACTTTTGCAGCGGCTTTGAGAGGTTTGAAAAAACTAGCCACTGGGAAAGCCTCTGACACTTTGCACTTCAACTCCGAAATGCTGAAATGGTCAGGCAATGAAGCCAAGAAATGGATACACTGCATGATGAATCAAGCTATCCACCAAGGCATGCCTGAAGATTGGCAAGAGAATTGGGTCAAAGCTTTGTTTAAAGGCGGAGACCGTAACCTACTCACAAATTACCGCACCATCATGGTGGGTTCTTGCATGGCAAAACTTTTTGGGAGCCTGATAGAAAAGGATATTAGCACATGGGCTGAAAATAGTGGAAAGAGGGCTCTCGGTCAAGCAGGTTTTAGAGCAAAACATAGTACCATAGATCACTTGATTACAATCCGGATTATGATAGAAGAGGCGCGACTCAAAGGGGAAACTATGTACTGCTGTTTTGTGGACTTTAAGAAAGCGTTTGATACGGTACCTCGTCATGGGTTATGGTCCCGCATGGAGACCATTGGGGTTCCCATACACTCGAGGGTTGCGGTGGCACGCCTATACCATGTGGTTCGATGTAAACTGAAAATGCAAACAGGCTTCTCCAAAGAGTTCTTTAGCACAATAGGGGTCAAACAAGGATGCGCTCTGTCCCCAACATTATTTGGGCTATGCATAGATGAGCTTGAGGACTTTATCTGCCAAACGACGCAAGATAATGGAGATGCACCAAACATAGGTCTCATTACTTTGCTACTAGTCATTTATGCTGATGATGTGGTTCTTTTAGCGCATAGCATGTCTCTCTTGCAAAAACTTTTGGATGCGGTACATACTTTCTGCAAAGCCACAGGACTTCCAGTGAATGTCACGAAAACAAAATGTATGGCGATTTGTACACACAAATCAAAGGATCAGCCCGCCCTTATGTATGATGGGCAAGAGATTCAAGCAGTGGACA
Organism: Adiantum capillus-veneris; assembly: GCF_014529385.1. NCBI lineage: Eukaryota > Viridiplantae > Streptophyta > Polypodiopsida > Polypodiales > Pteridaceae > Adiantum > Adiantum capillus-veneris. Next base: position 30,077,728 of record NC_140952.1, on the reverse strand, counting down.
GATTTAAATACTTGGGCATCATTATACCCTCGAATCATAGATGCGGGCAATGTGCAAAAACAAGAATCGAAGCAGGACAAGCAAGGTATTATGAGTTTGAAAACATGTGCAAACAAAGCGTCACTAGAAGGTGGGAAATAAAGTCCATGGCTTTCAATGTGTGTGTGGTCCAAACGCTATTGTATGGGGTAGAGGTATGGGGACCAAGTATTCCGGCCAGCACATGGAATGACATTGAGAAAATTCAGAAAAAAGTTCTTATGTAGACAGATGGGGATAAAAACCACAACACCATACTCAGTGATGCTATTGGAGACTAGACAAAGACCATTGGAAATGCTTGCCTTGCAAAGAATGCATAGATATCTCTTGAAGGTGAAGCTGATGCCTCATAACAGTTTGCCTCACATAGCATGGGAGGTAGGATGTAAGCCGCAAAAGAACCACAAAAGCAAGTTTCTCACCTCTAGCCTTGTTGAGGACATCAGGAAATGGTTCTCTATATGGAATGTGGGAGCACATGTGGACATGCATGTAGAGGCAGGTACCGAGCATGAGCACGAGCTGAATTTTGAACTACAATTACTTGAGGCCCTCCACAGCAAATGGAAGAATGCAATGCACAGGTCCAAGTTTGAATACTATTGCAAGCACATAAACACAAGATACTGGGAAGAGTACAAGACCGAGGAAACCCAAATATATATCAGGACACCCATGTCTTACCGTGCGAGACAGGCCATCACCTTGATGCGGACAAGATCACACATGCTCAAAAGTGAAACGGGAGGATGGCTGAATATTGATGCAAACATGAGGAGATGCACTCAATGCAACTTGGACTCATTGGAAAATGAGGCACATGTAACCCTTGATTGTCCAGCATATGCACACATTCGGGTCGACTTTCCCCAACTTATTCAAGGATGTACTACATTTGAGGAGCTTCTCTCAAGAACACATCCCTCTCCAGTAGCACTAGGCATCTATCTTGCCAAAGTGCTAGAACATCACACCACACTCACAAACAAAATCACCACAGAATCATGACACGTCCCCTCCTTCACATGGGAAGGGAGGAGTCTCATATATGAGATTTTGGGTCCCATGGGTCATTTTGATCCCCCGAGGACGTAAATACATCATCTCTCTCTCTCTCTCTCTCTCTCTCTCTCTCTCTCTCTCTCTCTCTCTCTCTCTCTCTCTCTCTCTCTCTCTCTCTCTCTCTCATGCACTTTGCACTCATAGTTTTCCACTCTCTTTGTTCTCGTCATTGCACATTCTCTCATTAAGTCAATGAAGGCTCTCCCTTCCCATCAGTAAAAGGAACCTTGAGTACACAATGATCACTCATCTTGAGCTTACACCATCATTCACTTCCGTTGCACATTACAACAACACCATGGGCATTGGAAATAGAATATTGTTATTATTCAAGACAAAGGACGTCAAAATGCTCTTAGTGGCCAAGAAGTTCAAAATGGTGGTGAGGAAGCGAGAGAAACCTACATGGAACCACTTGACCACTGGCAGGTACCTGAAGGGTGGGGGGATTTTCTCCTTTCTTTGACAACTCAGTTACTGAAGGCACGATCTCCTAAGTGTCTAAATGGCTTATGAAGCACATTCAGATTTTCTTAAAAGCTATAAGCAAATACAATTTGGACACTTAGTTGTTACTTGCATAATCAAGAGAATGTTTATCTATGATGCATAAGCAAAAAGAAAAGTTGATTCTTAATCTTATTAATGGCTATACATGCACAATAATAGAGATCTTTAATGATCTCAATTGATAGAATGCAAGTGAAAACGCACAACACCTACAGACAAATACATCTAGTGCTTGATTAAAGAGCTTAATGAATTCATTGATTGATTATCACAAGGATTAAATGTTAAATCGGTGAATCTATTGGGAGATGCAGCTAAAAGATTAATACAATACTGATTGAGTCTTCAATAACTAGGAGGGTAGTGGCACAAAGGAAATGAGCCCAAGAATATGCCCACACTAGCAAATTGAACACCAAATGTTGCTGGGAATTCTAATGGAGAAGGAGCTATTTAAATAAACCAATTAGAATCTTAGTATGTTATTAAAAAGTGCTAATCACAATTGTCTCTAATACCACTTGTTCGAGAAAGAATAGACTAGTGAGAGATAGCACTCATGGTGTGCGGGTGGGTGTGTTTGCACTCCCCTTGTGTGTGTGTACATAATGAGAGAGAAATAGACATAGAAATATTATATTGATATAAGTTGGTGTCCATGTTCGAGTTGAATCATGCATGTACTAAAAGAAAGAAAACTAGTAGATAGTAGTACTAAACAAAACTAGATGATAGGGCATATACAACTTTGGTGTCCTCAGTTGAAGTCGGGAGTATGGAGGCTCTCATTCCTCATTCGTATCAAAAAGCTATATATGCAATGCATATCAACCATCATGAAATGGTGGTTATCTTCTCGTTTCCATGCCATGTTTGGAAAACCATCTCTCCATTATTATAGCACACCATTTGTGTCCCTCCTTCTATGGGTAGCCAATGCTTGAGGGGCGTCCCAAGCCCTCACAATGATCCTGTCTCTACCTTTGCTCCTCCCTCTAGCTTGAGTAATAAGAGGTATTATTTAAAGAACTGCCTCAATCACTATATGAAGGGCATCAAACTAAGCTTTTACTGGGCCAAACCGCACCGAGGGTTTGCTAAAGGTAATTCTTGATAGCATAACCACCTAGGGTTCTCAATTTGTCTCCAATCCTTCTTAGCAATCCTAGGGCCCTATCAAAGTTGTCTACATAAAAGCTAAGTGACCAAAGCATCAAACAACCCCCCTTGATCAAAGATTGTTATCAAGTGACCATACATTGATAACATATGTATGTTTTTGATGCTTTGAAGTATGTTTTGGAGAGAAAATCTATAACATATGTAACCCTAAAGTCCAACTTAAAAGAAGCCCCTTTAGATGCATGTGTTAAACTTCATAAGTTGTCCAAAGAGCAGACTACTTCTATCGGGAAAGATAGAAAAATTATGGTGTACCCCTATGAGACATAGAAATATATGGTAAAGATGTATGAGCTTAGCCATCTAATGGGTATCAATGATGTAATCCACTACTCTTAACGCTATACATGAAGCACTTGTATCTCTTGACCTTGTTCACCTTGCCATGTTAAAGTAAATCAATGTGTGGTGGCATGCCTCGAGCTCAAGTAATTTTCTTTTGCAATGAGGGACCACCCTCATTCTCAGACACTCTCTAAAAGGTGGAGTCGTCTTCTAATGGCATGTTTCAAACAATGTCTTGTATGGTGACTTTCCATGCTCCCCTATTCCGTGCTTCCATCTTTTATTCTTTCCATCTCTCCATCAATGTCTATAAATCTTGAAGTTGTGCTACAAAGTAGAATATTTATTGCTTTGTAAAATATTTTCTTTCTATAGACACATTAAGCATGTCCTCTCATCCCTAGCCACCATTGCGATGTGTGGTTGTAGCTCCTGTTTAAATTGAACTATCACTTCTCAAGACCCTCTAGTGTCTTCAACACATTGAGTACTCGATGAATGTTGAATCCCAAGAACACCCCTCCATGTGGGGCAGCCCTCTCTCCTAGCTCTAATGTGTCTTTGTGAGGTGGACCATGTCTCTCTCTCCAAGAAGCTCTTGAAAGCACCTTTAATCCAACCACCTAGCACCATTAAAATTCCACACCAACATTTGTGGTCATGTCTCATAGGTACCATTCTCCCATTGATTACCATGGGAACATTTTATAAGAATGCTTTCTTCCCCTTCTACCTTCATGTCAGATCATCAAGGAAAATTATAATCCCTTTTAAATTTCTAAGAGCCTCCTTCTCATCATAAAGCTCTTTATCTCCATGTCACTAAATCATAGGATCAATTGCCTTCCTATAATTTCATCCTTTCCCATAGACAATCCCTTTGACAAAGGAAGTGACCCCATTCTTTATACCCAAATGAACCTCACAACTTCTTGGAATCCTTTACTGATGTACTCCCTTTTCCCATACCTGTAAATTGTATGTGAATGAGGTACACTTTTTGCATCTTTGCTTCCTCCAATGTACTTTGATCCACTCGTTGTTCTTCTTATGTTCCGCTTTTGAGCCTTACCACCTCCATCCATTCCATCTTCTTGCCCACTAGTTCCACCTTGAACTCCTTTGTCGTGTCCACCCACCCTTTTCTAAGTTCCTCTTTGAGTCCCTCAAGGTCAACATTGAGTTCTCCATCCTCCCTTAGTTGGGCCTTCTCTAGGGCAACCTTTAAAATTTTCAATTCTTCTCTTATTTCCTCTTTCTCAAAATTTGAGCTTCTTGATTTCACCAATCTGGGACTCCTCATGCCACCTTACCATGTCCCTTCATAATTTTCAGTTTTGCTCTTATTAAGTTACTTCCTCTTTCTCAAATTTTACCTTCTTGATTTCACCAATTTAGAACTCCTCATGCCACCCTACCATATCCCAAAGGATCCATAAATCTCAAAGGTAGATTCATTATTTCAAGCTTACGAGGAACTACTCCATTTTCTGTAGCACTGATTTTTCATGGAGCCCACTCCATTTTCTTGTGAACATAAACATGGGGACATTCTTAATCTTTTTTCTATCCCTCCTTGTGTTCTAGTTTAGGCCCAAGTAGGCCTCAATTTTTCATCTCCATTGAAACTTTATTGAGGCTCTGTAGACTAGAGAGCACTGTAGACAAAAAGAGAGGTGTGAAGGAAGCTGGTATGTTGCTTGGCAAAACAAACTCACGCAAGCAAGCCCCTTGCTGGCAAGAAAGGGGATGAGAGACAATGGTGGGCCAGGCTTGAATCTTGAAAGAGATAAAGAGTATTAACTGGGAGTATAAGCATCTTCCTCATCGAGAGGGAAACCATAATTCCAAAATTCTCTAGGCATGATAAAATCCCCACCAAAACTGTCGACCATGATCCTTCCTCTCCACCACGAGAGAGATCCTCAATCCTCCCAAAGAGAGAGAGCCCCTTGTGAGAGAGCTTCCCTCCCAAAGTTTTTGTTTTCTTTCTTTTTTTTTTTTTTTTTTGGGGGGGGGGGGGGGAGAGAGAGAGAGAGAGAGAGAGAGAGAGAGAGACGAGAGAGAGAGAGCAAAAAGAAAAACCTCCCTTGATGCATGCTTCTCCTTCCCAAACACGGTCCCAACTTACCCCCCAAACTACCCAACTTTCTCTTGCCCCACTAAATCAAAAGGTGTAGGTCTATTTTTACCAAACTCCCTTTTGGCCACCAATCCCCCATGCAGATTTCCCACTTACATCTCTCATCACATGCACAACCCACTTGACCACACTAGCGAGGTGGCTAATGGAGTTAGCACCCTGTGTGAAGCATTCCTTTCAACCATAAGGGGTAGGCCATTTTGTCCATCCACATGGGATCTGACCCCCACAGGGGCACCATTTAAATTCCATATAGCTATCAACCACCACCATTGGGCTACCAAGTCATGCCAAATCGCACCACAATAGCCTCTCCGTGGGGAAGGCAAAATGATCGCCATGGCCTGTGAGCTTCAAAGGATATCCATCACCTTTAGATACCACACAATAGATCACGCTCCAATATATCAAGTATACAATCTTTGCCTTAAGCACCCCATGTGGGTTCAAGCACACTACCACGTAGCACTTGTTGGTAGAACTCGTCTTTTTAAAACCATAAAAACGCCCAAACTTGATCTAGAAAAGTAATTTGCTCATATCTTGCTCAAATGAGCCCAAATTGAGCCTTGTAAAGCCCCTAAACTTGATGGACGTCGCATAAAACCCACATTAGACTCGCAAATTAGCAAATATATTAATCATTCAATTGAATTAATGCGTATCCTTGAAGTCCAAAACCTTGCAAGTACATGGAACTTATTTGATCATGCCGAACCTCATTCGGACCCGGTTGGAGCCCAAAAAACTTTAACATGTTCACGAAGCCAAATCTCATCCATTTAACATCACCTCTTGCAAAAATTTCATTAAAAACTTTTTTTTTGGGAGCATTTCCTATACATATCAAGTCCCAAGCAACACTAACTCGATAAAAATACATACCTGCTAACAGATTCTTAATTTTCCCACCATGCTTTAGAAAAACGCGACATTCACTCCCTTTGAACTTGCACATCCTCTACCATCTACCAATTGCATTGGAATCTACAAACAATCATCTCCACACTATCAATAAACACCCAGTGTTTGGCTTCAGGTAAGCGTAAACCCCTCTAAAATTGTATGGAAATCTCAAAAACTTATAGTATAACCATTCATGAATCTATAAATCCCCTGCTTCATTGCGCATATCGATAAATTGCCATGAGTTGCCCACAATAGCATGCTCCTGGATCAAACAGCAAAAGAAAAAGTCTCCATCTCACACTATCAACATAAAGTCCTACTTGTACTAAGAAATCTATGGAACCACTATGATTAAATGGTAAAGTTAACCCATAACCTCCGAAACGAATGGTATGAAAGTTTGCAACTCCTCCTAGATCATAGGGTAGCAACAAGTCCCTCATCAGGCAGTGGGAAGTTGACACCATTCTTGTTAGTATCAACACCCCCAGTCCCTCATCGGGCAGTGGGGAATTGACACCATCCTTGTTAGTATCAACACCCCCAATATGCATAGATGGTTCAAAATGTGCCATAGCATCTATTGCTTCATCCGGTACCTAGAAAACTACATGTATAGTCTCTCTAGGATAGATAATCCCAAAATCTTCTAAGACTAGATCCAGTATCTGCATAAATTGTTCACCTTCCTCAATACTACTGGTTTTACCCATCATATAAATGTTCAAATCCCTCTAAGGCACCATTCAAAAGAGACATAAGTTTTGGCCTTTCTCCATTGAAGGTGAATCCTGCAAATTATCAAGAGATTTGATAACATAAGCCGCATCAAGTATAACTCGATAGGTGTTCAGGGCTACGTCCAAAATAGACGAGGAGAGAGAGAGACTCTAGGAGACACGAGAGAGAGAGAGAGAGAGAGAAAGAGAGAGAGAGAGAGAGAGAGCTCTAGAGAGAGAGAGACCCTAACCATATATCGAATAGGAGAGAAACTAATGGTTGCTTGCGAGATGGTTACATTGGACAAGGATGCCCCTTTTAGGTGCACCCTTCATTACGAAAATTAAGGATGATCCTATTACTCCTCTAAAATCCATTGAGGAAATGTCCTCCATTAGAAAATACTACGAAGATGAAATATGATTCTTAAGAATAGACAATGTTCCCAACCGCACAACTTGTGAACTCTAAAACCTCAACAAGGAATGGCCAAGCACACAATGAGACATAACCAAGTGTTTAACTTGTGTCTTGGCTACGACAAAAATCATTTTCGACTCGCAAGATTCCTGTACTCTATTTGGATACCATAGCTAGCATAGGAAGAATATCTACAATAAGCAACAAGAGGAAAAAAGATCTAGGTGTAGCATGCCAATGATGAGAAGCAAGTATAAGACAATGAATGGTTTGTCCAAAAAAAGCTACCAATTTTCTCTCTTTTGATAAATGCGCTTATTACCCCTCTTTGTTGGCACCTCAAGTGAACTGCCCAATGTGAACCCATTATTTATTTTGGCTTTTAGGTATTTGTTTTACTTATTTGTCAAAGTCTAGGTAGGGCAATTTACTTAGGTTGCTATATAAGCAACCCTGCCTCCATTGTATACACATTCAGTTATTCATTTCCAAGGTTGATTGGTTCAAGAGACTCTCTCTCTCTCTCTCTCTCTCTCTCTCTCTCTCTCTCTCTCTCTCTCTCTCTCTCTCTTCCTTGGTCTCTACGCTTCCGCATCGTTGACTTTGACATGGTGTCAGAGCTCTTGGTGAAGCCTTGTGCTTGAAGACTCTTGGAGGAGCTACAAAGCGGATGAGAAAAACCTCTTTAGTCGTCGATGTCCACACACACACACCCCCCCCCCCACATTGCCTCTAGGGTTGTGACACGTTGCCCTATCGGAGGCTATCCCATGTAGTAGCATTTCAAAACGCTACTACGTTATAAACTTCTTCGATCGCTACCCCCTTGCTACCATTTCTACCTGTGTTTTAGAACGCTAGCCCCCTGACAATCCTTATCAATACTAAATAGTCCACGACGCACTTCCATCTCTCTTCTGGCAGCATTTCAAAATGATACCCTCTGGCGGCCCTTTGACGTTGACCAACTTCCCCCTGCAGAGCTACCCAGTGTGCGTTTTAAAACATCGCGAGCAAACGATGGCCCCTCCTTGGCGACGCCATCTCTCTTCCCTTGTAGCGTCCTAAAACGCCGACTACAAAGACCCCCCCCCCCTTCCCTATTTTGGCTTAGCATTTTTACACACTTTGCACAAAAGAATTGTGGACACCTTTTGGTAGCAAATTGGCTGGCCACTTGGGGAGTGAAAGTGTTTATTGGAGCACTCCTTGGGCTTTAGAGAGGAAGAAGGTGGCATTGCCTTGGTAGCCTGTAAGAGGTGGATTTTGGAGCGGTTTGGAGTTTTAAACTTCAAAGAGGGATAACAAACTAAGCGGAGCCGCTTGGGAATAGCAGAGGAGTGGATCAGCTTGGAGGTTTATTTTGCGGCTTGGGATTTGTGTGTCCACCCTTGGGGTGCGAGAAGGATTCCAAAATTCTAGATCTTGCAACTTCAACATGGGCCCCCCTTGCTCAAGCGCCTACAGCAAATTGAATGGAAATAACTACGCTCATTTGAATTTGATCATGCAATGCTAGTTCTCACGACGTCTTATGGGAAATCGTCGACAGCTTGGAGCCCTGTCCCACGAAGCATCCCAACAACGGGTACAAACGCATTCAAGACGATTGGGATGCAGCTAATGCAAAGGCTATGTCGGCCATTGCGCAATCTCTCATAAAAAAACTTTCTCCAAGCATTCAGACTTTGAAGATTGTCAACGATATGTGGTTCAAGCTCATTGGAATGTTTGGTCGGGATTCTATGATGCTCGAGCAGTCATCCTTCTTGGATAGTTATTTGCCATAAAATTTCCACGATGAAGTTTCATACAATCATTCCTTAAGGAGGCTAAAGTTATTCATGGTCAACTCTCGGGTATGAAAAGGGCATTGACCAATACTTAGCTAGCTGCTTTGGTTCTCATGAAGTTTCCTAAGGCATATGAAACGGTGGCTCGAACACTTCGGCTACATATGATGATCTCAACTCTTTACTCATTGAGAAGGAAGCTGTGTTGATAACTCAAGGCAAAATTTAGAATTCTAAGACAGGTGGGGAATGTCACGTTTGTGACTTAACTACATTACAATACTTACTCGTTGATGCAGATACGCGAAGTGCCATGCCAAGGAGGACCCCTACGCTTGGATGGTTGCGACTCTTCGCTCAAAGGACATGCCTCTTCGCCAAAAGCCACACTCCTTCGACGACTGGTCACACCCCTTCGCTCTACGGGTGCGACTCTTCGCCCAATGGTTGCAGCTCTTCGCCGAAAGGATGTGTCTTTACGTCTAAAGTCATGTCTCTTCACCAAGAGACGTGTCTTTTCATTTGTGTCTATTCGTCTCCTATATAAGGAGCCCTTGTAACACACATTCAATCAATCAAACACAGAGTCTTCTTAAGTCTTTCTTTGAGTTCAGTTCAGTTTCTTAAGTCTTAATCATGAGTTTAAGTACTTAATAGAGGATTAGTACCTAGAATCCTCACAGTGGTATCAAAGCAATTTTTTCCCCGGGACCCGAAGGTTGTGAGCCTCTCACCCTCGCCGCTACCCTCCCCCCCCCCCCCCCCTTCCCGGAGTTGTATGGAAGAAGGAGAACGAATGAAATCCCCAAGATTTTTCCCTCTTTTTCCCCCGCACATGTGTTAAATTACCACTTTCGAGTAACACTAGTGTAATGCAAGATGCTCTCTTAAAGTCTCGGAGGTTCAACATGGCATTGATGGCGGTGCCTTGTCCCGTGTGATGCATGGAGGTACTCAAACTAGCCTCCCCATGTCCCTTTTACCCTCTCGGAGCCTCTCCAAGTGATGCACCCCTTCGAAAGGACAACTTTTAAAACATGCCCTTTCACATGGAAATGACCTTTTTCTTTTAAAAAAAGTGACCCTGGACTTTTTTTTAAAAACCTAACCATTGGGCACCCTCTCCTACCTCAAAAAACGAAAAAAAAAATATTTTTTTTTTCAGCCCCCCTCTTTGACGCGCGAGCATATCAACCCCTCCCCTCTTCAATTGCGCGCAAGAAACCAACCCCCCTTCCCTTCCTTGTGTGCCCCTCATCTCCAGCCAGGCCCCCCCCCCTCCCCCCCCCCCCCCCCCCCCACCCCTCTTCTTGCGCGTGATGTGGGCTCGCGGTGTGCTCTCGAAGGCGGATTTGCATGGCTGTCCAGAAATTACAGCAGCAAAATACTTCAATTTTCAGCACCGAATGATCTTCTTCTTCGCCACTTTTACCTTCCAGGAGTGATGGTTATCAATCTCCCTTTCAAATGCTTGAGTACTACATGCTTTTTCAGCCCCCTCTGTGGTGAACAGTTTTCATTCCCCTCAACAAGAAGGAACCCCTTTCATTGGCGTCCGAGCAAAGCCTTCCTTTTCATTAACGGTTCATGATCGAGTATGGACTCTCACCTCTCATTGTGGAAGCATCGGGTAGCCGCCTTGGAACAAGACATCCCCTCACTTACAGTGAAATTGGAGGCTCTCCGGCAACAATTGCAACAACCTTTTGGTATCAAACAGTTTTCGACGGTTTCTCAGCAATCTATGTCTCACCCTCAGCATGTTTCTTCAGAGACAACCCAACACAAACTCACTTTGCTTTAGCAACAACATGCTCAGAAGCAACATTCTTTGCAGCATGACTGTTATAGCAAGCCTCAACCTCAAAATGATCATCGGCAAAAGCAGCAACATGAAGCTTTCAGAAGATCTCCCCTTGAAGAGCATTCAACCTCTTCGAAGTGGGCTCACACAGTGGCACATATTTCTAACCCTAGTCAAGTACTCGGTCGTGAACGCCGCAATGCTGGACAAGTTCCCCCTTGCAAGCCATGCCATGCTCCTCTTACTCTGGAAGCCTTAATACCCGCTGATAAAGCTGAAGATTCAAGAGATTTTAGTTCATGTGTGGCACCCCAAACGCACACAACTTCTTTGGTTGTGGTTCAGGCAAAAACAAAAGCCTCGTCACCGCCCTTGCAGAATGAAGTCTTTGTTTTTGATGAGATAACTGATGCTGTGGTGAATGATAATTCTTCAAACTTGAAGATACCAATTCTTACCTTCAATGATACAAAGGATAAAACGGATACAAAATCTTGCAGCACGACTTCAGTCGTTGCAATTGAATATTTGGACACAACTTGTTTCACAGATAAACCTTTACAGATGGACGTACCTCCAAACACGACTATGTCTCAGTCTACAACATCCCTTCAAGAGGATTTTACTATTCCAAACAAACCAATGGAATACCTTTCAAATTTCCAACCAGTGGTCATCACTCAATAGAAAACGCAAGTCAGTTTACCAATTTCACTCGAAGCAGATACAGATTCAATCTTTTATTGGACAAAGCTCGAAGTTACAAATGACTTTGACAAAAGCACTAATCAAGTTGCAAGTGTGATACTGATACTTTTGAAAAAGATGAGACAAGTTGCAAATATGATCAGTTTTCAATGTGGCAAAATAGTCATGATCAATAATAGTGCCATGACGTGGGAATTAACAAAAAGAGCGTTGGATGTAGAATCACAACAACAATACATTTCATCCTCACGGAGTTTCTACAACTACCCTGAGTTTTATTTTAAGAGGGAGGGAATGTCACGTTTGTGACTTAACTACATTACAATACTTACTCGTTGATGCAAATACGCGAAGTGCCATGCCAAGGAGGACCCCTACGCTTGGATGGTTGCGACTCTTCGCTCAAAGGACATGCCTCTTCGCCAAAAGCCACACTCCTTCGACGACTGGTCACACCCCTTCGCTCTACGGGTGCGACTCTTCACCCACTGGTTGCAGCTCTTCGCCGAAAGAATGTATCTTTATGTCTAAAGTCGTGTCTCTTCACCAAGAGACGTGTCTTTTCATTTGTGTCTATTCGTCTCCTATATAAGGAGCCCTTGTATCACACATTCAATCAATCAAACACAGAGTCTTCTTAAGTCTTTCTTTGAGTTCAGTTCAGTTTCTTAAGTCTTAATCATGAGTTTAAGTACTTAATAGAGGATTAGTACCTAGAATCCTCACAGGGAAGCACTTGCTGCTTCAAATTCCAGAAAGAGGACCAAGAACAATTGTTACACTTGTGGAAATCGTGGTCATTTGGCCAAGGATTGCAGATCCAAAAGCAAAGTCAGAGATTATACAAAGGACAAAGGTAAAAGCAAGCATCAAGAGGGAAGCAGTGATAGTGACTCAGGGACGGATAGCAAAGCGATTGCTCGTGTAGTGGAGTCTACACTGGCAAGGTCTGCGGCCTTTTGGTCACATGGAGACTAGTGTCGCCACTAGCTTTAGCCAAAGAGAGGCATGTGAGTGGCAGAAGGGGGCAAACTGTGCTCCGTATAATTAATTTGGACCCTTGTATTGGATTTTAAGTTATCGATGTTTGAACCCGTAGGTTAGAGTTCAAGGCGCATGCATCTAGCAGGGAACCAAATCAGACATATCTAAAACACTATGGATGAGTGTACCAATCCAATGTTTTTGGTCGGATCATCGACAAAATGTGTTTCACAGTTCGTTATCTTTGAGTATTATATTTTGGACGTGATGTGTTCATAGTTCATGAATGGTGATTCTTAGACGTAGTGTGGTCTACAGTTCATATTTTCTAAAAGGCAATCGATGCTGAAGGTGGAATTATTCTCGGGTACAAATCTGAGGGTAGCAAAATCGAGGTGTATCCAGTTGGTGGCCATTTCTAGGGTGTCCATGGTAGATTCTTCATCGACTTGGTCTCACTATTGATGTCCACTATGAGCTACAGAGAGGGTATCAAGTGAAGTTCCCAATGTGAACCCATTATATAATTTGGCTTTAAGGTATTTGTTCTACTTATTTGTCAAAGTCTAGGTATGTATAAGCAACCCCTTGCCTCCATTGTATACACATTCAATTATTCGTTGTCAAGGTTGATTAGTTCAGGAGACTCTCTCTCTCTCTCTCTCTCTCTCTCTCTCTCTCTCTCTCTCTCTCTCTCATGCTCACTCTCCTTGGTCTCTATGCTTCCGCATCGTAGACTTTTCCACTTTCATCTTACTTTGTAAATTTTTACACAAGACGTGGTCTTTTTTTTCATATGAATCACCTGCAATAAGGAGATCTCATCATTATTTTCCTCTCAAAGCATCTCAGCTTTGTAGCGAATCTACAAGTTTGTGAAGTTCCAATGTTTAGTAAGTCCCAAATTTTATAGCTCATTTTGGAGAATTTTTGGCATTCTTTCTCCTTTGTCGAGAGAAAGAGTCACATTTTAGCCTTGAATTTGCATTTTATTTGTGTCATTAAAATTATATTTATGATGGATAATAACAATTTTTAATACCTTGCAAATCCGAGTGTGCAACTGTAAATATAAAATGAGTATAGTGGCCCTCTAGAAGTACGCACCTAGAATACCTACTTACTTATCACAATACCCAACTCCAATGTGCTACTCTTGTTACCCTTCTTGTAGGGCCGAGTACATGTTGATGCACATGGTGAGTGATGTGCACATGAAAATCATATTACTCTCTAGAAGAACACCTAGTGGCATGAAAATTCTATGTATCAAAAATATTCAATCAAATTGTTTGACAACTACATGAATTTCACGATATCATTGTGCCACCTCTCTTCCAAAAAGAGCTAATGAAATCCATATATTGCACCTTTCCCAAGATTTTTGTTCTCATGTAGGATATCCTTTCATTATTACTAAAAGTGATTGCCAAGAGTCTTGGTCCAAAAGCAAAATAAAGAGGTTGAAGGATATAAACCTTGGAGGATATCATCGCTCCAAGGTTTGTGTGCACTAGTATATTTTTGGAATATGTCTTCATTAGAGGTGGTAGATTTTAATAGTAATTTGGTCAATGTAAAAAAAATTATTAGTTTAGATTAAATACAAAAAGCCTTGATATCTTTTGGGCTATGAAATTTCACCTTCAACTCTATGCTAAATTGAATGAAAATGCAAGCAATGTTTTGTCATGTTTCTCAAATTTTCAATTAGATCACATCATAGTTCATATAGTGTGATTCATGGTGCTAAATAGATAGGTCTACTAGCTATAGACATGCTATTGTGGTGTACATGGAAAACGGGACCAAACTAGGCTTGCCTCTTGCATCCGAGAGCAGCTCCTTATATTAACATGAGAGTTGGTTACAACCATAACATGTCCAACCATACTAGGTGGCCGGACTCTACGTACACGACCACACACCACACCTCCCCCCCTTAGGGAGAAAAAGATGGACATCTTTTTACAAGATTGAACTAAGAAGGGACTCGACATGACTGAAGGGACTGCATCAACTCCAACGCCTCATCCGAGGGGAGTGAGCTTACAACGGCTTGGGAGTTAGGGACTGAATTTGGGGGCTAGAATCGACAAGAGAGAAAACATACATCTCGACATAGGCTTGGCATCAGGTCGCTATCCCAATGCGAATTGGCTATACCGGATACACTATGGGGACTGCATCATAGCGACTTGGATGCGATCGTTTTGTGACATACATTGAATCTCATCAAAGGGGTTTGGTGCAATGATTTATTGAACAATGGTAAGCAGCTAACAGAAAGAAAATCTAGAGACAGAAAGCTATGACATAATGGAGATGTTGGGCTAGATGTAATCACCACAAAAAGGCCCCTCTCCAACAATACTAATACTGTAGCAACTCCTTGGTGGGTGAGTAGCCAGAGCAGCAAACCTTCTTTAGTTCTGGTAGCTCTTCAATCATTAGGTCTCAAATTAGCTTGGTTCAAATCAGCCAATAATCTGATTGATGACAAAGAAGAGCCTCTACTGCAAGCAAAATAGCAAAATTGATGAGAATCATGATAGCCGAGAAAAGGCGAGACTGTCAGTTGGGCAAAGCATTCGTGGGGCTGCATGAGCAGCAACTGCTCGATTTGAGAGTAAATGCTGGCGTGGCCTCCTGCAGGGGCTGCAGCAGGATTGTATTGGGCCTCTGCATACTCATCAGAGGCTAAAAGCTTTCGGCTCCTTATTGACCTGCTTGTTGGTGCATGCAGAGTGGCCCGCTTCTCTTGAGATCCCATGTACAACAAGCCATGGCGCACAGGTGACAGAACGGTAGCACTTCTTTGCAGCAAAGCTGATGGAACAAAAGAAGCGGGCATCGTAATGAAGGCCACAAAGACGCAGATGCAGACGAATCCAAGGAAGCAGGTGCAGAAGAGATATTGTAGGTGCCTGCAGCGGGGGGCCTCGATACGCTCACGACGGTGCAATGCGTGCTTCGCTGTCATAATTCTATAATAATGAGGATTGATCTTCTTCGAGACCTCGGGGCGTCACTGTAGAATCCATAAAGGACAACAGAAAGAGGCGAAAGCACAAGCGCAGATAGCAGAAGGCCCAAGCTAGATAGCAGAAGCAGCGAGGTATCCCTGCCTTCACATGCACGGCTCAGACAGACGGTCTTTGGCTATGGCGGTTAGCTTTGCAAAAAGGCAACAAAACCCCAATCTCCAGTCTTGGCTTCTTCCCCTTCTTCACACTCTCTCAGACTCTCTTCTCTATCCGATATCAAGCAAGAACGCCATGAGCGAGAATTAGCAAGAAAAGCAAGAAACGCCCCTAACTGCCCGTGCCCATCTCCTCCACCAATGTGGTGTACATGGAAAACGGGACCAAAGTAGGCTTGCCTCTTTCATCCGAGAGCAGCTCCTTATATTAACATGAGAGTTGGTTACATAACATGTCCAACCATACTAGGTGGCCGGACTCTACGTACACAACCACACACCACACTATCATGATTTTAAACTTAAGGATAAAGAGTGTTCATATTATAAGTTCTGGGCTAAATGCAAAAATATGCTTATTTCATTTTCATGGCACTTATAGTGATTAATTTCAATTCATGGCATTTATAGTGATTTTTAAGACATGTCATGGATATTATAAATTCAACCTATTTGTGCTTTATGTACTTAGTATCACAAAAAAAAAAAAAACATTGTTTTTCATGGCACTCAATATCTTGGATACATTTCGACAAGACATAGACATCTTTCTCTAGCCATACCAAAATCACAATAATTTTAAGATGATGGTATATTCATTGAGTATGTGAACTTGGACGTGAGAACAATGTAAAACTTTACACAAGAATAGGGGTTGTAAATATTCTTGTACGATTAACATTAATTCTGTAATAACACACTTGCGTTGACTATTTTCCTCCAAATATTTAAGGTATAATACATTTTGAGCATCGTATAATTGAGTTATGGGATAAAGAACATTGACTATTTTTGTTTATAGACTATGTCAAAATGAATACCATATTAAGAAAGCTAGAGAAACTTTAAAACAAAATTTAAACCTTAAAAAAACATGAAAAACGGTCTCCCACTCAAAACAAGAATATTACCATAGAAGGATTGAAAAATAGCAAGCAAAGCATAAAAATACAAGACAAAATAAGAAGAATACTACCAGAAAAGCAAGAGTAACCAAAGGAAACTATAAAAAAATACAAGGGTAGTAGTAACGAATGTAGAAATTATAGTCACAACTACAATCTTGTGAATGTGGCAAAATTTTCAAGGTGGCAACATGTAGGCATGAACATAGGGATGGATGGCAACGCTAACGTGCAATAGAGAGACTGAAGTCTGTGACAATGGGTAAAATCTGGGCATATCCCTTTCTCTTTCTCATATAGTTTTGTCTCATTTGCAACTATTTACCTTCATAAGTTCAGAATAGTTTGAACCATAGTGACATAAAAACACGTTTCGGTTCTCCAAAACCTCAAAACAGTGAAACAACCGAAACATTTCGACAAAATGGACGAAAACGAGTTGATTTAAATTTTTTGTCCCCTTTTGACCAGTGGACCTCAAATCACCCGTTTGGGGATTTTTTAAGCCACATGTACAAAGGCCGCCTCAAAAAATCAATACCTTGTTCACTCGTGACTCAAGTCTCACATCTAAGCTTTGGTATTTCACATGTCTTGACATGTGAATTTCTATGTATATTCAATGTATAATTATAGGTACATACATGTAGAACGAAACACGTCTTTCACTTTCTTTGAGCTCCAAAACGAAACGTTTCAGAAACCTTGAAACCTCGAAACGCACGGAACCTCGAAACATTTCATGTCATATTCGTCTGAACTCATAATTTGCAACTAATGCATTAAAGAATGTATCATAGAGGCTAAAGAGAAAAACAAAAAACTCTTTTATTCCACAAAGAAAAAGGACTTAGAATGTCCACCAAAGCTAGAAGGACATAGGCTACAAAAAGTGACATAAAACCATAGAGAAAAGGAGATAAGAGAGAGAAAGAGTATGAAAGTACATAGCCAAAAAAGGGCCGTATACCTTTTTTTTTAACGAACAATACTTTCTATATTAAAATATGATACAAAAGCTACGTTTCTAGGTATTCAAGATAACCTTTTGATTTTTCATAAGCATGAAGTTTTTATCTTTCTTCTACTCATGCATAATACTCTCCTTAGCTGAAAATGGTAAGAGTGGTAAGAGAAAATATGTCCTTACAAGCCTCTCCGCAAATCCTTTACTATGGTTGTCCGACCTGCCCTTGAAAAAATGGATACATTAAAAGGTCTTACCTCCAGCATGCAAGACATTGCGGACTAGCTTTGAGGCTAAGTAAAGGCATGTATCCTTCAAAATTTTACGAAGCAAGTAGACAAATAATATAAACAATAAAATACTATAAAACAACTTCAATACCCCAATGTCATAATCTACCTAAAGAGTCCTAAATCATGCCATATCTCTTGTAAGAGATGATAAGCGGTGAGAATCATGCTCAAATTGTAACTTGTGAATCCTAATTTTAAATGCTTGTGATTCCATGTAATAGCAAGAACTATAATCAAAAGATACCCTCCAATAGTTAGCACGTCACCTTTAAGAGGATCCTCAATCGATGAGGTTTCAATGTTCATAATTCAAGCTTGAAGAATGAAGCCATCAGAGCCAATCAATGTGTCGACTCTTCTGGCTCTTTAGTGTTGATCTTGGAAATCAACATTCTAGATCAAGAGTTGAGACTCAATTCCCTCACGATATAACAATCGTTAAACAAAACCTCTACACATATTGCTCTACCAACAACTAGAGAGCAAAAGGCCATTCACAATTACATAGTAAAAGTGAAATAATAAGAGAACCACCATAGACCGTGATCTAGCTCTCCATATCTTAAGATGTCACCGGCAAAAGCTAGAGGGACATTGCCTACAGAAAAGTGACAGAGCACCATAGCAAAGGGAGATAGGATAGATAAAGTGTGTAGAAGCACACCGCTAAAAAGTAAACATGGACCCAAAAAAATTTCATGAGAATGTATGATGCCAAGCTACTTTTCTAGGTATCAGCGATAACCTTTCATCTTTTCATAAGCATGGTGCGTCTCTTTTCCTTCTACTCATGCATAATACCGTCCTTAGTTAACTCTTAGTTGCAAGTGGTAAGAGAAATTTCATTCCATGCAGTAAGCCTCTCCGTAAAGTCCTTACTATGCTTGTCCAAACTTCCCTTGAACTAATGGGCATCATAAAAGACTTACCTCAAACCTCCATGGGATTGTGGGCTAGCATTGAGGCTATCTAATGGCATACTCCCTTCAAATTTTTGCAAAGCAATACCATAAATTGTGTAAAGAATTATATACTAGCGTACAACTTCACCTTCCCATGCTATATTATATAGTATAATCTTTTTAAGAAGTCTTAAACCATGCCACATCTACCGAATCAAATAATATGTGATTCAAAATCATGCTCAAATTGGAACTTATAAATGCTACTCTTAGATGCTCGTTATTCCACATGGTGGCATACACTATTACCAAAAGACGCCATTGTATAAAGCATGATTCGTAGAATATGAGCTGCATGATCCATCTTTCCTAGTACATTTTGTGTTTGATGGTTTTTTCTCAAGGATCTTCTCTCTAATGTTTCACCCTTATCATAGAATCTTATCCATTTTCGAAGCTTCTTAGTTTATATCAATCACTCGTGCAACTAGAGAAAGCTTCTTTTTTTATTATCCCCTAGAGGTATATAGAGCATAAGTCAACTTCAATACTAGGTTAAATTTGTGTGAATACAAGCCACTCTTGTGGATATAAGCAGCTTTTGTATCACAAAAAACCTCAACAAAGTCTCTCAAGGATTTGTTCTCAAAACCTTAAGGGAGTTTTTTTTAAATATAAATATATAATCTCATATGAAAGTACTATTTTTCAAGGTTCCTCTTTAAGCTACGATCGAACAAAAAATTGCTCAAATGATTTGATCTCGCATGAAGACCCCTTGGAAATCTTCAAAGCACAATAAAAAGTTTTTGAAAAACACATGGACATGCATAGAATGAGAATCCATGCATATACTATTCTTAGGAGAAAAGCTATCAACTTGTATTGGGCCTCAACAACATGCATATTGTTGACAAATCTCAAAAGCTAGTTTAGTCACTAGTGGCTTTTCACAATTTGTAGAACATCATGATTTTCATTTTGCACATATCACATACTAAAATTCTCCTCCACCTGCTAGCACCTTCCTGATATCCAATATTTTATTCTCAATGTAAATTTTCTTGAATGAGATGCAAGCCACTATTGTGGGTCATGCGCTACTTAACACAAAACTAGTGTTAAATTTGGTTGACTTCAAGAAAACTGGGTTTGCAACTGCTATCCAAAACCATATGACAAGGCATAAACTCACAATAATGAGATTGTGGAATTGCATCCTCTTTCTCTTTACATTGTAAAATGAATTTAGTTACTAGTCATCTTATAGGGTCTTGTACAAGTAGACAAGCAAGTTTCACAATTTCCATGCACCTGACCGTATATTGGCCATCAAGTTGGTTGTTTCCCTTTGATATGAACTTTCCTGAAACTTCCGTTACATTCAACCTCTCTTAAAGCGATGACGGGGTAAAAAATTATAAAGCAAACTATTCGATAAAAATTCCCAAAGTAATTAAATCCATTTAACAACTAGGAGAGCTCATGAAATCTCTCAAAAGGAAAGTGTATTACTGGGAAAATTATGGAGAAATGCTAGTGGCATGCATGAGGAGAAGGTTGTGATGCATTGCTTAAGATAACCTTCAAAGAGATAATATTCAACGGGTGCTGCAAGCACAAAGAAGAGCAAAAGAGAAGACAAAAAATGAAAACCTCATAGAATCGAATATACCTAGATTCCTCCAAAGGTACAGATTCTTCTAGAAACTTTCCATCATGATGATAAACCATGAGGTAATTGAGGTCTCCATTCTTTCTCTCCGGGTAGATTAAGACACTTGACCTTTGTAGACAAACTCAAGCATTCGGGCCATTTGGAGCATACTTCCCTCATTAACTACAGAAATTTAGGTTGACGACGAGAAGAAGAATGCCGGAATACGATTGAGCACGAGAGGAAGAGAAAGGCAAGTACCTTGCAGCTCGACGATGGATGAAGACGGGGAAGAAGCCTCAAGGACATCTTCGACTTCTTCCTTTTGCAAATTTCTTTGGCAAGACAGCTGATGGAGGTAGCCAGCGCTGAAGCTAGGGCTGACGTAATCAGGCATTGGCCCTAGGTCACGTTGAGGCTACTGCAGCTGTTGGAGGGCAAGGTGGCATAAGAGCACAGAAAAGAAGAGGAGGAGGTGGGAAAGGGGGGGGCGCTGCACCTGAGTTGCTGTGCTCGTACGTCCGCCGACGACCACAATGTCTATCAGACGGGCGAGAATGGTAGCCGTGATGCTGAACATCCGCAGGTGCACCTGCACCACTTGCACTCATGACCTCATTATCATAAGTAGACCGCCGTGCCCATATTCTTTGTGCGGCGTACCCTCTCCCATACGCAATCTCGGGAAGGCCAGAAGTTTACGCCATTGACGAGCTGCTGGTGCAGGTGCAGATGCTGATGCTCAGCGCATAGCCCTCTCAGTCGCACGCCAGCCCAGCTGGCCCCTGGCCTTGCGGCTTGGCCGCATGACGGCTTCTCTCTCCCTGCCTGCGCGACATCATAGCCGCAACAGAAGCAGCACGTTTTTATGAGGAACAGCCCCTGGAGGCGGGCCTGAGCCCATCAAAATTCTTGTTGGGTATTAGCGACCTTTTCACGTGCTTCCCACGTGATCCCGCCTCCTCTCCGCCAATCCCTTTGCTCGGTTCCCTGCTTCTAGCCCATCCACCGGCCACTAGCTTGTTTTCCAGGCGTAGACTTTTCAATCTCGCCGACCTCATCATACATTTTCTTCAATTCTACCGTTATAAGAGCTGCGTCCCGCCGACCTCTTGGAGGTAGTGCTTCATCCTCACACATAATTAAAGGCATTTCACCTAGGGTAGAGGGGCCAGTAGCGAGACAGGTGCCAAAAACAACATTAAACGTCCCCCAGGCAAAGCACATCGGCACTTGGGTTGTTGTCTTAGGGGAGCTGATGTGGAGTCTTGCCATTCGTTGGAACCATGGTTCAAACCCGGATTACGTGTGTCCCTATATTGGCCTCCTGCCATCTCTAATGTCTTACCGTCCTCTTTCTGCATGGATTATCCTGCAAACTTGTCGCAAATGCTTTGTCTTACAGTAGCTTTGGAGCCACTTATGCCGTCTGAAAGCCCTACTCACTGCACATGTTTTGCGCCCCTTACAGCCCAAAATTGGCCATGGAGCTGGAAAATCTATCGTGCACAAGTTAGTTGTCCCGCTACTGGCCCCTCTACCCTAGAATCTATGACGGCAGCCCCTTAGCAGGTTTTTGGTTTGATGCGTTTTCCATAAGTTTCCCAGATGCACCCTATGGAAAAAGTGCGGCAACTTGTTGGACAAGTAGTGTGCGCTCCATATTTTGGGAAAATACGATTACCTTGCAGCGCTTGTAATGTGATGTTGAAGTGCCAGATGCGTCGTAAGTGCTCCATGGAACTTTTGGATCAGATAACCGCCAACGCTTAAAAACCCTGCATCCACTTAGCGGGACAGGGCTCTAACTTATATAGCACTACATATGGGATGTTTTACATGAGCAAGGGATTACAGTGTGCCCAAACCCAGCCTTCAATGCATCGTTGACTCCTTCCATCGTTAGTTGAGTGTTCACACACACAATGAACCACTTGCAAAGTGGCCAAACCTTGCACACAGATCATAACTCTGCCAGCTTTGGCGGAGTTTAGGTGGGGAAGGTAAGGTTTACAATGCGAGTCTGCACGAAAGCTCACGCGTCTACTTAGCAAGACTTAACCCGCTTGTGCTAAAGGCCTCTAGTTAGATCCCTTTCATTATCCAACTCAAAGTTCAAGATGGCCTGATTCAGAAGTACAGTAAATATGTTTCTATTATATTTAAGTTGTTACAAGATGAATGTGTGTGTGTGTGTGTGTGTGTTTTTTTTTCTTGGGGGTGTGTGTGTGAGTGTGTGTGTGTGTAAGTAAGAGAGAGAGAGAACATGGAACTTGGGAGCGTGGCTAGATTGGCCAAAATGCCGTGCGCGCATTAGCCATAAATTTTCCATGAGTATCTTGGAGGAACGACACTTAGATATTATAGGGCACCAAATAAGCAATCATATCTAAAGTGATATCGATAACTTCCCAAGTACAATAGTCCGGCTAATACTCCATTGCACCTAGCCATCACTTATCGCTTCCTAACAACCATGAAAGGCTATCAAACACAGTCCAAATTGAGAGAACTAAAGCTGAACAAGCATCATTGTGACTATGCATAAGGTGTTTAGAAGGGTTCGCGTCCAATCCTCACTGGTAGCACTCGGTGCTATGTCTACACACATATCAAAGTACGAATGTTGCAGCCATAACAATGCATATAATATTTCAAAGTGCTAGAAACAATTATTTCTCGATGGTGCCACTTAGTGCTCTACCCACACACATATTATATCAAAGTACAACGATTGCACCCAATTTGTGTCTTGCACCCTACATATATAAACATAGATTATTTTGCTTCAATTTGTATGAGGTCATTAGTAGAAAAATGTTAGTAGATCAAGACATATACAAGGAAGAACTCCAATGGTTGTGAGAGATTCAATTACTAGTTGTATAATCTCAAAGGTGGAGATGGTGAGGTATTCAAGAAGGAGGAAGGACCAAAGATGCTTGAGCTATTGCAATGGTGGGGAACGAGTGGACTACATACCCCGATAAGGGAATACATGCACAGGGGAGATGAAGAACACCTAGGACATGTATCCATGTTGTTGCCATATTATTTTGTATAAATAAGGTGTGCTTCTTTATGGTTGTATCATTTCTTGTTGGAAATAGGGTTGTAGGAAAACACACCCATCTTGGAGAAGGTGAAGAAGCTCAAGGCACACAATAGAGAGTCTATTGCTTAGTGCACAATGGAAAGATAAGTTAGCCCTAGAATGAATGGACATATATACAATGCACAGGGGGGAAACTTCCTAGTTAGGAAAAAAATGCCTCGACGGTCCTAAGTGTGTTCACACGCATCACTACCACAAATATATGGTAACAAATCCCCCCCGGGAAGTGATGCAATGAACGACAGTTTGCACATAGTGAATAGGGAAGTGCCATGCCCTGAGGACATGATCAATCCACAAAGAGGAGTAAGCCCAAAGCTTTGCAAGAAACTTTGAACTTTTCACAAGGCAATGCCTTTGTGAAAAGATATGCAAGGTTGTTCTGTGTCGACACATAAACCAAGTTGATCTCTCCTGCTAAGAGTCTCTCTCTGACATAGTGATTATGCACCTCAATGTGCTTTGTGCGAGCATGAAAAACTTGGTTCCTCGCAACTACCAATGCGCTCTGATTAATCAGTGTAGATGATGTTGGCAGTGTCTTACCCAACACCCAAATTAGCCATAAGGCGTTTGAGCCTTACACACTCAATCATAGTTGTGAAGACCACCATGTACTCAGCTTCACAATTGGAAGTGGTCATAATAGGTTGCTTCTTGCTCAACCATGATATGCATGAACTGTTGAACATGAAACAAAGACCACTTGTGGACACTCGTGTGTCATAACAACCAGACCAAGCTAAGTACGTAAAAGCATGTAAATCTAGCGGCAATGATCCCCCCTTAGGATAAAACAAACCAGTATGTAAAGTGCCACTCAAGTAGAAAAAAATCCTCTTGACAACCTACCAATGCTTAGACCCTAGGCTATTCATAAATCTATTGACCTATGAGACTATAAATTGAATATCGAGCCTCGTATTACATACATAAAGAGTGACATCGATAGGATCACCAGCATCAAGAATGCTTAACTTCAAACATGTTTCCATGGGAGTAGTAATAAGTTTGCAGTCCTCAAGTCCAAAGTTACATAGCAATGTATCTATGTAGCGTGTTTGACACAAGGTAATACCACCATCACACTATTGAAACTATATACCCAAGTAATGATGCAAAAGCCCCAAGTCTTTCATCTCGAAAGTAGCTTTTGAATCAGTCTTAAACTCAACAATATGTGTCTCATTTGGGCCAGTAATGAGTCAATCATCCACTTATAGAACAATGATGAGAAATTCATCACCCTCACGCTTTACATACAAAGTGCTTTATGTTGGATTGTTACAAAAGCTTTGTTTAACCAAATGAGTGCCAACTTTCTTATATCAAGCACGAGGAGATTGCTTCAACCCATTTAAAGCTTTATTACATTTGCACACTTTATATTATTGTCCTTTTATGACAAAACCGTGAGGCTGCTTATATAAACTTCTTCAAATATATCACTATTCAAGAAAGCAGTAACAATATCTTATTGATGTATATCCCATCCAAAATTTCTCTAATGATTTGGTCTCGCATGAAGACCCCTTGGAAATCTTCAAAGCACAATAAAAAGGTTTTGAAAAACACATGCACATACATAGAATGAGAATCCATGCATATACTATTCCTAGGAGAAAAGCTATCAACTTGTATTGGTCCTCAACAACGAATATTGTAGACAAATCTCAAAGCTAGTTTGTTGGCTTTTCATAGTTTGTAGAACATCATGATTTTCATTTTGCACGGTTTTGGGAGAAATCACATACTAAAATTCTCCTCCACATGCTAGCACCTTCCTGATATCCAATATTTTATTCTCAGTGTAAATTTTCTTGAATGAGATGCAAGCCACTATTGTGGGTCAGGCGCTACTGAACACAAAACTAGTGTTAAATTTGGTTGACTTCAAGAAAACTGGGTTTGCAATTGCTATCCAAAACCATATGACAAGGCATAAACTGATAATAATGAGATTGTGGAATTGCATTCTCTCTCTCTCTCTTTACATTGTAAAATGAATTTAGTTACGAGTCATCTTATAGGGTCTTGTACAAGTAGACAAGCAAGTTTCACAATTTCCATGCACTTGACCGTACATTGGCCATCAAGTTGGTTGTCTCTCTTTGATATGAACTTTCCTTAAACTTTTGTTACATTCAACCTCTCTTAAAGCGATGACGGGGGTAAAAAATTATAAAGCAAACTATTCGATAAAACTTCCCAAAGTAATTAAATGCATTTAAGAACTAGGAGAGCTCATGAAATCCCTCAAAAGGAAAGTGTATTACTGGGAAAATTATGGAGAAATGCTAGTGGCATGCATGAGGAGAAGTTTGTGATGCATTGCTTAAGATAACCTTCAAAGAGATAATAATCAACCGGGGCTGCAAGCACAAAGAAGAGCAAAAGAGAAGGCAAAAAATGAAAACCTCTAGAGAGAAAGAGAGAGAGAGAGAGAGAGAGAGAGAGAGAGAGAGAGAGAGAGAGAGAGAGAGAGAGAGAGAGAGAGAGAGAGAACATGGAAATTGGCTAGAAACAATTATTTCTCGATGGTGCCACTTAGTGCTCTACCCACACACATATTATATCAAAGTACAACGATTGCACCCAATTTGTGTCTTGCACCCTACATATATAAACATAGATTATTTTGCTTCAATTTGTATGAGGTCATTAGTAGAAAAATGTTTGTAGCTCAAGACATATACAAGGAAGAACTCCAATGGTTGTGAGAGATTCAATTACTAGTTGTATAATCTCAAAGGTGGAGATGGTGAGGTATTGAAGAAGGAGGAAGGACCAAAGATGCTTGAGCTATTGCAATGGTGGGGAAGGAGTGGACTACATACACCGATAAGGGAATACATGCACGGGGGAGATGAAGAACACCTAGGACATGTATCCATGTTGTTGCCATATTATTTTGTATAAATAAGGTGTGCTTCTTTATGGTTGTATCATTTCTTGTTGGAAATAAGGGTTGTAGGAAAACACACCCATCTTGGAGAAGATGAAGAAGCTCAAGGCACACAATAGAGAGTCTATTGCTTAGTGCACAATGGAAAGATAAGTTAGCCCTAGAATGAATGGACATATATACAATGCACAGGGGGGAAACTTCCTAGTTAGGAAAAAAATGCCTCGACGGTCCTAAGTGTGTTCACACGCATCACTACCACAAATATATGGTAGCAAATCCCCCCCGGGGAGTGATGCAATGAACGACAGTTGGCACATAGTGAATAGGGAAGTGCCATGCCCTGAGGACATGATCAATCCACAAAGAGGAGTAAGCCCAAAGCTTTGCAAGAAACTTTGAACTTTTCACAAGGCAATGCCTTTTGTGAAAAGATATGCAAGGTTGTTCTGTGTTGAAAAATAAACCAAGTTGATCGCTCCTGCTAAGAGTCTCTCTCTGACATAGTGATTATGCACCTCAATGTGCTTTGTGCGAGCATGAAAAACTTGGTTCCTCGCAACTACCAATGCACTCTGATTAATCAGTGTAGATGATGTTGGCTGTGTCTTACCCAACACCCAAATTAGCCATAAGGCGTTTGAGCCTTACACACTCAATCATAGCTGTGAAGACTACCATGTACTCAGCTTCACAATTGGAAGTGGTCATAATAGGTTGCTTCTTGCTCAACCATGATATGCATGAACTGTTGAACATGAAACAAAGACCACTTGTGGACACTCGTGTGTCATACCAACCAGCCCAAGCTAAGTCCGTAAAAGCATGTAAATCTAGCGGCAATGATCCCCCCTTGGGATAAAACAAACCAGTATGTAAAGTGCCACTCAAGTAGAAAAAAATCTTCTTGACAACCTACCAATGCTTAGACCCTAGGCTATGCATAAATCTATTGACCTATGAGACTATAAATTGAATATCGAGCCTCGTATTACATACATAAAGAGTGACATCGGTAGGATCACCAGCATCACGAATGCTTAACTTCAAACATGTTTCCATGGGAGTAGTAATAGGTTTGCAGTCCTCAAGTCCAAAGTTACATAGCAATGTATCTATGTAGCGTGTTTGACACAAGGTAATACCACCATCACACTATTGAAACTATATGCCCAAGTAATGATGCAAACGCCCCAAGTCTTTCATCTTGAAAGTAGCATTTGAATCAGCCTTAAACTCAACAATATGTGTCCCATTTGGGCCAGTAATGAGTCAATCATCCACTTATAGAACAATGATGAGAAATTCATCACCCTCACGCTTTACATACAAAGTGCTTTATGTTGGATTGTTACAAAAGCTTTGTTTAACCAAATGAGTGTCAGCTTTCTTATATCAAGCACGAGGAGATTGCTTCAACCCATTTAAAGATTTATTACATTTGCACACTTTATATTCTTGGTCTTTTATAACAAAACTGCGAGGCTGCTTATATAAACTTCTGCAAATATATCACTATTCAAGAAAGCAGTAACAATATCTTATTGATGTATATCCCATCCAAAATTTCTCTAATGATTTGGTCTCGCATGAAGACCCCTTGGAAATCTTCAAAGCACAATAAAAAGGTTTTGAAAAACACATGCACATACATAGAATGAGAATCCATGCATATACTATTCCTAGGAGAAAAGCTATGAACTAGTATTGGTCCGCAACAATGAATATTGTAGACAAATCTCAAAGCTAGTTTGTTGGCTTTTCATAGTTTGTAGAACATCATGATTTCCATTTTGCACGGTTTTGGGAGAAATCACATACTAAAATTCTCCTCCACATGCTAGCACCTTCCTGATATCCAATATTTTATTCTCAATGTAAATTTTCTTGAATGAGATGCAAGCCACTATTGTGGGTCAGGCGCTACTGAACACAAAACTAGTGTTAAATTTGGTTGACTTCAAGAAAACTGGGTTTGCAATTGCTATCCAAAACCATATGACAAGGCATAAACTGACAATAATGAGATTGTGGAATTGCATTCTCTATCTCTCTCTTTACATTGTAAAATGAATTTAGTTACGAGTCATCTTAAAGGGTCTTGTACAAGTAGACAAGCAAGTTTCACAATTTCCATGCACTTGACCGTACATTGGCCATCAAGTTGGTTGTTTCTCTTTGATATGAACTTTCCTTAAACTTTTGTTACATTCAACCTCTCTTAAAGCGATGACGGGGTAAAAAATTATAAAGCAAACTATTCGATAAAACTTCCCAAAGTAATTAAATGAATTTAAGAACTAGGAGAGCTCATGAAATCCCTCAAAAGGAAAGTGTATTATTGGGAAAATTATGGAGAAATGCTAGTGGCATGCATGAGGAGAAGGTTGTGATGCATTGCTTAAGATAACCTTCAAAGAGATAATATTCAACGGGGGCTGCAAGCACAAAGAAGAGCAAAAGAGAAGGCAAAAAATGAAAACCTCTAGAGAGAGAGAGAGAGAGAGAGAGAGAGAGAGAGAGAGAGAGAGAGAGAGAGAACATGGAAATTGGCAACGTACCTAGATTGGCCAAAATGCCATGCATTAGCCATAAATTTTCCATGAGTATCTTGGAGGAACGACACTATAGGGCACCAAATAAGCAATCGTATCTAAAGTGATATCGATAACTTCCGAAGTACAATAGTCCGGCTAATACTCCATTGCACCTAGCCATCACTTATCGCTTCCTAACAACCATGAAAGGCTATCAAACACAGTCCAAATTGAGAGAACTAAAGCTGAACAAGCATCATATTGACTATGCATAAGGTGTTTATAAGCGTTCGCGTCCAATCCTCACTGGTAGCACTCAGTGCTATGTCTACACACATATCAAAGTACGAATGTTGCAGCCATAACAATGCATATAATATTTCAAAGTGCTAGAAACAATTATTTCTCGATGGTGCCACTTAGTGCTCTACCCACACACATATTATATCAAAGTACAACGATTGCACCCAATTTGTGTCTTGCACCCTACATATATAAACATAGATTATTTTGCTTCAATTTGTATGAGGTCATTAGTAGAAAAATGTTTGTAGCTCAAGACATATACAAGGAAGAACTCCAATGGTTGTGAGAGATTCAATTACTAGTTGTATAATCTCAAAGGTGGAGATGGTGAGGTATTGAAGAAGGAGGAAGGACCAAAGATGCTTGAGCTATTGCAATGGTGGGGAAGGAGTGGACTACATACACCGATAAGGGAATACATGCACGGGGAAGATGAAGAACACCTAGGACATGTATCCATGTTGTTGCCATATTATTTTGTATAAGTGTTCTTCTTTATGGTTGTATCATTTCTTGTTGGAAATAGGGTTGTAGGAAAACACACCCATCTTCGAGAAGATGAAGAAGCTCAAGGCACAAAATAGAGAGTCTATTGCTTAGTGCACAATGGAAAGATAAGTTAGCCCTAGAATGAATGGACATATATACAATGCACAGGGGGGAAACTTCCTAGTTAGGAAAAAAATGCCTCGACGGTCCTAAGTGTGTTCACACGCATCACTACCACAAATATATGGTAACAAATCCCCCCCGGGGAGTGATGCAATGAGCGACAGTTGTCACATAGTGAATAGGGAAGTGCCATGCCCTGAGGACATGATCAATCCACAAAGAGGAGTAAGCCCAAAGCTTTGCAAGAAACTTTGAACTTTTCACAAGGCAATGCCTTTGTGAAAAGATATGCCCGGTTGTTCTATGTCGACACATAAACCAAGTTGATCTCTCCTGCTAAGAGTCTCTCTCTGACATAGTGATTATGCACCTCAATGTGATTTTTGCGAGCATGAAAAACTTGGTTCCTCACAACTACCAATGCGCTCTGATTAATCAGTGTAGATGATGTTGGCAGTGTCTTACCCAACACCCAAATTAGCCATAAGGCGTTTGAGCCTTACACACTCAATCATAGCTGTGAAGACTACCATGTACTCAGCTTCACAATTGGAAGTGGTCACAATAGGTTGCTTCTTGCTCAACCATGATATGCATGAACTGTTGAACATGAAACAAAGACCACTTGTGGACACTCGTGTGTCATAACAACCAGCCCAAGCTAAGTCCGTAAAAGCATGTAAATCTAGCGGCAATGATCCCCCCTTGGGATAAAACAAACCAGTATGTAAAGTGCCACTCAAGTAGGAAAAAATCTTTTTGACAACCTACCAATGCTTAGACCCTAGGCTATGCATAAATCTATTGACCTATGAGACTATAAATTGAATATCGAGCCTCGTATTACATACATAAAGAGTGACATCGGTAGGATCACCAGCATCACGAATGCTTAACTTCAAACATGTTTCCATGGGAGTAGTAATAGGTTTGCAGTCCTCAAGTCCAAAGTTACATAGCAATGTATCTATGTAGCGTGTTTGACACAAGGTAATACCACCATCACACTATTGAAACCATATACCCAAGTAATGATGCAAACGCCCCAAGTCTTTCATCTTGAAAGTAGCATTTGAATCAGCCTTAAACTCAACAATATGTGTCTCATTTGGGCCAGTAATGAGTCAATCATCCACTTATAGAACAATGATGAGAAATTCATCACCCTCACGCTTTACATACAAAGTGCTTTATGTTGGATTCTTACAAAAGCTTTGTTTAACCAAATGAGTGCAAACTTTCTTATATCAAGCACGAGGAGATTGCTTCAACCCATTTAAAGCTTTATTACATTTGGACACTTTATATTCTTGTCCTTTTATGACAAAACTGCGAGGCTGCCTATATAAACTTCTTCAAATATATCATGATTCAAGAAAGTAGTAACAATATCTTATTGATGTATATCCCATCCAAAATTGCTCTAATGATTTGGTCTCGCATGAAGACCCCTTGGAAATCTTCAAAGCACAATAAAAAGGTTTTGAAAAACACATGGACATACATAGAATGAGAATCCATGCATATACTATTCTTAGGAGAAAAGCTATCATCTTGTATTGGGCCTCAACAACGAATATTGTAGACAAATCTCAAAGCTAGTTTGGTGGCTTTTCATAGTTTGTAGAACATCATGATTTTCATTTTGCACAGTTTTGGGAGAAATCACATACTGAAATTCTCCTCCACGTGCTAGCACCTTCCTGATATCCAATATTTTATTCTCAATGTAAATTCTCTTGAATGAGATGCAAGCCACTATTGTGGGTCAGGCGCTACTGAACACAAAACTAGTGTTAAATTTGGCTGACTTCAAGAAAACTGGGTTTGCAACTGCTATCCAAAACCATATGACAAGGCATAAACTCACAATAATGAGATTGTGGAATTGCATTCTCTCTCTCTCTTTACATTGTAAAATGAATTTAGTTACGAGTCATCTTATAGGGTCTTGTACAAGTAGACAAGCAAGTTTCACAATTTCCATGCACTTGACCGTACATTGGTCATCAAGTTGGTTGTTTCTCTTTGATATGAACTTTCCTTAAACTTTCATTACATTCAACCTCTCTTAAAGCGATGACGGGGTAAAAAATTATAAAGCAAACTATTCGATAAAACTTCCCAAAGTAATTAAATGCATTTAAGAACTAGGAGAGCTCATGAAATCCCTCAAAAGGAAAGTGTATAACTGGGAAAATTATGGAGAAATGCTAGTGGCATGCATGAGGAGAAGGTTGTGATGCATTGCTTAAGATAACCTTCAAAGAGATAATATTCAACGGGTGTTGCAAGCACAAAGAAGAGCAAAAGAGGAGGCAAAAAATGAAAACCTCTAGAGAGAGAGAGAGAGAGAGAGAGAGAGAGAGAACATGGAACTTGGGAGCGTGGCTAGATTGGCCAAAATGCCGTGCATTAGCCATAAATTTTCCATGAGTATCTTGGAGGAACGACACTTAGATATTATAGGGCAGCAAATAAGGAATCATATCTAAAGTGATATCGATAACTTTCCAAGTACAATAGTCCGGCTAATACTCCATTGCACGTAGCCATCACTTATCGCTTCCTAACAACCATGAAAGGCTATCAAACACACTCCAAATTGAGAGAACTAAAGCTGAACAAGCATCATTGTGACTATGCATAAGGTGTTTAGAAGGGTTCGCATCCAATCCTCACTGGTAGCACTCGGTGCTATGTCTAGACACATATCAAAGTAGGAATGTTGCAGCCATAACAATGCATATAATATTTCAAAGTGCTAGAAACAATTATTTCTCGATGGTGCCACTTAGTGCTCTACCCACACACATATTATATCAAAGTACAACGATTGCACCCAATTTGTGTCTTGCACCCTACATATATAAACATAGATTATTTTGCTTCAATTTGTATGAGGTCATTAGTAGAAAAATGTTTGTAACTCAATACATATACAAGGAAGAACTCCAATGGTTGTGGGAGATTCAATTACTAGTTGTATAATCTCAAAGGTGGAGATGGTGAGGTATTGAAGAAGGAGGAAGGACCAAAGATGCTTGAGCTATTGCAATGTTGGGGAAGGAGTGGACTACATACACCGATAAGGGAATACATGCACGGGGGAGATGAAGAACACCTAGGACATTTATCCATGTTGTTACCATATTATTTTGTATAAATAAGGTGTTCTTCTTTATGGTTGTATCATTTCTTGTTGGAAATAGGGTTGTAGGAAAACACACCCATCTTGGAGAAGATGAAGAAGCTCAAGGCACACAATAGAGAGTCTATTGCTTAGTGCACAATGGAAAGATAAGTTAGCCCTAGAATGAATGGACATATATACAATGCACAGGGGGGAAACTTCCTAGTTAGGAAAAAAATGCCTCGACGGTCCTAAGTGTGTTCACACGCATCACTACCACAAATCCCCCCCGGGGAGTGATGCAATGAATGACAGTTGGCACATAGTGAATAGGGAAGTGCCATGCCCTGAGGACATGATCAATCCACAAAGAGGAGTAAGCCCAAAGCTTTGCAAGAAACTTTGAACTTTTCACAAGGCAATGCCTTTGTGAAAAGATATGCAAGGTTGTTCTGTGTCGACACATAAACCAAGTTGATCTCTCCTACTAAGAGTCTCTCTCTGACATAGTGATTATGCACCTCAATGTTCTTTGTGCGAGCATGAAAAACTTGGTTCCTCACAACTACCAATGCGCTCTGATTAATCAGTGTAGATGATGTTGGCAGTGTCTTACCCAACACCCAAATTAGCCATAAGGCGTTTGAGCCTTACACACTCAATCATAGCTGTGAAGACTACCATGTACTCAGCTTCACAATTGGAAGTGGTCACATTAGGTTGCTTCTTGCTCAACCATGATATGCATGAACTGTTGAACATGAAACAAAGACCACTTGTGGACACTCGTGTGTCATACCAACCCGCCCAAGCTAAGTCCGTAAAAGCATGTAAATCTAGCGGCAATGATTCCCCCTTGGGATAAAACAAACCAGTATGTAAAGTGCCACTCAAGTAGAAAAAAATCTTCTTGACAACCTACCAATGCTTAGACCCTAGGCTATGCATAAATCTATTGACCTATGAGACTATAAATTGAATATCGAGCCTCGTATTACATACATAAAGAGTGACATCGGTAGGATCACCAGCATCACGAATGCTTAACTTCAAACATGTTTCCATGGGAGTAGTAATAGGTTTGCAGTCCTCAAGTCCAAAGTTACATAGCAATGTATCTATGTAGCGTGTTTGACACAAGGTAATACCACCATCACACTATTGAAACTATATGCCCAAGTAATGATGCAAACGCCCCAAGTCTTTCATCTTGAAAGTAGCATTTGAATCAGCCTTAAACTCAACAATATGTGTCTCATTTGGGCCAGTAATGAGTCAATCATCCACTTATAGAACAATGATGAGAAATACATGACCCTCACGCTTTGCATACAAAGATTCTTTATGTTGGATTGTTACAAAAGCTTTGTTTAACCAAATGAGTGCCAACTTTCTTATATCAAGCACGAGGAGATTGCTTCAACCCATTTAAATCTTTATTACATTTGCACACTTTATATTATTGTCCTTTTATGACAAAACCGTGAGGCTGCTTATATAAACTTCTTCAAATATATCACTATTCAAGAAAGCAGTAACAATATCTTATTGATGTATATCCCATCCAAAATGAGTTGCCAAAGCACATAGAAAACAAATAGTAGTCGTACGACAAGTGGGAGTAAAAGTTTCTTTATAATCTACGCCTTTCAACTGTGCATAACCTTTTGCAACAAGTCGAGCCTTGTAGTGATCAATCTCACCATCTGGCTTACATTTCAACTTGTAAACCCACTTTGTACCAATGGCCTTTTTGCCAGGATGCAAATCACATAAAGTCTATATGTCATTTTTTATAGTGCATTATATTTTGATTGCATGGTAGCCAACCAGTTTTTTGATCTTTGTGCTTCATCAAAAGAAAGAAGTTCGTCCACATCACATAAACTAGAAACATTCAAATCATAACAATATGATGCATAAGATGCATGAGAGAGAACCTGAACGAGTACGACTAGACATAGGTGCATCCAATTTACTACCACGTAAACTATGCACCATCCATTTTGGCATACATCTATCTTGCTCATTCTCAACCCTTTTGACATCAAGTACATCACGTACATTTGCATCGGAAATAGGCTGATCCATAGCATTTTCAGAAACACCCATGGGATTTTACATTCAAGTTTCCATCATTAAAAAGAGGTTATTTTCATAAATGTCATGAGATCTTACATTATTGTCTCTAGCACATGACAAAAAAGACTGAATAGTTTCTTCCATAAACACAACATCTTGTGAAACCAAGATACATTTTGTTTGCGGATGGTATAAACTATAACCTTTGCTTTCAGTGCTGTAAAAAAAAAGAAGCATTTAACATCCTTATCATCCAATTTTTTGCACTGTGTTTGTGGCACCAAAGCATAAGTTAAACAACCAAAAATGCGCATGTGATCAATAGATGTCTTCTTATCATGCCATGCTTCATATGGAGTCATAGACTGCAAAGCTTTCATAGGACACCTCTTAAGTACATAAGTAGCACACATAATGGCCTCAAGCCAAAACGAATGTGGCAAAGCTTGAATCTTGACCATACATCGTTCCATCTCCATAAGCGACTTTGTTTTCCTTTTAGTAACACCATTTTGCTGAGGTGTATACATCATTGTACATTGGTGTTTTATCCTACGACTAGCTAGAAATGCATTAAACTAATGAGACATATATATCCCCCCCTCCCCCAATGTAAATGGAGGGTACCCATAGTACATTTAAAGACATTTTCAACCATAGCCATAAATTTCTTGAAGCACATGAACATGTGAGGCAACAAAGGAAAATATCGTAGCACCTTTTGCGACACTTTTTTTCCGTTGAGATTCGTTTGATATCTCTCAAAATCACATTTTGGACACTTCTACATGTCCACATACTCCCCCCCTAAAAAGAATGTATCATTAGGACAAGCGTGAATGAAATTGTAATCTATCCCCAGGCTTTGCAGGATCTTTAGATTGCATCCTCTCTGGAATCAGGCATCACATTATCAACTAGCAATATGCACTCCTTGAGAGATCTACACAGAGAAAAACAATACCATCTCTTATAATTTGGTACATTATACATGTATAGTTTTTTACTGAAGTGGACACATTGCAAGAGATTACCTAAAAAGTTTTGTGACGCTAGTCTTACTCTATCCAAACGTTTCCTGCATGTTCAGAAGAACCAAGAGCGCCTTCAATCTAGACACTCGTGATCCATCATACAAGGGCATATCAGCCTCACGTTTCATGTCATCGTAAACGAGTCTTTATGAATCCATGATCGTCTCAATCATTTCATCCTTCTTGGGCTCAAACATAGCCTTGTTGGGGATGTGCTTTGAATGGTCATTCTCCGAACTTGAAGAGGCTGAATTTTGTGCCCTCACGTATGTTGCTTGAGTAAAGCGCTTGCGAACACATCTATTAGGTTGTAGGATTGCTGCTTGTTGGCCAGCTTTAGAGTCCGACGAGTTGTAATTGGCAATAACTCAATCTATAATAGATGGGCCAAACTCGCCAAACTCATGAATGTGCTACAAAGAAACACGCCTTGTCTGTCGCACAACATGTTTGCGTTGAATTCAAGGACATAAGATCCTTATTGCAAGATAGGCATCTCGATTGAACAGCCCCACATCATTGTCACTACTCATAATGACTGTGAAAACCTTGAACCCTAAACATAAATTTATTCTTCTTTCCTCGCTCCTCTCTCTCTCTCTCTCTCTCTCTCTCTCTCTCCCCCCCCCCCCTCCGCTAGAAATCAAGAAATCATAAATCACACAGTAAACTACCTTAGATTCTCTAGCCATGCCCGATCCCTGCACACCTTGGTCTAGAGGTGCACGGAGGTCAAGACCACCAGGTTATAATCTCGTCTTTATTGGTCTTTGCACACCCACATCTACATTACAATGCATGTAGTGGGAAAAACCCCTTTGCCTCTTGTTCAACTCTAGCCATGTCCTAGTGTGAACTATCTCAGATTCTCTAGCCATGGCCGATCCTCGGGATGCAAAAATGTAGCAGAATTCAGAAATGACTTTTTTGCGAGTCATCTGCATATGTGAGCTTGCAAACGACTACATACATCCCATGGAAGCTGCTTGCAAGCTCACATGCGCAAATGTCTCATGAACAAGCCGTTTGCAAAGTTTGCAATGTTTTTGGGTCACAAAAATGCAGTGGACTTCAAAAACAACTTTCCCACGAGTCGTTTGTGCATGTGAGCTTGCAAATACCTAAACCTAACAAGGTACATGCAAGCTATTCACAAGCTCACATGGGCAAATGGCTCACAGACAGAGCGTTTTTTAAGTCTGCAATGTTTTTGGGATGCAAAAACGCAATAAACTTCAGAAATATTTTTCCCGCGAGTTGTTTGCACATGTGAGCCTGCAAATGACTACATATCTAACACTAACGAGCTACATGCAATCTATTTGCAAGCTCACATGTGCAAACGACTCACAAAAAAGCTATTTCTAAAGTCCGTGCTAAATTAAATAATCCTAAACCCTAAACCTAAACCTAAACATACATATACATTGCAGTGGCCGCTACATACATATACATAAACCTAAACATACATATACCTAAACCTAAACTAAATATACCTAAACCTCGTGGAGTTTATGGAAATTTAATGGTTGTCAAGAAGTTTTAGTTTGTTTTTGTATATGTGAATCTATACAGGGGTTGAGAAGGTAGATTTAGATTTCTTTGGCACAAGCCCCAAAATGCATTGCTAACTTGCATTTGTCTTTGTTGCATTTTGATATTGTTTAGCCACCTGAGGTCGTAATGGAGCTCAAAATCCAAATGCATTGTGCTTCTAGTGCCAAAGAAATCAAAACTATCTTTGTTTTGTTTCCACCACACAGAAAAAGAA
Source organism: Adiantum capillus-veneris (assembly GCF_014529385.1). Taxonomy (NCBI): domain Eukaryota; kingdom Viridiplantae; phylum Streptophyta; class Polypodiopsida; order Polypodiales; family Pteridaceae; genus Adiantum; species Adiantum capillus-veneris. The sequence continues at coordinate 30,039,745 of NC_140952.1, read as the reverse complement.
AGTGCGGTACATATATGACTAAGTTTGAGGGCAATAGGGTAGAGAAGAAGATCTATCTACTTCTATTGCTCTCTCTACCCTATTTCCCTCTATCTAACCCTTTCTACCTCTCCCTATATCTACCCCTTTTCTATCTATGTCTCTATCTAATGTATAGAGAGGGTAGCAATAGATAGAGATGAAAGTTGTGATTACTACTTCTCTTAGCCTTTGAAACAATTATGCACTCAAGTAGCTATACCGATGGTTTACAATATTGTTTATTGCAAAGAGTAGTGGAGTGGGTTTAAAAGTGCTAAGTTGGCACCGGCTCCTATTAAGCTTGCCAATAGCTCAATAATGGTTAAGCCATAAACAAGTCTAACAAGACTCCATTATTAAGACCATTGTTCCTGATGGTGTCCCATGAACCCTGTAAGCAAGCATGCCAACCGAGAAAATAAATCACAGTCCCACTTACCATATTGCAATGAACAACTCCATCCTTTCATAGACTAGAGGAGTGAATCTCTTCTTAGGTAGAGAAGAAATAAACCTATGCTCTAATCACTAACTATCTATCTCTACACGCTCTTTATAGAGAGGTAGAGAGGGGTAGGATGAGGGAAATAGAGTAGAGAGAGATCAATAGGAGATTTATCCACTCCTATTACTCTAGTTCTCCCTCTACTCCTATTGTCCTCTATCTATCTAATGTATAGATAGAGAGGGAGGTAGATACCTAATCATCCCTCTCTCTATAGAGAGGTAGAGAGGGGTATGTTGAACACAATATGATAGAGAGAGAGAGGGTAGAGGCTAAAGAGATAGGGTAGAGAGAGCAATAGGATATTTATCTACTATTAAACTTTCTATCCTCTCTCTTTACCTTCTACTCTCTCTCTCTCTCTCTCTCTCTCTCTCTCTCTCTCTCTCTCTATATATATATATATATATATATATATATATATATATCTTCTATCTCTACATTCTATCTAGTTTTAAACCCTAAATCTAAACCTCGATCCTAACCCTAGATTTAAAACCTAATCCTAAAGCTAAATTTAGATATAAAAACTAAATCCTAGACCTAGCCCTAAATATAGACCCTTATCCTAACCCTAGATTTAAGCCCTACTCTTAAAGCTATATATATATATATATAAACCCTAATCCTAACCTTATTTCTAACCCTAGATTTAAGCCCTACTCCTAAAGCTAAACCTAACCCTATACTTAAATTTCTCTCTCTCTCTCTCTCTCTCTCTCTCTCTCTCTCTCTCTCAATGTGTGTGTGTGAGTTGCAGGGAGAAAGAAAAAGATGGAAGGGAGCATGAGAGAGACAAGAGGGAGGGATCATACATGGCTCTCCCTCCTCTCCTCACGTGCGCGCGCATATGTGTGTATGTGTGTGTGGGGGTGGGGGGGGGGGGGGGGGGGGGGGGGGGGGGGGGGGGGGGGGGGGGGGGGATGAGAGGGAGGTGAGGACATATACCTATTTTTTTCGTTGTTTACCCAAGAGCACCAAAATTTGGCACAAATCTGAGTTTTGGCGCTCACGAGCTATTTTTACCTACAGAGTCGTCGTCGCTATAAGTGTCACTATATAGCGACACTTATAGTGTTGACTATAGTGATGCTCATAGTGTCGTCGCGAGTTTTGAGCATTACACAATGAGTGTTGCTAGGCTTAACCACCTCTTGTAGTGTTCACCTACATAAATGAGTTTCTCATTAATATCCTTGATACTAGCAAGGGAAGTGTCATCTTCCTCATGCATAATCTTTGACTCCATCTCTTTACGCATCAATGCAACTTTAGCTTCATTGTGACTTGCATAAAGACCACCCAGAATATCCCAAGCCTATTGTGCTAATTGAGTTGAGCAGATGTGAAGAGTAATAGTGTGCTTCATAGATAATTCAATTAATGCATGAGCCTGCACATCTCTAACATGCCAACGAGACTGGTCAGTCGTAGGCAAAAAAACTTTAGTATAGTAGCAATCTTGCCACCAAAACTTAGATCATCCTCAATAGAATATGTATCTACAGAAGATGGGCGTTCATCAATAGCTTGCACAACATTCCAAACACCCTTTGACTCAAGAACGTGGTGCATCATGTAAGCCGACATTGGGTAGTTGTCTCCATTAAATTTATCCTCAATAGCAAACATCTTGAAAACATGGACCTATTGTGAAAACTACCCCGAAAGAGGAAAAACAAAGTAGAACCAACACGTGCTATATAGCAAAACCCAAAGAAGACTGTAAGGGACTTGTTTTGCCGAAAATTGCAATGACAAAAAATCTATAGAAAATGACAAAATTGCCTACCCAATGTTACCTATAGTGGAAACAGAGACCGAAATAAGCCCGAATTTTTTTGACTTGCTGACGCTCACCAAAGCTCACCCAAATCAAAGAAAAGTTAACAGGCAGGTGCTAGTGACGCTGACGACCATGCTCCAAAGGACGCAACGTGCTCTGATATGAAGTCTTGGAAATACGATTGTAGGGAAACACACACATCTTGGAGAAGATGAAGAAGCCCAAAGCACACAACAGAGATTCATTTACTTAGTACACAATGGAAAGATAAGTTAACCCTAGAATGAATGGGCATATATACAATGCACGCGGGAAAAAACCTCTTAGTGAGGGAAAAAATGCCCCAACGGTCCTAATGTGTTCGCACACATCACTACCACAAATATATGGTAGCATTTCTAAAGCTTAGCAAGGCCATAACAAAAGGTGTCGACGATCAGGCCTCACAATTTTTTCCATTTGCTTAGTGTTAGTATTACCATTAGTATTTGTGTTTACATATACCAATTGTGACACCGACGGGGTTAAAATTTTTGAAACCCCCCACCAACTCATGATTTCAAAATCGACCACACAATCTTACACACACACATACATACACACACACACACACACACACAAGAAACATTCATTCACACACACATAAACACAAGAAACAAAAGAAATGTATGAATTTTGTCAACGTTTGTGATTTAACTTAATTAATTTATTAATTTGTTAAATAGTTAAGTGTTTTTAATTAGCTTTTTAAAAGTACATTTTGTAGCTAGTTTATACTTACTAGGACTTAATATTTAGTTTAGCTAATTTGTTTATTAAATGATTTTTTGTTAATAAAAGATTTATAATTTAGTTTGTTGTTAAATTAGATTATGCTACCTATTATTCCAATTTCTTTCATATTTTATAGTTTGGAGGTAGTTTAGGGTGGTCCTAGGATTTTTTGCTTTCTACGTATTTTTGTTAACTCTTGGTCATTTTTAGTCTCTACTAGTAAGGCCAGCGGGCTTCGCTCGCCTCTCTCTCTCTCTCTCTCTCTCTCTCTACGTCGCTGTGCTCCCGGAGCTGCAGGCCACACCCGCCGCTTGAAAGAGCTTCTGACACGTGACAGTGGGAGGGAACCGAAATTTCCTCCCCCATTATCCTTAGTATAGATTAGAGCCTCACGATGAGTTATCGTTGCCTAAATAACATAACATAGATTTATAAAGCCATGCACTTATTTTAAAAAAAAATAAACGGCACAAAAAACTTCAACACAAACTTAATTTTGTGTAAACCTAGGCTCAAACAAAGAAGCCAAAAATGGATAGACAAAACGCACTATAAAATCACAATGCAAACTTAATTTCAAAACCTAAAACTACATCGCAAATCTACACAAAACGACATGAAAACGTGAACCAAAATTACAAAACTTAAAAAACAAAACCAAAGGAGAAAAAGCTAAAATGCAAACTTAAATTCAAAACCCAAGCCTGAGAAAACAACTTACAAACAAGCTATTTTTGCACGTCCTCACTCCTTTGCTTATCTAAATGCCTATTGTAGGTTTGAGAAAACTATATGTGAAGAAGAATGCACAAATTGCAAATGGAAAAGCCGTTTTCAAAAACAAAATGCGTTTTTTGGGCCCAAAAATGCAAGCTAACTTCGAAAACGGGTTGCTCACTTTCCATTTGTGCATGCCACTTTGTGTCCAAATACCTGTTGCAGGTTTGGCCAAGCTATATGAAAATTAGAATGCACAAATGGAAATTTGGCAAGCCATTTACAAAGTTCGCATGCATTTTTTGGGCAAAAATCACATGCGAATTTTGAAAATGGATTGCCCACTTGCCAATTGTGCAAGATGCTTTGCACATAGCTTGCTCAAACCTATATTAAGAATTTAAATATGCTATATGTAAAACCTCATGCACAATAGCAAGTGAGCAAGTCGTTTTCTAAGTTCGCAAATACATGCTGACTATTAAAATAATTTGCCCACATGCCAATTATGCGTGCTGCTTCACACATAACTTGCGGTTGTGGCTATTGTAGATTTGGGTGAGCTTTGTGCAAAGGGACATGCACAAATGGGAAGCGGGCAATCCATTTTCAATATTCACATTTTTGCCCCACTTTTGTAAACACATGTGGACGTCCAAAACGGCTTGTCCACTTACCATTACCATTTTTTCATGCCACTTTGTATATGGCTTGCCTAAAATAACAATAGGCATTTGGGCAAGTCGTTTGTAAAGCAAAGTGTACAATCGTAAAGTGGGAAAATTGTTTCCAAAGTCTCACTGTTGTTGTGCTGCAAAAAAGGCAAGGGGACTTTGGAAACAATTTGTCCATGTTGGAATTAGGCTTGTAGGGATGCGTACACAACTTGGAGAAGATGAAGAATCTCAAGGCACACAACATACATTATATTGACTAGTACACAAATAGAGGCACACAAGATACATTATATTGACTAGTACACATATAGAAAGATAAGTTGGCGCTAAATTGATGGGCACATATACAATGGAAGGGGAAAAGACCTCCGAAGGAAAAAGTGTCCCCGACATTCATAACCCACGTCTCGCCATCTTGATAATCATATCCTCATTTAAGTACTTTGAAGACAAAATAATCACTCTGATCAGGGCATTTGGACAATTCCCATGACTGTCACATTGGCAATATAAAATAATAACATTAAAAAATACTACTCACAATGTACAAATGCAATCACACACTCATTTTTTACAGTTATCGTGACGTTTTCACAAGATTGAAGATGCACCCGCTCATAGAAGATGAAGCTTGAGAGACCACAAGCTCTATCTAAGGTCAACAAAATAACATTGCTCGCTTTGTACATTAACACAATGGCAAAATAGTAAGAATTTGACAATGTATTTTGTCGATGCGCAAAATTCTTGTTGAAACCTAAGTAGATGTGCCAATGCAGATCAGGTAGTAATCAAACCAAATATGGTTTTTTAGGGGTAGAAGAGAGGTGGTAAGAGGGGAGAGGGTTTGCTACTATTTCTTAAGGTAGTAATCAAACCAAATATGGTTTTTTAGGGGTAGAAGAGAGGTGGTAAGAGGGGAGAGGGTTTGCTACTATTTCTTAGGGCTACGAAGAGAGAAGAAGAATTGCTAAGTTTTGGAAGTGAAAAATGGGGCTCTTTGTTCTTGGGGGCAAGATTAGGCCTAAAGAACTTTGAAACTTTTGGTAGTGTAAAAGCGTCAAAATTATCAATAGTTAAAAATTTCAAAAACATCGGCTCTTGTTATTTGCATCAACATCCAAAATATTGGCTTTGATTATTTTTTGGCACTAGTTTTTTTGGGTATTCAATTTGAAATCATTTGTTGAATTTTTAGGAATCCATTAATAGAAGAGGATATAAACATTGATCCATATGATGTATTAGAATGTCCATTGTTCATTGCAAGATCAAACAAGGCATAACATTGAATTATGAAAGATCACGCGCACACATATACCAAAATTGACACTACAGAGCTAGCTCTCATTGGTAGAGCAAGAGCCGCTTGTGTCAAAGATCTTGGGTTCAAACCCCCTTGACAGCTCGTATGACATGTAGCCCTTAGGGGTTGGTCCAAATGATGGATTGGCCACGCTAACCTGACTGGGACGACTCACCTTAAGAGTCGGGTTGCCTCCACCTACTGGGGGTTGGGTGTGCGTGTTGTAATTTCAAAGTTCTACTCTCTCAAAAAAAATAAAAATTGACATTACATCCCATACTTGGAGGTAATATTTTCCATTTGCTTTGAAGGATTGGACAAAGTTTTGCCAATGTTTGATTTTTTGGATTAATGGAGGTCTTGGAAAACTCTCCCATTGACATGGTGCCGAACATACACGCCACAAGTGGAAACTATATAGAAAAGTGTCTAGGGAAATTAAAATCTTGTCAGGAAATGAGCAAGCTGATCATGAAGTAAGTAGGTCATTTGATGTCCATGAAAATTGGCATTGAGAAAGGGTATATGAGACATGCTAGATGATTTTCTTGGAGATGTACATCCACAAGAATAGAATGATAAATCGGCACAAGAGAAAGCTGGTGTAGGCCTCCCTTCTCACAAAAGAGCAAAACATTAAATCCACTTGCAATGAAATGTTGTATGTGAGGGCCAAAGTGTCCAAAGTACATGCATCGCTAGCTCTCATGAATTTACAGAGTGTGTATGGATGGCCATTTGCAAGTGTTTTTGTATTATTTGAGCTTGCCACCTGCTAGAAACAATATGCCTACATCAAGGAGGGATGCCAAGAATATTGGGGTGTGCGACACATCTGCACCACCAACTAGTGGAAACCCTCTCCACTTTGGAAGCCTACATCTCTGATAGCATCAATTATGTCACTAGATACTCTCTTCCTACTCTATAAAAGAAGCCTAAGCTACAACTTTGTATCATTGATTTTCCCCATCATTTGAGCCCACTTTGTATCCACCATTTGTATCTAGTTTGTTATCAATCTACTTATGTCTTGCTATCTCTATTAGTGTCAATCTCTCTCTCTCTCTCTCTCTCTCTCTCTCTCTCTCTCTCTCTCTCTCTCATATCTCTTGTGACTAACATACTAACCAATTGATGAACAACTCCTTAACAATTTTTCCATGACCAATTTCTTTCAAGTGGTATCATAGCCAATCGTTCACACCTAGGCCTATCTTAATTACTTATCTTAGATCTTCTAATAAGCACCCTAATCAATTTTGATGAGTACTGCTTAGGCATGATCTTGAATTTTCTCTTTGAGTCCCTACCCTTTGTGTTAATTTGAAATTGATTAGTGTTTGTATGTCGGTAGTTGCATTTGCACTTAGATTCATAATTACATTAGCATTTCCACCGGAGCTACGCAATTCAAGGCCACAAAAGCACACTTGATTTTACAAATCTAAGGATTGTTTTTATGTGTGTGCATAGTTCTTGCTAAGAGCTTCTCAGATCATCTCTCCAAGCTCAAATCAACAATCTTTATTAGTGTTAATGTCCCTATGTGTGTGTGTGTGTGTGTGTGTCATCTCTTGTGACTAACGCACTAACCAAACCATGAGCATCTCCTTATCATTTCTAACATAAAAAATCCCTTTCAAAGAATATGTTGTTTATGGTTTGTCTTGATTACAAATGCATCCATCACCATGCATTTGCACAATCCCTTTGACTTCATACAAAGCATGATCACATTTGGCTTTATAAAGACTACAATATTTGTAAACGGATCAGACGCTAGCCTACCATGGGTAAGACCATCCTCACTTGCGGACATTTGCACACAGTTTGGTTTGTATACCATGCCTCCATTGGCATCTACTTTGATGACACACTTTGAGGGGAGGAGAAGCATTGACCAGAATAAATTTGACAAGACACTTTGCGGTCAACATAAACAAATAAAACACAATTTTTTTAAAATATTTGACAGTAGGCATTATTCTCTTATGACCTCTGACATTGGAGGAATTTTTTCTCTTCGCAAGCATCGTTTTGACCTACCATCTAATTGCCTACTATTCTCTATGGGAGGTGAATTTTTGGCCTAGACCCTACTATTAAATTCTGTCATAATAATCAATATCTAATTCTCCTAAATGATTTTCTCATATTAAACTGATCATTTAATGTGGGGAAGTGCCAAGGGAGAAAAAGCTAGAATATTGGTTAAGTTAGCAGACCGGCCACAGTAGGGATCCAAAGGAGGGAAAATAGGGATCCAAAGGGGGGGCCATCTGCAAAAGAGCCATGTGAAACAACGGGCTAAAAAGACCCTAAGGTTCAGCCCATTAAGACTTCCAAAATGCTAAGGTTCCAAAATTCAAAGGTTGTGTCCAAAGGTCAACCTTAGGGAAAATTGGATGCTTAGTGTGTGCCCAAAAAGTCTTTCTACATTCCTACATGGGAGGGGGCGAGCCCCAAAGCTAGGGGATGAGAGAGAAAGCCACACACACACACACAGGCTCCCTTTACACAAAGGGAATGAGGGACACATGTCAGCTCCCTAGGCCAGATGCCCACAAGGTATGCCCAATTCCTATTGGAAGACCCTTGAAGTGGACCAATGAGAATTAGGCTAGAGTAAATCTAGTTTAATTAATTTAAAAACATTTAATAAAAGAAACCAATAAGAATTAAGTGTCCTAGAAGACTATTGGGCAGTCTCCCAAGGGGTCCAATGAGCATTCAGGAGCCCCATGGCTTGCCTGATTCCTATTGGCCAGGAGGCAAAGGGGTCCAATGAGAGTTTAGTTTAATTATTTAATTATCTAAAGCTCTCACAAAAGGGGAAAGGGGGACACATGTCAGAAGGCTATCACTTATGCTGCTTAATCCCTATTGGCTTGACCTGGGGAGGTCCAATGAGGCAAAATCCAGACTAACTTAGCAGCTAGGGCTCGCCCAAGAGAGAGAGGGGGCTGATTTTTGCTTGGCATTTGACACTCACACTCTCACACTTGACCATGTGTGAAGGGAAAATACTCTATCTCCTCCCAAGCTTTAATGGAGAGCTCATCACCTACTCCAAGCTTGTGAGATAGAAGCCTACATCAACACTCTCTTGGCATGTGGATGCAAATCCAACCAAGAGCCAAGCTTCAATGCATGCTCATCTTCTCTACCAAGCTAATTACTAAGCTAAGCTATGCTAATATGAGTGATTATGTGAGGAGATGTACTTCTTTCTCGTAAGATACTTCTTTTTCCTCTCAATCTACTCTCATACCCTGCTAGCTCTCACCATCTTCGAAGGTGTGTGAGGTCTTGGGTCTGAGAACGGGGATAATTCAAGTTGTGTTTGATTAAGTGTTTTGCTTGGTGTATGAAGCTTCCATCTTCATTGCACTAGCTAGTCTTGAAGGAACACAAAGAATTGTATTGTACAATGTCTCTCTTGATGGGAGAAACCATAATACAAAGCCTTTTGGAGGGGGGACCGGCTCCATGCAAATCCGGTCCTCAACTGTTGTCAATAGCTTAATTGCTCTCTCTTTTGAAAGTATTGTCGATGCTATCTAACTAGGTGTTATGCTTTTTGTTGCTTTCTCCACCCAAGCACTCTTATAATTCTCATTAGGAATCTATTCTAATGAAATGCCCACTATGTTCATGCTAATTTCCGCTACAAATAAGATTTTAGGCCATTAAATGTTACATTGGTATCAGAGCTCAAGGTTTCTCTTTTCTTGCTCAAGAAGGGAGGTCCTCAAGCTAGCTACAAATGGTTGGTATTATTAATTGCCTGTGAGTAAGTAGAATAGGGATTTTTCAGCCTTTCAGTGCGCCTGCCTTTGTGCAGTTAACGGGGCATCACCGTCGAGAGCTATGGTCTTAATAATGGAGTCCTACGGGGCTTGCCTACGGCTTAACCACTATTGAGCTATTAGAAGCTTGACAGGAGCTGGTGCTGTTTTGGTGTCGAAAGACCCTCTCTTCTATTCCTTGCAATTAATGGTATTCGAGCCGCGGGTACAGTAGCTTGAGTGCTTTTTCTAAAGGGGTAAAGAGGAGTAGCAACTAGGGCTTGAAGTGCCAAAGTACACCTAAAAAGTTTACACCTAAAAGTTGTTAGAATGGCTGACAATATTAAAGAGAGTGAAATTAATGTTGATAACTTTGATTTTGCTCATGAGCAAGCTACTAATGATGCTTCAATGCTTGTTAATTATCTTGTTTCTAGGCTTCAACAAGCCATGGGCAATCCATCTCTCCAAAGTGAAGTGCAACGGCAGCTCCGTGCTCACGGGATTCTCCAAGCTCATCACCATGACGAGAGAACACCTAGGAAGCCTCCTTGTGAGACTACCAAAAGAGGTCTCTCTCCGATTCGGGAAGAAGAAGAGAATCCATATGAAGGGCTCAAGAACTTACTTCTTGATGATGCATCTCCTTCCCAAAGGAGAACTCAAGAGCCTCCACCGAAGGAACGAGAAAGAAGCGAGTCTCCCGCCACCTCGGCGGAGATGGCTCCACGAAGACGGCGGGCTAAACGCTCTCCATCACCACCAAAGCGGAGAAGACCATCACACTCTTCTCCACGCCATAATTCAAAGAGGGATGATAAAAAGCAAGAGAAGAAAAAGGCGAGAAAGAGGACACCCTCTTCTCCATCTTCTTCATCCTCTTCCTCTTATGAAAGCTATGGTGAAGACGACAAAGATCAAGACAAGAAAAAGGCGAGAAAGAGGTCACCCTCTTCTCCACCTTCTTCAAATTCTTCATCTTCTGAAGAAAGTGATGGTGCAACTTTTGAACCATCAAAAAGAAGAGGCCATAGGAAATCCTATGCCGCATGGAAGAGGTCGTCCAAGCTGAAGAAATTCAAAGAGGGAGGGAAGAGCATCTCTTTCCTTACCTATGATGGCACCTTCGTGCTACAGACAAAGTTTTGGCCTTTATCCAGCAATTCGATGCGGCGTTTGGAGATGAGGGCTTCACGGAGTCCTCTAAGCTACGCCATGTAGCTATGCACTTTCAAAAGTCCGCCAGACAATGGTGGTCTAGCCTACGAGCCAACGGTGAAGCTCCACGAACATGGAAGGCTTTAAGAGCTTCCATTATGAAGCAGTTTTTGGCCACCGATGCCAAAGACAAAGTACTCACCGAATGGCGAAGCTTAAAGCTCTCTCCCAATGAATCCATCCACAAATATGTAGACAAGTTTTGGGACCTACAACTCAAAGCCACTGTCTTCAAAAAGTTGGATTTTGGAGAGCAAAAGCAACAATTTTGTGCGGGCTTAACCGAAAAATGGCGGAGTATGTCAACTCCCAAAGGCCACGTACCATATCGGCGGTAATACACCATACTATGGTGGCCTCGCGAATCAATTTCCAAACGGGGGGTAAAAGAAATAATAAGCCCCCGGAAAACAAAGGTTCCAATGAGCCTAAGGGGAAGGACAATGTCCAAAAGTCTCCTAAGGGCAATTCCAACAAAGCTAAAGAGAAGGGAGTTTACAAAGGAAAGAATAAACTCTCTCCTGAAGAGCTTGAGCATTATCGTAAAGATAACCGGTGTTTCAAGTGCGGCGAACAAGGGCATGCGTACCGCGCTTGTCCCCAAAAGAACAACCGCCAAGATCCTCCTAGAGCTTCTTTGGTTGAAATCCAAGAGGAGGAGATTCACCAAACTCACCACAAAGGATCTCCTCTATGCCATGCTTGGGGAAAGGTAAGAGATCATGATGCTTTTATTCTCTTTGACCCTGGTTCTACTCACAATTTCATATCTATGGAGTTAGCCACCAAGCTAGGCATACAATCCTACGAGATGGGAGATATCCTACCCGCAGACAGTGCCTTCAAGGGGCAAGAAGCTTCAGTCACTCCCTTAATCGGGAAATTGAGGCTTCATGTCCAAGGCTATGTGGACAAAGAGGATTTCTTTATCTCTCCTCTCAAGCATGAGGATGTAATCCTAGGGGCACCATGGTTTGACCGTCTGGATGCCCATGTTAAATTTCCTGAAAGGAGAATCTCCTTTAAGTTCAGGGAAAAGGACATGTATATAGATGCTAGGGAGATGGGTAACACCATCCCCATTGTACATACACCAGCTTTCAACAAGTCAATAAAGAGCTCTATTTCCGTGTACATGATTTTTGTTAAAGATTCTCAAAATGAACCTAATGCTTTAGCAAAAGAAAATAAAAGCAACCAAAAGGAATTAGAGTTATCCAATTTTCTCAAGGGGTTTCAAGATGTCTTTATTGACGACATCCCTTCTGAGCTACCTCCTAAACGAGGTAATGACGACCATGCAATTGAACTTCTTCCAGGAAGTTCACCGCCTAACAAACCTCCTTATAGAGTTTCTCAAGCTCAACAAGAGGAGATTATGCGGCAAGTGCATGAGTTAATTGAGAAGGGCATGGTTAGGCCTAGCTCATCTCCATTTTGCTCACCTGTGCTATTAGTGCAAAAGAAAGACGGCACATATCGTATGTGTGTCGACTATAGAGCACTAAATAGGATCACTATCAAGAATAGGTTTCCCGTTCCACGGGTAGAAGACCTATTTGATAAGCTACAAGGATCGACCTACTTCAGTAGGATTGACCTAAAAAGTGGCTATCATCAAATAAGGATAGTTGATCAAGACATTGTAAAGACCGCATTTCGTACTACATTTGGTCTTTACGAATACATTGTCATGCCTTTTGGCTTGACTAATGCACCAGCCACATTTAACCGCTTGATGGAGAAGCTGTTCAGACCTCATCGAACCTTCACTGGAGTGTTCTTTGATGATATTATCATCTACTCTAATTCATTGGAGGAACACAAGCAACACCTCCAGGTAATATTTCAAGTTTTAAGAGAGAATAAACTTTATGTTAATCGAAAGAAAAGTGAATTTTTCTTGCAAGAGATTCAATATTTAGGTCACATTATCTCTCAAGATGGAATCCAAATGGATCCATCCAAGTTAGAGATAATAAAAGGATGGCCTAAACCAAGGAATCTTCATGAACTAAGAAGCTTTATAGGTATGTGTGCATACTATAGACGCTTCATAGAAAAGTTCTCACAAATTGCGGGACCATTACATGACCTAACAAAGAAAAATGTTAGGTATACGTGGTCTGCTAAGGAGAACAATGCTTTCGAAAAGCTTAAAGAAAAGCTTATCTCTCAACCTGTGCTTACACTACCGGATCTCTCAAAACCATTTGAGGTCCAATGTGATGCTTGTGGTGATTGCCTTGGGGCTGTTTTGCTCCAAGAAGGGCACGCCATAGGTTATGAGAGTCGAAGGCTCGACCCTGTTGAGCAAGCTCTAGGCATATACGAAAAAGAACTCCTTGCAGTTCTACATGCCTTAGACTCATGGAAGCACTATTTATTGGGGACTCCTTTTGATTCTGCGAACGGATCACCAAAGTCTTAAGTACTTCATGACGCAGACCAAGCTCTCCGACAAACAAATGAGGTGGGCAAATTTCCTTTCGCAATTTCATTTTCATATTGCTCACATTGCTGGCAAGCATAATCAAGTAGCCGATGCACTCTCAAGACGACCGAGAGTGAATGCGGTTTCCATAGCAACTCACAATGATCTATCTTCAATGATAGATGAGTATGCTATTGATCCCGATTTTAGAGATGTGATTTCAGCCCTTGCATTAGGGAAGAAAGAAGAACCATTTACTTTACAAGAGGGTTATCTTCTCTATGGCAATAGACTATGCGTTACTAACTCACTACGTGAGAAAGTAATGTATGAATCTCATGCTCCCCCATATGCGGGGCATAGAGGGATTCAGTCTACCCTAAAGGGAATTGAAACATATTTCTATTGGCCTACCATGAAAGTGAACATACATGAGTATGTTTCCAAATGTGTGGTATGTCAAAAGACAAAATTTGATAGAGGGAAGCAACTTGGATTGCTTCAACCCTTGCCAATCCCTAATTCACCGTGGGAGAGCATATCCATGGATTTTATCTTTGGATTGCCTAAGTCTATCCATGGGAATACGGGAATATGGACGATAGTAGACAGGTTCAGTAAACAAGCTCATTTTATACCTGTCAAAAAGACTATCAAAGCCCATCAAATGGCAACCCTCTTCATTTCACAAATTTTCAAGTACCATGGCTTGCCAATGTCCATAGTGTCGGATAGAGATCCTAGAATGACCAGTAATTTCTGGAAGGGTCTCTTTGAGAATTTAGGAACAAGGCTAAACTTCTCTTCGGCCTATCATCCACAAACTGATGGCCAAAGTGAAATAGCTAACCTAACTATTCTCGATCTACTAAAAGCCTATGTAACGGAAGTAGATCAAAGATCCCAATGGGAGAAGTACTTACCCTTAGTAGAGTATGCTTACAATAACACTGTACATACTTCTACAGGAAAAGCACCTTTCGAGGTAATTGAGGGAAGATCAAAAAGTCCCTTGCTACTTAAGGTACATGGGAAGATCTTCGCTGCAGATGAGTATAGCCGAGACCTACAAGAATCTTTCCAAAAGATTAAGGATGCTATCTCTATCTCACAGCAAAGGCAAAAGGCTGCTGCTGACAAGCACAGAAGAGCCCAAGCCTTTAAAGAAAATGATTGGGTCTTGTTAAAGTTTCCCAAGGCTCGATTAAGGCACACGACGGGCAAGAATCCTACGGGCCACCAAAAGTACTATGCTAAACTAGCAAAAAGGTACTATGGTCCCTTCCAGATTCTTAGGCCAATCAATGAGATGGCCTATCAACTTAAGTTGCCCAATCATTGGCTCATACACAATGCTTTTCATGTGAGCCTTTTGAAGCCTTACAAAGGAGAGCCACCTCAAGAACCAACTATTGAAGACCCACCGGAGATCGAGGACCACGAGGAGGTGCTGCAGTCCGAGTCCATTCTCCGACATGAAGACAAGGTATTAAGAGGCGGTAAGACTATCCGACGATATCTTATTAAGTTTAAGAATTATCCTTTTGAAGATGCTAGATGGATGCAAGGCATACAATTAAAGGATAACCTAAACCTTGTCAATGCTTACAATGCTTCCCAAGAGTAAGCAAATGTACAAAATGTTAAAAATGAACAAATTTTTTTTTGTCTTATAAGACTCTCTTTTTCTTTATTTGTGCACAAAAATGAAGTAGTATGCATGCTTAGATCAAGTTTGCGGAGACGACGTCTCCCGAACACCAAGTAGAGCTTGTCACTCTACTATGGAAGACTGATAGGACTAATGTGCAGACATGCTTGCGGCAGCCTCAGGCTCTCAAGCGCCAAATGGACTAGTCATCCATTATGGAATGATGTCGTAGGGTAACATAGGGATCCTCTACCCGCTAAGAAAAGGACTCATGCATATGCTTTATCTTCTCTACACCATAGTCGAGGACGACTATGATTTCAAGAGAGAGGTAATGTCATAATAATCAATATCTAATTCTCGTAAATGATTTTCTCATATTAAACTGATCATTTAATGTGGGGAAGTGCCAAGGGAGAAAAAGCTAGAATATTGGTTAAGTTAGTAGACCGGCCACAGTAGGGATCCAAAGGAGGGAAAATAGGGATCCAAAGGGGGGGCCATCTGCAAAAGAGCCATGTGAAACAACGGGCTAAAAAGACCCTAAGGTTCAGCCCATTAAGACTTCCAAAATGCTAAGGTTCCAAAATTCAAAGGTTGTGTCCAAAGGTCAACCTTAGGGAAAATTGGATGCTTAGTGTGTGCCCAAAAAGTCTTTCTACATTCCTACATGGGAGGGGGCGAGCCCCAAAGCTAGGGGATGAGAGAGAAAGCCACACACACACACACACAGGCTCCCTTTACACAAAGGGAATGAGGGACACATGTCAGCTCCCTAGGCCAGATGCCCACAAGGTATGCCCAATTCCTATTGGAAGACCCTTGAAGTGGACCAATGAGAATTAGGCTAGAGTAAATCTAGTTTAATTAATTTAAAAACATTTAATAAAAGAAACCAATAAGAATTAAGTGTCCTAGAAGACTATTGGGCAGTCTCCCAAGGGGTCCAATGAGCATTCAGGAGCCCCATGGCTTGCCTGATTCCTATTGGCCAGGAGGCAAAGGGGTCCAATGAGAGTTTAGTTTAATTATTTAATTATCTAAAGCTCTCACAAAAGGGGAAAGGGGGACACATGTCAGAAGGCTATCACTTATGCTGCTTAATCCCTATTGGCTTGACCTGGGGAGGTCCAATGAGGCAAAAGCCAGACTAACTTAGCAGCTAGGGCTCGCCCAAGAGAGAGAGGGGGCTGATTTTTGCTTGGCATTTGACACTCACACTCTCACACTTGACCATGTGTGAAGGGAAAATACTCTATCTCCTCCCAAGCTTTAATGGAGAGCTCATCACCTACTCCAAGCTTGTGAGATAGAAGCCTACATCAACACTCTCTTGGCATGTGAATGCAAATCCAACCAAGAGCCAAGCTTCAATGCATGCTCATCTTCTCTACCAAGCTAATTACTAAGCTAAGCTATGCTAATATGAGTGATTATGTGAGGAGATGTACTTCTTTCTCGTAAGATACTTCTTTTTCCTCTCAATCTACTCTCATACCCTGCTAGCTCTCACCATCTTCGAAGGTGTGTGAGGTCTTGGGTCTGAGAACGGGGATAATTCAAGTTGTGTTTGATTAAGTGTTTTGCTTGGTGTATGAAGCTTCCATCTTCATTGCACTAGCTAGTCTTGAAGGAACACAAAGAATTGTATTGTACAATGTCTCTCTTGATGGGAGAAACCATAATACAAAGCCTTTTGGAGGGGGGACCGGCTCCATGCAAATCCGGTCCTCAACTGTTGTCAATAGCTTAATTGCTCTCTCTTTTGAAAGTATTGTCGATGCTATCTAACTAGGTGTTATGCTTTTTGTTGCTCTCTCCACCCAAGCACTCTTATAATTCTCATTAGGAATCTATTCTAATGAAATGCCCACTATGTTCATGCTAATTTCCGCTACAAATAAGATTTTAGGCCATTAAATGTTACAAATTCTCTAAGGACAGGCATTTTGATCCTACACCTAGTTGATAGTCTTTGGGCATTCTCTATGGTGGCCTCTCGAATCAAATTCCAAACGGGGGCTAAAAGAAACAATAAGCCCACGGAAAACAAGGGTTCCAATGAGCCTAAGGGGAAGGACAATGTCCAAAAGTCTCCTAAGGGAAACTCCAACAAAGCTAAAGAGAAGGGAGTTTACAAAGGTAAAAACAAACTCTCTCCTGAAGAGCTTGAGCGTTATCGCAAGGATAACCAGTGTTTCAAGTGCGGCGAACAAGGGCATGTGTACCACGCTTGTCCCCAAAAGAACAACCACCAAGATCCTCCTAGAGCTACCTTGGTTGAAATCCAAGAGGAGGAGACTCACCAAACTCACCACAAAGGATCTCCTCTATGTCATGCTTGGGGAAAGGTAAGTGAACATGATGCTTTTATTCTCTTTGACCCTGGTTCTACTCACAATTTTATATCTATAGAGTTGGCCACCAAGCTAGGCATACAAGCCTACGAGATGGGAGATGTCCTACCTGCAGACAGTGCTTTCAAGGGGCAAGAAGATTCAATCACTCCCTTAATCGGGAAATTGAGGCTCATGTCCAAAAGCTATGTGGACAAAGAGGACTTCTTTATCTCTAATCCTAGGGGCACCATGGTTTGATCGCCTGGCTGCCAATGTTAAATTCCCTGAAAGGAGAATCTCCTTTAAGTTCAGGGAAAAAGACATGTATATAGATGCTAAGGAAATGGGTAACACTATCCCAATTGTCAATAAAGAGCTCTATTTCCGTGCACATGATTTTTGTTAAAGATTCTCAAAATGAACCTAATGCTTTAGCAAAAGAAAATAAAAGCAACCAAAAGGAATTAGAGTTATCCAATTTTCTCAAGGGGTTTCAAGATGTTTTTATGGATGACATCCCTTGTGAGCTACCTCCTAAACGAGGTAATGATGACCATGCAATTGAACTTCTTCCAGGAAGTTCACCACCTAACAAACCTCCTTATAGATTTTATCAAGCTCAACAAGAGGAGATTATGCGGCAAGTGCATGAGTTAGTTGAGAAGGGCATGGTTGGGCCTATCTCATCTTCATTTTTCTCACCTGTGCTATTAGTGCAAAAGAAAGACGGCACATATCATATGTGTGTCGACTATAGAGCACTAAATAGGATCACTATCAAGAATAGGTTTCCTGTTCCACGGGTAAAAGACCTATTTGATAAGCTACAAGGATCGACCTACTTCAATAGGATTGACCTAAAAAGTGGCTATCATCAAATAAGGATAGTTGATCAAGACATTGTAAAGACCGCATTTTGCACCACATTTGGTCTTTACAAATACATTGTCATGCCTTTTGGCTTGACCAATGCACTAGCCACATTCAACCGCTTGATGGAGAAGCTGTTCAGGCCTCATCGAACCTTCACTGGAGTGTTCTTTGATGATATTATCATCTACTCTAATTCATTAGACGAACACAAACAACACCTCCAGGTAATATTTCAAGTTTTAAGAGAGAATAAACTTTATGTTGATCGAAAGAAAAGTGAATTTTTCTTGCAAGAGATTCAGTATTTAGGTCACATTATCTCTCAAGATGGCATCCAAATGGATCCATCAAAATTAGAGGTAATAAAAGGATGGCCTAAACCAAAGAATCTTCATGAACTAAGAAGCTTTATAGGTATGTGTGCATACTATAGACGCTTCATAGAAAAGTTCTCACAAAATGCGGGACCATTACATGACCTAACAAAGAAAAGCGTTAGGTATACATGGTCTGCTAAGGAGAACAATGCTTTCGAAAAGCTTAAAGAAAAGCTAATCTCTCAACCTGTGCTTACACTACTGGATCTCTCAAAACTATTTGAGGTCCAATGTGATGCTTGTGGTGATTGCCTTGGAGCTGTTTTGATTCAAGAAGGGCACGCCATAGGCTATGAAAGTCGAAGGCTCGACCCTGTTGAGCAAGCTCTAGGCATATATGAAAAGGAAATCCTTGCAGTTCTACATGCCTTAGACTCATGGAAGCACTATTTATTGGGGACTCCTTTCATTCTGCGAACGGATCACCAAAGTCTTAAGTACTTCATGACGCAGACCAAGCTCTCAGACAAACAAATGAGGTGGGCAAATTTCCTTTCGCAATTTCATTTTCATATTGCTCACATTGATAGCAAGAATAATCAAGTAGCTGATGCACTCTCAAGACGGCCGAGAGTGAATGCGGTTTCCATAGCAACTCACAATGATCTATCTTCAATGATAGATGAGTACGCTATTGATCCCGATTTTAGAGTTGTGATTTCAGCCCTTGCATTAGGGAAGAAAGAAGAACCATTTACTTTACAAGATGGTTATCTTCTCTATGGCAATAGACTATGTGTTACTAACTCACTACATGAGAAAGTAATGTATGAATCTCATGCTCCACCTTATGCCGGGCATAGAGGGATTCAGTCTACCTTAAAGGGAATTGAAACATATTTCTATTGGCCTACCATGAAAGTGAACATACAAGACTATGTT
Organism: Adiantum capillus-veneris; assembly: GCF_014529385.1. Classification (NCBI taxonomy): domain Eukaryota; kingdom Viridiplantae; phylum Streptophyta; class Polypodiopsida; order Polypodiales; family Pteridaceae; genus Adiantum; species Adiantum capillus-veneris. The sequence goes on along the minus strand of NC_140952.1, from coordinate 30,020,394 downwards.
TCTAAATGTGTGGTATGCTAAAAGACAAAATTTGATAGAGGGAAGCAACTTGGATTGCTTCAACCCTTGCCAATTTCTAATTCACCATGGGAGAGCATATCCATGGATTTTATCTTTGGATTGCCTAAGTCTATCCACGGGAATATGGACGATAGTAGACAGGTTCAGTAAACAAGCTCAGTTTATACCTGTCAAAAAGACTATCAAAGCCCATCAAATGGCAACCCTCTTCATTTCACAAATTTTCAAGTACCATGGCTTGCCAATGTCCATAGTGTCGGATAGAGATCCTAGAATGACCAGTAATTTTTGGAAGGGTTTCTTTGAGAATTTAGGGACAAGGCTAAACTTCTCTTCGGCCTATCATCCACAAACGGATGGCCAAAGTGAAATAGCTAACCTAACCATTCTCGATCTACTAAAAGCCTATGTAACCGAAGTAGACCAAATATCCCAATGGGAGAAGTACTTACCCTTAGTGGAGGATGCTTACAATAACACTGTACATACTTCCACGAGAAAAGCACCTTTCGAGGTAATCGAGGGAAGATCAAAAAGTCCCTTGCTACTTAAGGTACATGGGAAGATCTTCGCTGCAGATGAGTGTAGCCGAGACCTACAAGAATCTTTTCAAAAGATTAAGGATGCTATCTCTATCTCACAGCAAAGGCAAAAGGCTGCTGCTTACAAGCACAGAAGAGCCCAAACCTTTAAAGAAAATGATTGGGTCTTATTAAATTTTCCCAAGGCTCGATTAAGGCACATGACGGGAAAGAATCCTACGGGACACCAAAAGTACTATGCTAAACTAGCAAAAAGGTACTATGGTCCCTTCCAGATTCTTAGGCAAATCAATGAGATGGCCTATCAACTCAAGCTTCCCAATCATTGGCTCATACACAATGCTTTCCATGTGAGCCTATTAAAGCCTTGCAAAGGAGAGCCACCTCAAGAACCAACTATTGAAGACCCACCGGAGATCGAGGACCAAGAGGAGGTGCTGCAGCCCGAGTCCATTCTCCGACATGAAGACAAGGTACTAACAGGCGGTAAGACTATCCGACGATATCTTATTGAGTTTAAGAATTATCCTTTTGAAGATGCTAGATGGATGCAAGGCATACAATTAAAGGATAACCTAAACCTTGTCAATGCTTACAATGCTTCCCAAGAGTAAGCAAATATACAAAATGTTAAAAATGAACAAAGTTTTTGTCTTATAAGACTCTCTTTTTCTTTATTGTGCACAAAAATGAAGTAGTATGCATGCTTAGATCAAGTTTGCGGAGACGACGTCTCCCAAACACCAAGTAGAGCTTGTCACTCTACTATGGAAGATTGATAGGACTAATGTGCAGGCATGCTTGTGAGAGCCTGAGTCTCTCAAGCACCAAATGGAGTAGTCATCCATTGTGGAATGATGTCGTAGGGTAACATACGGATCCTCTACCCGCTAAGAAAAGGACTCGTGAATATGCTTTATCTTCTCTACACCATAGTTGAGGACGACTATGATTTCAAGAGAGAGGTAATGTCATAATAATCAATATCTAATTCTCCTAAATGATTTTCTCATGTTAAACTGATCATTTAATATGGGGAAGTACCAGGGGAGAAAAAGCTAGAATATTGGTTAAGCTAGCAGACCAGCCACAGTAGGGATCCAAAGGAGGGAAAATAGGGATCCAAAGGGGGGGACATCTGCAAAAGAGCCATGTGCAACAATGGGCTAAAAAGACCCTAAGGTTCAGCCCATTAAGACTTCCAAAATGCTAAGGTTCCAAAATTCAAAGGTTGTGTCCAAAGGTCACTGTCCAAAGGTAAACCATAGAGGAATTGGATGCTTTGTGTGTGTACAAAAAAGTCTTTACAATCCCTACTTAGGAGGGGACGAGCCTTGCATGTAGGGGATGAGAGAGAAAGCCACACACACACAAGCTCCCTTTACAAAAAGGGAATGAGGGACACATGTCAGCTCCCTAGGCCAGATGCCCACAAGGTGTACCCAATTCCTATTGGATGGCCTTGGAGGTGGACAATTGAGAATTAGGCTAGAGTAAATCTAGTTTAATTAATTTAAAAACACTTAACAAAAGAACCAATGAGAATTAAGTCCTCTAGAAGACTATTGGACAGTCTCCCAAGGGGTCCAATGAGCATTCAAGAGCCCAATGGCTTGCCTAATTCCTATTGGCCAGGAGGCAAAGGTGTCCAATGAGAGTTTAGTTGAATTATTAAATTACCTAAATCTCTCAAAAAAGGGGAAAGGGGGACACATGTCAGAAGGCTATCACTTATGCTCCTTAATTGTCATTGGCTAGTCCTAGGGAGGTCCAATGAGAGGATAGTAAGAGCAAATAGCAAGAGGGGTCGCCCAAAGGAGAGAGGGGGCTGATTTTTGCAAGGCATTATCACACACACACACACACTCACACAGTCTATGTGAGAAGCAAGAAAAAGACTATCTCTTCCCAAGCTTTAATGGAGAGCTCATCACCTACTCCAAGCTTGTGAGATAGAAGCCTACATCAACACACTCTTGGCATGTGGATGAAAATCCAACCAAGAACCAAGATCCAATGCATGCTCATCTCCTCTACCAATCTAATTACTAAGCTAAGCTATGCTAATATGAGTGATTATGTGAGGAGATGTACATCTTTCTCGTAAGATACTCCTTCTTCCTCTCAATCTACTCTCATACCCTGCTAGCTCTCACCATCTTTGAAGGTGTGTGAGGTCTTGGGTTTGAGACCGGGGATAATTGATGTTGTGTTTGCTAAGTGTTTTGCTTAGTGCATGAAGCTTTCATCTTCATTGCACTAGCTAGTCTTGAAGGAACACAAAGAATTGTATTGTTCAATGTCTCTCTTGATGGGAGAAACCATAATACAAAGCCCTTTGGAGGGGGGACCGGCTCCATGCAATCCGGTCCTCAACTGTTGTCAATAGCTTAATTTCTCTCTCTTTTGAAAGTATTGCTCATTCTATCTAACTACGTGTTATTCTTTTTGTTGCTCTCTCCACCCAAGCACTCTTGTAATTCTCATTAGGAATCTATTCTAATGAAATGCCCTCTATGTTCATGCTAATTTCCGCTACACACAAGTTTTTAGGCCATTAAATGTTCAATGGATACACAAAGAACATAAAAGCCTACATGAAGAAAAGATGTGGTGCACTATGAGATGTAAGCAACAACCTATAAGATGTACCACCTCATAGCCATGTGTATGTCTGGTAGTCATACTATTGCCATTCAACTGTGTATTACTGCCGATATGGTACGTGGCCTTTGGGAGTTGACATACTCCGCCATTTCTTCGGTTAAGCCCACATAGAATTGTTGCTTTTGCTCTCCAAAATCCAACTTTTTGAAGACAGTGGCTTTGAGTTGTAGGTCCCAAAACTTGTCTACATATTTGTGGCTGGATTCATAGGGAGAGAGCTTTAAGCTTCGCCATTCGGTCAGTACTTTGTCTTTGGCATTGGTGGCCAAAAACTGCTTCATAATGGAAGCTCTTAAAGCTTTCCATGTTCGTGGAGCTTCACCGTTGGCTCATAGGCTAGACCACCATTGCCTGACGGACTTTTGAAAGTGCATAGCTACATGGCGTAGCTTAAAGGACTCCGTGAAGCCTTCATCTCCAAACGCCGCATCAAACTGTTGGATAAAGGCCAAGACTTTGTTTGTAGCACCAAAGGTACCAACATAGGTAAGGAAAGAGATGCTCTTCCCTCCCTCTTTGAATTTCTTTAGCTTGGACGACCTCTTCCATGCGGCATAGGATTTCCTATGGCCTCTTCTTTTTTATGGTTCAAAAGTTGCACCATCACTTTCTTTAAAAGGTGAAGAATTTGAAGAAGGTGGAGAAGAGGGTGACCTCTTTCATGCCTTTTTCTTGTCTTGATCTTCGGCGTCTTCACCATCACTTTCATGAGAGGAAGAGGATGAAGAAGATGGAGAAGAGGGTGTCCTCTTTCTCGCCTTTTTCTTCTCTTGCTTTTTATCATCCCTCTTTGAATTTTAGTGTGGAGAAGGGTGCGATGGTCTTCTCCGCTTTGGTGGTGATGGAGAGCATTTAGCCCGCCGTCTTTGTGGAGCCCTCTCCGCCGAGGTGGCGGGAGACTCACTTCTTTCTCGTTCCTTCGGTGGAGGCTCTTGAGTTCTCCTTTGGGAAGGAGATGCATCATCAAGAAGTAAATTCTTGAGCCCTTCGTATGGATTCTCTTCTTCTTCCCGAATTGGAGAGAGACCTCTTTTGGAAGTCTCACAAGGAGGCTTCCTAGGTGTTCTCTCGTCATGGTGATGAGCTTGGAGAATCCCATGAGCACGGAGCTGCCGGAGAGATGGATTGCCCATGGCTTGTTGAAGCCTAGAAACAAGATAGTTAACAAGCATCGGAGCATCATTAGTAGCTTGGTCATTAGCAAAATCAAAATTATCAACATTAATTTCACTCTCTTTACTATTGTCAGCCATTCTAACAACTTTTAGGTGTAAAATTTTTAGGTGTACTTTGGCACTTCAAGCCCTAGTTGCTACTCCTCTTTACCCCTTTAGAAAAATCACTCAAGCTACTGTACCCATGGCTCGAATACCATTAATTGCAAGGAATAGAAGAGAGGGTCTTTCAACACCAAAATAGCACCGGCTCCTGTCAAGCTTCTAATAGCTCAATAGTGGTTAAGCCCCGTTAACTGCACGAAGGCAGGTGCACTACAAGGCTGAAAATCCCTATTCTACTTATTCATAGGCAATTAATAATACCAACCATTTATAGCTAGCTTGAGGACCTCCCTTCTTGAGCAAGAAGAGAGAAATCTTGTGCTCTGATACGAATGTAACATTTAATGGCCTAAAAACTTGTGTGTAGCAGAAATTAGCATGAACATAATAGGCATTTCATTAGAATAGATTCCTAATGAGAATTACAAGAGTGCTTGGGTGGAGAGAGCAACAAAAATCATAAAACCTAGTTAGATAGCATGAACAATACTTTCAAAAGAGAGAGAAATTAAGCTATTGACAATAGTTGAGGACCGGATTTGCATGGATCCGGTCTCCCCTCCAAAAGGCTTTGTATTATGGTTTCTCCCATCAAGAGAGACATTGTACAATACAATTCTTTGTGTTCCTTCAAGACTAGCTAGTGCAATGAAGATGAAAGCTTCATGCACTAAGCAAAACACTTAGCAAACACAACATCAATTATCCACGGTCTCAGACCCAAGACCTCACACACCTTCAAAGATGGTGAGAGATAGCAGGGTATGAGAGTAGATTGAGAGGAAGAAGGAGTATCTTACGAGAAAGATGTACACCTCCTCACATAATCACTCATATTATCATAGCTTAGCTTAGTAATTAGCTTGGTAGAGGAGATGAGCATGCATTGGAGCTTGGCTCTTGGTTGGATTTGCATCCACATGCCAAGAGTGTGTTGATGTAGGCTTCTATCTCACAAGCTTGGAGTAGGTGATGAGCTCTCCATTAAAGCTTGGGAAGAGATAGTCTTTTTCTTGCTTCTCACATAGACTGTGTGAGAGTGTGTGTGTGATAATGCCTTGCAAAAATCAGCCCCCTCTCTCCTTTGGGCGACCCCTCTTGCTATTTGCTCTTACTATCCTCTCATTGGACCTCCCTAGGACTAGACAATGACAATTAAGGAGCATAAGTGATAGCCTTCTGACATGTGTCCCCCTTTCCCCTTTTTTGAGAGATTTAGGTAATTTAATAATTCAACTAAACTCTCATTGGACCCCTTTGCCTCCTGGACAATAGGAATCAGGCAAGCCATTAGGCTGTTGAATCCTCATTGGACCCCTTGGGAGACTGTCCAATAGTCTTCTAGAGGACTTAATTCTCATTGGTTCTTTTGTTAAGTGTTTTTAAATTAATTAAACTCGATTTACTCTAGCCTAATTCTCATTGGTCCACCTCCAAGGCCATCCAATAGGAATTGGGTACACCTTGTGGGCATCTGGCCTAGGGAGCTGACATGTGTCCCTCATTCCCTTTGTGTAAAGGGAGCTTGTGTGTGTGTGTGTGTGTGTGTGTGTGTGGATTTCTCTCTCATCCCCTACATGCAAGGCTCGCCCCCTCCTAAGTAGGGATTGTAAAGACTTTTTTGTACACACACAAAGCATCCAATTCCTCTATGGTTGACCTTTGGACACAACCTTTGAATTTTGGAACCTTAGCATTTTGGAAGTCTTAATGGGCTGAACCTTAGGGTATTTTTAGCCCATTGTTGCACATGGATCTTTTGCAGATGGCCCCCCCTTTGGATCCCTACTGTGGCCGGTCTGCTAGCTTAACCAATATTCTAGCTTTTTCTCCCCTGGTACTTCCCCATATTAAATGATCAGTTTAACATGAGAACATCATTTAGGAGAATTAGATATTGATTATTATGACAATCCATATGTATGGCATGCACATTGCGCGATGGCAAGATTGTCAGTTTTGTGCTTGCCTTGCCTCCTTCCCCATTGGCACTGTGGTCTTTGTCATGGATTTTGCAATGAACTATACTTTTTCCCACAAAAGGAGATCCAGTCGGAATATTACTTCTTTGAGAAAGTACAAATGATAGTGGCTGAATAAATTTACATCTGCTTTGTATTCTTAGCCACATGATTAAAAAGAGTTGTTTCATGTATTATAACCTTTTTAAATGATCTTGAAAGGTGTCGATCCTTGTACATATATCTTACCGTTGTGAGCGGGATGAAAACACACACAGCACCTCTATAACGACCCGACACACACTCTTGGGAAGATACACACACACACTATGGGGCACCACTCGGCTTACACAACACACCTGGCCGAGACAGGGAACACACCTCTGGAGTGAGAGGAGAGAGACTATCCACTTGCCCACTCCACACAGACACACACATACACACACACACACCCAAAAAACTCAGCTCAAAAGAGGAGAATTTCTGATGTTTAGATACAAATGAGCTTGGGCCAACACCAATGGGGCAAACAGCTCACACAATATGGGTAAAATAAGCCAGATACAATCACAAACTGGAGCAGAAACTTCGCTCATAGGAGAAACTTACACAGAAAAACAGCAGGAAAAGAGTGAGGAATTTGGCAAAATGGACAGCGCCATCGCGTCCGGAACGGCCCAAAACCCCAGTCTACAATGTCAAAGTGCTCAAATCCGACCTCGGATGAGCAGTTTACGGCCAAAACAGGCTCCAAAATGAGCAAAAACACACCTGCGGCTGTTCCTCCTCTCTTCTCCACGTTTTTTCTGGTCTTCTCTCAGTTTTTTCAGTTCCCACACTTAGCCTTATTAGTTGGGCACCCTTGGCCTTTTAGATGACCTCAAACGGACCCCGAACAGGCCAAAAACTGACCTCGCAGTGCATAGTTGTCACCTTTTTGCATCATTCGCACACCTGGCACTCAGCTTTTTTCCAATAATGCATCTCGCCATCACGTGAAGTGGCCCCAAAAAAAGGTCCTCATGATGACCTTTCTGCATAATTCTCACAAGCAAACACCCACGTTGTGTCCGTCCTCATCTGCGTGCAAATATTGACCTCGTTCGCCCTCCTGACGCCACTAGATGCCATCTGACGCACCTGCTGACCTCACGTCGTCGGCCCGCGGATAGCTTCCTCGAGAAGTTTTACGCGCTATAAACTCCTCATTATTGTAGAAAAAACATACTGGTACTGGTGATAGTGAAAATCGATGCACTATGTACATGCTGTCCTACCTGTACACGTGTGGGCCCCACGTAACCACCTGGCTCTGGAAAATGGGCAATACTTTATTTGATGCACCATGCATGGGTATGTACATATGCGCAATCCCTTGCTCCAAAAAACTCCTGACATAATTTGCCCATCCCCTAGCCTGCTAGATCATTCATGATCAGCAGCAGCAAAGAGAGATATGAGACTCGCCGCATCACAAGTCTCCTCATCCTTCACCAACATTTCTTGCTCCACCGACAACTCATCTTGTTCCACCATCATCAATCTAGCATGATACAATTTAAGACGCAATCCATTTACCCTTGACTTATGTAGAACACCATCCAGGTTAGCCAGCTGATATGTGCCATTTGGAAAACACTCTACTACCTTGAAAGGGCCTTCCCACTTAATTTGAAACTTCTTTTGGAAGGTGTTGTCCAGCTTACTGTTGTAGCGCAAAACCAAGTCATGTTGCTTGATACCCTTACTTTTGACCTTTTCATTTAGCTTTGTCAAAGCCTTATCCTGCCTCTGCCCATAATGCTCCAAAGCGCTCATCCTATCCAACTGGACCTCTTGTAACTGCAAGAGCCTCTCTTTAAATGCATCACTAGGCGGCCCAAGCAACTTCTCTAACATCTTGACCGCAGGCAACTCTACCTCCACAGGCAATAGTGCTTCCTTTCCATACACCAAATGAAATGGAGTAAACCCTGTACCTGTCTTCACCGAAGTACGGTAAGCCCATAATGCACTAGGCAATTCCAAATCCCAATTCTTTCCTTGGTGCTCTGTCACTTTCGAAAGAATCTGTACCAACTCACCATTGAATCTTTCATTCAAGCCATTACACTGCGGGTAATAAGGAGTGGTATGCTGGTGCCTAATCTTCATCTTTGCACATAAAAAATCTAGCAGTTTAGCTCTAAAGCCAGGCCCCTTATCTGAAAGTAACTCCAGTGGCACCCCAAACTTGCAACATATTTCATCATACACAAATTTTGCCACATCCTTTGCAGTGATCTGTTTTACTGCTATAGCCTCTGCCCATCTAGAGAGATAGTCCACTGCCGTCAAGATATAGCTTTTGCCCCTGCTTGTGATAGGTAACGGGCCTATTGCATCAATCCCCCACTTTTCAAACACATCAAACGCCATAATGGTTTTTCGTAGCTCTGGCTTCAACACTCTCTTCCCAAATGCTTGACACCTATTGCAAGACCTACACCAATGGTGAACATCCTTGTGCAAACTAGGCCATACATACCCCTCTTGCAAAATCTTATGCAAGGTGATCTTTAGAGCAAAATGGCCACCACATGCGCCTTCGTGATTCTCTTCCAACACTCTGTAAAGCTCCTCCCGCCAAGGTACACGTCTCAACACGAGATCAGCCCCTTTCATGTATAAGACATCACCAATCAATTTGTACCTGTATGCTCTACGCACAAAGCCATACTTCTTAGACTTCTGAATCTCCTTTGGAATGATTCCTGTTAGCAAAAACTCCTCTTCTTGAGCCAAACTTTCCCGGCCATGATAAAGAGGTAAAGTGGTCCTCAACACAAATAGCTCCCCAATCATGCCTTGAGCTGCTTCATGTGCCTCTCCATTTAGAGCACGTTCAATGTGTCTGATACTCCATGCTTCAAACTTTTTTAACAGGCCTTTAATTCTGAAGCACATTTCCTTCAATGAGGTGTTCTTGCTCTTCCACACCCCCAACACTTGCTTCACCACTAACAAGGCATCACCTTTTATGCTCAACCTTCGAACCCCATGCTTCAAACAAATGTGTAATCCGGCTTCCAATGTAGCATATTCAGCCTCATTGTTACTATGAGCATCCAATTTGAACCCTCTCTTGCATACTAGCTTCCCCTCTAGATCATAAAGTGCTATACCCCCTGAAGCTGCATCATGGCTCTTTCTGTATGAACCATCAAAGAACAACACATGTGCATTGCTGATCTGTGGCACTTCTTCAACTACCTTTCTCACCACCTCTTCCTTAACAATAAGGGGATTCTCCTTGTAGGTCAACAAATCAGCTAGGGTAGCCCTTGTACTATCTTCCACTAGAAAAGAGAACTCAAACTCTTGCAGCTCAATTACCCATTTCTTCACCACATTTGACATGTTAATACCATTAATTAACTGTGGCAAAAAGGCATAACTCGTCAAGAAAACAAAAGGCCGTGGTAGCAAGTAATGACGAAATCGTCGACAAGCAAATATTACACTAGCCATCACTAGCTCTACTTCCGATAACTTTCTCTCCGCTACCAACTTCACTCGGCTTGCACAATACACTGGCCTCATATAATGGCTGCCCTTCCCCTTTTGCAATAGCATGGCTCCAATGGCATCATCCCCTACTGATGGATTTACATAAAAAACTTTCTCCCAATCAGGAGCCTGCATGGCTGACAACCCCCCTAACACCTCTTTCACCTCTTGAAACACTTCTTCACACTTGTCATCCCATTGCAATGGATCATGCTTTGCCACTTGCTGTAATGGATAAAGAAGCTGCGAAGACAATGGAATAAACCGTGCCATGTACTTCACTTTGTGTATAAAGGTTTCCAATTGCTTCGTACTCATAGGTGATGGAAGAAGAATAATAGACTTCACCTTATCTGGATCAGCCTCAATGCCATTTTCTGACACCATATGGCCCAATAACTTCACCCTTGGCTGTGCTAGATGACATTTCTTTGGATTTAGTTGTCCTCCACATTCATCATATCGAGCCAATACCATCTGCAACTTCTCATGATGCTCAGCCCTACTGCTATAGACACAGAAGTCGTCCATAAAAGCCTTAACACAACTACCAATGAATGGTTCCAACACCCAATTTGCTCTTTCTTGATAGAAAGATGGTCCATTTGACAACCCAAATGGCAATACTGTGGAGCAATAGCAGCCCCATGGCGTAATAAATGTTGTTTTTGTGCGGTCTTTAAGAGCAATCTTCAATTGAAAATAGCCTGAAAAACCATCACACACACTGTACCTCTCATAACCTGCCACTGAATCCAAGATCTGATCGATGAATGGAAGAGGATATGGGTTCTTCTTAGTGGCTGCGTTTAAGGGTTTAAAATCTACACAAATTCTCCACTTCCCATCCTTCTTTGGACTGACTACTACTGGACTCACCCATTCTGTGGTCTCCACAGGGACTATGAACCCTGCCTTCAATAACTTGTCCACCTCTTCCCGCAAGGCTTCCATTTGCTCTTGACCCATCCTTCTTAGCCTTTGCCGCACTGGCTTAGAACCTTCTTTCAGCTCTATATGCATCTCTTCGCCCTTGAACCCTCTGATCTCTTCATATGAAGTAATGAACAAATCAGGAAAACTAGCCAGCATATGCAAAAATATATCCTTCTCCATAGCTGAGAGGTCTCCACTAATCATTTGCGTCATTAATTCCTGCTTCTTTGACAACTCAACTTTGGTTTGCATCAGCCCTTCAATCACTTCATAAGGCCCTTCACTTTCATCTTCAACTTCATTCGCAAATGCGACTAAACCACACTCCTGGATTTCTTTATCCATCAAAATAAATGCAACATCAGCATCCTCGTCACTGCTGGTAGTGCTATCACTGTCCTCATCTGTCACCGTGGAAGAGTCTTCATCACTAGACTCATCCTCATCTTCATAAAGCTCCTCTAATCGTTTCCTTGTGTCCATATTATAAAGCTTCTTGGTACCTGTCTTTCCATAGAGGCTAATTGTACCATGTCGCCAATCTTGAACAGCTCCCACTGCACGTAACCATGGTCTGCCCAGTATAATAGGATATGCTCCCAACCCTGCTGGCATCACATGAAAATCAACCACTGCCTTTGCATCATATGCCTCCACTTCTAAGCTCTTTACAACACCCAAGCATTTTACTTTTTGATGGTTTGCCAATCTGATCCGAAAACCTGACACCCCAGCCACTGTGAGACCCATCTTCTCAACGCATGAGTGTGTTATGACGCATATTTGGGCTCCGCCATCCACATAACCTTGTCCCAAATTTTTCCTTTTATGCCACACATCTACTATTGGACAAATGTCTGGTAGCTCGTCCATTGCCAACACCTTCACTGAACCTCTCTCTGGCTCTTTCTCCATTGGGTTAACCATCCTCTTCCACTGTCGCTTTAGCTTAGGCACCATCTCTATAAGCTGCCCAAAAGTAACATCTGCCTTCCTGCTCGTCAGATCCTCCTTCAAGTCATAGCTTAATTGCCCATCCCCTAGTGGAAAATCTGAAACATGAAACTTTCGACGAGCTCTCCTTTTCCTCTTGGCCTTGACATCCTCACCTTCATGGCTCTTTCCTTTCTTCTTACTAGGACCTGGGGCACTTCTTCCTTCCTTATCCTCTGTGGTCCTCTTCCCAATAGGCATCACTAATGTATCCTCTAGCTTTGATGCCTTCTCCAAGGTGACTACACTTAGCACTTTTGTCTTTCCCTTTTCCTCCTGGGTCAGTCCACTGGTTCCTTCGTCTCCCTTAATTTCGATGCCATAATCATTTGACCTAGTTAGCACCTGTCTTGGCAATGGATACATGTCTCCCCCCATCCTTGGTGGCTTATCACATTGCGGGCTGATGTGACCCAACTCTCCACAATTATAACATGTGGGCGTCTGCCTCCAAAACCTACTATTACTTTGTCCAGCACCATTCCTAGGTCTTTCTTCACCTCCTGGCTGATTTGCAAACCGCCCTCGACCTCGATTATTTCCCACTTGACCTAGCATGTTTAGGCTGAGATTCTTCATCAGATCAACCACTTGCCTCATGTCTTGCCTTAGGCCATCATCTTGCACTGCTGTAGTGACCACTGCTGGCATAACCTGAGTAGTAACAGGAACCACTGGTTCATGATGAACCCCTGACATGCGCCCTTGTAAAGACTCTATAGGCTGAAATTCAGACCTCATTGGCAAAGACTCCACCCCTAACTGGCTCATTTTCCTCAGCTTCCACTCTTTGTTCCTTGCTACCTCTAGTGCATCTTCATATGTCCTAGGCTTCTTTAGCTCCACTCTCCAACGTATATTCTCCCAAAGACCAGCCAAGAACCTGTCCTTCTTCATCATGTCAGGCGGGGGTACCTGTGGTGCTAAAGCCTTGCACATTCGCTCCCATGCCAATGAAAACTTACGTATGTATGCATCTACTGGCTCACCTTCCTTTTGCACCAAAGCCTGTACTTCTTGCCACACTTTGTCAGGGTCTTCTATCTTCACAAACTCCACTTCCAATCCATGCCTTAGATTGTCCCAACTCAATCTTATAGGTGGATCAGCCATACGCAACTCCTCTTCAAATGCTTTGGACCAAGCTCGTGCATCACTCTTCAAACAAATTTGGAGAAGGCGTAACATTTGCGTAGGGTCATGAATCTGGTTGCTAATGCAGGCAACCTCCATCTTTTCCAAAAATTCTTCCACATCTTCATCACTTCTTCCATGAAACTCGGGATAAGAGAAAGCCATGGCTACCCAAATTATGATGCTTTGAGAACCCCTTCGAACACACGTGCAAGAACCCAAAACTTTTCACTTCCCAATCCCTAGAAACTTCAATGGAGCTCAACTTTAGATAAGGACAAACACATGCACATCAAATGAGTTTTCATAGTTGATCATCGGAATGACAACAGGCAAAGGACATTCCAGGATCTCTCTCAATCTTCTTGGCCCAAACATAAAGACTATGCGCTGCTGGAAAAAGATCTTCCTGGACACATGAACATTAATCTGAATTCTTTGCGTTAAATGAAAAGGAGTGAACTGAGGGCCATTTTGATCATCCATTAAAGCCAACCATGAAGCTCCCAAGAAGGCACACCTGACTCAACCTCTGATTTTGCCAAAATTTCAGCAGCATAACAGCATAAATGGCTCAAAATACCAAAAAACCAGCCATCATAACTTGGGAAAATTTCGACAGAGTTTCCCCAGAAGTAGAGCAGTAGGAACCCAAAATATAGACTGTCTATGTATGCATAAACTGTCAACAATAGAACCCGAGCATCAAGTAGGACTCACTAGTACATAGCCTATGGCGAGGTCACGAAAAGGGTGCTCCAGCTACCTGTATCACCGAAAGGATCTCCACATTTGAGAATCCCTCAGCTCAATAAAAACCTCACGCTATCGACCCTCACACGAAGGCTAATGCAAATCGCATATAGTCAAGTCTCAGAAATGACTATCTTCCAGACCAAGTCTCAGAAATGGCTGGGACTGCCAAATAAAACCATATATGGCTCCACAAAGGCGTACAATGGCAGTTTCCACAAGTAACGTACAATCCAACAGACAATGCGCTCAAATAGGCGCCAAGTGATGCATTCCCACAACAACTGCAAGTGACATCACTGTACTCCAGCTACCTGTACCTGTGTGAATCACCTGTACCTGTCCCTGTCCCTGTCCCTGTAACCTATAACATGTAACCTGTAACCTGTAATCTGCAACCTGCAACGTGTAATCCCGAATCTCGAAGCTTGAAGCTCGAAGCAGAAGGTACTCGAAGAAGATCCTCCGTGGGGGCGCCAAAAGAATGTGAGCGGGATGAAAACACACACAGCGCCTCTATAACGACCCGACACACACTCTTGGGAAGATACACACACACACTATGGGGCACCACTCGGCTTACACAACACACCTGGCCGAGACAGGGAACACACCTCTGGAGTGAGAGGAGAGAGACTATCCACTTGCCCACTCCACACAGACACACACATACACACACACACACCCAAAAAACTCAGCTCAAAAGAGGAGAATTTCTGATGTTTAGATACAAATGAGCTTGGGCCAACACCAATGGGGCAAACAGCTCACACAATATGGGTAAAATAAGCCAGATACAATCACAAACTGGAGCAGAAACTTCGCTCATAGGAGAAACTTACACAGAAAAACAGCAGGAAAAGAGTGAGGAATTTGGCAAAATGGACAGCGCCATCGCGTCCGGAACGGCCCAAAACCCCAGTCTACAATGTCAAAGTGCTCAAATCCGACCTCGGATGAGCAGTTTACGGCCAAAACAGGCTCCAAAATGAGCAAAAACACACCTGCGGCTGTTCCTCCTCTCTTCTCCACGTTTTTTCTGGTCTTCTCTCAGTTTTTTCAGTTCCCACACTTAGCCTTATTAGTTGGGCACCCTTGGCCTTTTAGATGACCTCAAACGGACCCCGAACAGGCCAAAAACTGACCTCGCAGTGCATAGTTGTCACCTTTTTGCATCATTCGCACACCTGGCACTCAGCTTTTTTCCAATAATGCATCTCGCCATCACGTGAAGTGGCCCCAAAAAAAGGTCCTCATGATGACCTTTCTGCATAATTCTCACAAGCAAACACCCACGTTGTGTCCGTCCTCATCTGCGTGCAAATATTGACCTCGTTCGCCCTCCTGACGCCACTAGATGCCATCTGACGCACCTGCTGACCTCACGTCGTCGGCCCGCGGATAGCTTCCTCGAGAAGTTTTACGCGCTATAAACTCCTCATTATTGTAGAAAAAACATACTGGTACTGGTGATAGTGAAAATCGATGCACTATGTACATGCTGTCCTACCTGTACACGTGTGGGCCCCACGTAACCACCTGGCTCTGGAAAATGGGCAATACTTTATTTGATGCACCATGCATGGGTATGTACATATGCGCAATCCCTTGCTCCAAAAAACTCCTGACACCGTCAACCAGAGGTGGTAGTTGATGGGGTGGAGAGCTCTGAGGATATGCGAGAGATCATACATGGGTGCCATTTATAAATTAGTGATGATGTCTCCCACAATGTGCAATTTATACAACACTATTTCCTTCAGCATGATATTTTCCTTTATGAGCATTAGATCTCATACTCTTATTGCTATATTAATTTTGATGATTGTGGTGTGCAATTCAAAATGCATGCTAGTTCTTTTGGTTCTATAGATGGCACCATAGCAATGGCATAACTTGCATTTGGATCTTCTTTGAGTCAAGGCAAGAGAAGAGAGAGCACGATAGTGCAGGCGCTTGTGTAAAGCGTTCTCTTCGTTGATATTAGCTTCGATCAAGATAGTGATGACCGATGTAGAGATGCTAGATAGGTTCTGGAGTGGCTCTCATGGCACATGGCATGCGACTCATCTACATTCAATGGATGCTCAATGAGGAGGTTCTTTTGGTGTGTGGATAACCAAGATATTGACCCCACCAGCTGGAATTGTAACACTGTAGTATATACACACTTGTTGCACAACATTTGGAGCACTACAACCAGGGATCCAACCATCTTTATGAGGTGCCACTTATGTTTTGTCAATGTCTATGTACATGGAAAGTGGATAGATTTCACCATGACAGAGTGGGATGACAGGTGGACACTACAACTTCTTTCACCATCATAGGGTATGATAACATTGAGTAGCTCCATTGAGGGTGAAATCACAGAGTTATGAGATCATGTCGATACTCTCATAGATTTCTTAGTAGAGGGAGATGATTTTGCAATTATTGTTGAGGAGGGGAATGATGAGGTATTTGACTACTATATTGTTAGATGTACCAAGGCAAAGTTTGTGCTTTAGGAATCCATCATGGATGATTATAGTGAGGCATATGATGCTCATAATATGGTCATTTCAAGGCACTATTTTCAGTAGGTGCATGGACATGGGCATTGCATCCATTTTGTATAATTGAAGGTGGCCATAAAATACTCCCATCTTGTCCTTGTTGTGAAGCTACGGCTAGAGACGATTTTCAATAAGAAGAAAGGGAGCACCCCTTGCTGGTGTTTGGGTCTGAATGATCATGAGAGCATCATGGAGAAAGGGTTCAATAGAGTCGGAGCTATAGACGCCTTTTTTTCCTTTCAAATATTTCCATTCTTGTATATTCTTGTTCATGGATCTTCTAAATTATGGTGCCGTACCTTCTCTCGTTCATTTGTGGTTCATTTATAAGTTTACCATTCATAGGTCTTTATTTAGGTTTATCATTGAGCTAATTTTATTTAAGCTTTTTTGATACCTTTCGTTGCCATCTCAACGGTCATTAGCAGCACGAATGCCAATTTTTTGTCGTTGGGTCCTTGGCATGGAATTGACAATTGTCCCTCCCTTGACCATCAAGATGGCTTGAAATGGCCATGAAAATTTTCAAGGATGGGGAGTAGTGTGCTTCCCTGCTCTTGCAAAGTTTCATGGCCATCCCTTGCCGTCTCGTCGGTCAGGTGCTGCACAATCGCCAATTTATAGCCATTCGGCTTGCGAAGGGCCCAACGACAAAAAATTAACGATCGTGCCATCCTCGACGATCGAGATGGGTTGTGATAGTCATAAAATTTGCATGATTGGGGATTAGGATGCTTTCCTTGCCCTTGCAAAGTTTCATGGCTATCCGTTTTTGTCTTGTCGATCAGATCCTGCATAATCGTAATTTTTTAAATATTGGGCTTATCAAGGACCCAACGACAAAAAATTGACGATTGTGCAGTTCCTCACCATTGTGATGGATTGCAATGGCTTGTATGAGTAGGGAGTAGAATGCCTCCCCCACCCCTACAAAGTTTCATGGACATCCATTGCCGTCTTGTGGGTCAGGCCTTGCACAATTGCCATTTTTTGCCATTCGGCCTAATGGCAAAAAAAAAAGGAAACTTTGTCATCCTTGACCGTTCAGATGGCTTGCAATGACCATGAAAATTTGTAGAGACAAGGAATAGGTTTATTTCCCACCCTTGTAAAATCTCATTGGTCAGGCACTGCACAATTGCCATTTTTGCCATTGGGCTTGCCAAGGGCCCAAAGACAAGCGATTGGCGATTCTGCCATCCCTGACCATCAAGACGGTTAATGATGGTCATGAAACTTAACAAGGGTGAGGAGTAGGGTTCTTCCCCATCCTTGCAAAGGTTTATGGACAACAGCTGTCATCTCGTCGATTAGGCCATGCACGCCATGTTTGCCGTTGGGCTTGCCAAGGGCCCAACGATAAAAAATTGGCAATTGTGTCGTTAATGATCATTGGGACAGATATAGATGGCCATGAAAATTTACAGTGATGGAAAGCAGGGTACTTCCCCTCCCCTATAATGTTTCACTGCCATCCTTTGCTATCTTGTTGATCAAGCCCTATACAATTGCCAATTTTTTGTCGTGGGACTCGCTAAGGACCCAAGGGAGAAAAATTGGCGATTGTGCTTTCCTTAACTGTTGAGACGGCTTGCAGTGGCCATGAAACTTTGCACAGGTAGGGACTAGGGTGCTTCTCCCCCCTAAACAATTTCATGGCCATTTTTGCTGTTTCATTAGCTAGGCCCTCCACAATCGCCAATTTTTTGCCATTGTGCTCACTAAGGGCTCAATGACAAAAAATTGGTGTCCTACACAATTGTCACTTTTTTGTCATTGGGCTCACTAAGGGCCCACCAATTGTAAAAAAATTCCATTCATGCCGCTAATGATGTTGAGATGGCTTGCGATGGCCATGAAACATTGCACAAGCAATAACTAGGGTGGTTCCCTTGCCCTTGCAAAGTGTCATGGACATCCGTTGCCGTCTCATCTGCCAGGCTCTGCATTATCACCAATTTTTTGCCATTGGGCTTGCTAAGGGCCCAATGGAAAAAAATTGGTATTCATGCTATCTTTGACTGCTGAGGCAGATTGTGATGGCCATTAAACTTTGTAGGGGCACTGAGTAGGGTGATTCCCTTGCTCGTGCAAAGCTTCATTGCCATCTGTTGCCGTCTCGTCAGCTAGGCTCTACACACTGGCTAATTTTTTGCCATTGGGCTCGCTAAGGGCCCAACGACAAAACATTGGCATTTGTTTCATCCTTGACCATTGAGATGGTTTGTGATGGCCATGAAAATTTGTAGAGATTGGAAGTAGGATGCTTCTTCATTTCCATCTGTTGTTGCCGTCTCATCAACTAGGCTCTACACACTGGCCAATTTTTTGCCACTGGGCTCGCTAAGGACCCAACGACAAAAAATTGGCATTTGTTTCATCCTTGACCATTGAGATGGTTTGTGATGGCCATGAAAATTTTTAGAGATTCAAAGTAGGATGCTTCCTTTGCTTGTGCAAAATTTCATCCCCATCTGATGCCATTTGGTGAAGGAAAATTGGAGATTGTGCCATCCTTGATGGTCGAGATGACTTGTGATGGTTATGAAACTTTGGAGGGATGGGGAGTAGGATGCTTCCTCCACCCTTGAAAATTTTCATGGCCATCCATTACCATCTTGCCGGTCAGGCCTTGCACAATTGCCATTTTTTGCTATGGGTTCGAATGATAAAAAATTGGCGATTGTGTTGTCCTTGACTGTCAAGAACGCTTGCAATGGCCATGAAACCTTGCAAAGATGGGGAGTAGGGTTCTTTCCCTACCCTTGCAAAGTTTTAGTGACATTCATTACTGTCTCATTGGTCAGGCCATGCAGAAACTCCAATTTTTTGCCATTGAGCTCGTTAAGGGCCCAATGGAAAAATATTGGCAATTGTGCCGCCTTTGACTGTCAAGATGGCTTGCAATGGACATGAAAATTTGCAAAAATAAGGAGTAGGGTGCTTCCCTTACAAATTTTCAATGCCATTTGTTGCCGTCTCGTTGGTTAGGCCCTGCACAAACTCCAATTTGTTTTCCATTGGGCTCGCTAAGTGTCCATCAATAAAAATTTGGCGATTGTGCCACCCTTGCACGTAGAGACGGCTTGCAGAGACTTTATAGGGTGGAGATTAGGATATTTTTCCCATCCTTGCAAAGTTTCATGGCTATCTGTTGTTGTCTTGTTGGTCAGACCTGCATCACCGATTTTTCCCATCCTTGCAAAGTTTCATGGCTATCTGTTGTTGTCTTGTTGGTCAGACCTGCATCACCGATTTTTTTCCATTGGGCTCGCCAACAGTAAAAAATTGGTATTCGTGCCGCTAATGACCATTGAGAGCGCTTGTGATGGCCATGAAACTTTGTAGGGGTGGGGAGTAGGGTGCTTTCCTTGCCCTTGCAAAGTTTCATGGCCATCTGTGGTGGTCGCATTGGTCAGATCCTACACTATTGTCAATTTTTGGCCATTGGGCTTGCCAAGGCCCAACGACAAAAAATTGGCGATTGTGCCGTCCTTGACCGTCAAGACGGCTTACGATGTTGATGAGACTATGTGCAGGGAGTAGGGTGCTTCCCCTAGCCTTGCAAAGTTTTATGGCCATCCATGGCCATCTCGTGGGTTAGGCCCTGCACAATCATCAATTTTTTACCATTGGCCTCGAAAAGGTCCAAGGGCAAAAAATTGGTAATTGTGTTGTCCTTGATTATTGAGACAACTTGTGATGGCCATGAGGAGTTTGTGGGATAGGGAGTAGGGTTCTTTTCCTACCCCTACAGAGTTTCATGGCCATCTGTTGCCATCTCGTTGATCAAGCCCTCATATCGCCAATTTTTTTCCATTGGGCCCACTTAGGCAAACAAACAAAAAATTGGTGTTCGTGCCGTTAATGACTGTCAAGAGAGCCTGCGATGGCCATTAAATTTTGTGAGGATAGGGAGTAAGGTGGCTCCCTCACCCTTCCAAAGTTTTATGGCCATCCGTTGGCATCTTGTTGGTCAAGCCGTGCAAAATCACCAATGTTTTGCCATTGGGCTCGCTAAGAGACCAACAACAAAAAATTGGTGTTTGCGACGTCCCTAATCGTTGAGACGGCTTGCAATGGACATGAAAATTTGTAGCGGTGGGGAATGTGATGTTTTTCCTACTCCTATAAAGTTTCATGGCCACTAATTGGTGTCTCATTGGTCAGACATCGCACAATTGCTAATTTTTTACCATTGGGCTTGCCAAGGGCCCAACGACAAATATTTGGTGATGGTGTTGTCCCTGATCATCTGATGATCACTTATAATGACTATGAAACTTTGCAAGGGTGATGAGTAGAGTGATTGTTAAACCTCTAATTGTATTAGGTTTACTTTCAGTATAGTGTTTTGTCCAATGTTCAATAGGAAATCAGGGAATAGGCTGAAATGACCAAATGTCTTGGGATATCTAATGGTGGGCTGTTATGGACGGTTGTAACTTGATACTTCTCATGAGATGACAACAAAGAAGGGAATATGGTTGCCCTGTTTGGTTAGAGTAAAATTCTGTATGTGTTCTTATAATCAGTTATGTGTCAGTAATTCAGTTTCTTGAAGATATTCTGATTTATGTTTTTGTACTGAGTGAGATGTTAAGGATATTAAGTGATTAATTCTTGGGTTAGGGACTTTCTTGCTATAGTTTGTGAGTTCTAAGCATGAGGGGCAGTAACACTTGATGATGGTGCTATTTTGCAGATTGCATTTAGTGACACTTCTTTGTCCATGGAAGACAATGGGACTGATGGCCTCTGAATTTTCTGAATTCCTGAGGGATTTTTCCAATTGGGTGATTGAGGAAGAAGAGAGAGTGGAATATGAGAGCACATTCCTTGATACATTCTACAATTTATTACCTAACAACATTCTCCTTATCATTGCCCTGAAAATTCATTAATACAAAGTCAGTTTGGTACCCTTTGGATTGTGCAATGGTCCTCCTAATCTCTCTCCTTATGCTAGAATAGAGGTGATCCATCATTTAAAGTCCCTTAGGCATCAAAGAAGTGTATGAGTGGATCAGGAGAGGAGATAACTATTCTTACATATGGCACTAAATTTCAAAAAAGAAGATGGGAGGCTTGGCTTGAGGCTCAACTGCAAAGATCAAACAGAGGGTCAGTGGGGACATCCCTGCAGTGGTAGTTAATGTTACTGGGGTGCAATCACTAAATAGGGGATGTGAGCCAAGAGACTCTATTCAATCATTAGGAACCCAAGATCAGGAAGAAGGGGAGAGTTCTTCACCTAAGTCACAAGAGTAGGGAGGAACCCCACAAGTACTTGAGAGGGTTATCCATCAATTGGTTGGGGTTTGGGCAGTTCATCAATTTTTGAGGGCAAGAAGGAAATTACATCCTAGAATTCCTCCTATTCCAGTACCAAATTTTCCCAGCACTTAATTTTAATCCACTTGGGGGTGTTGTATTTCCTCTAGTCCCAACCATGTTTAATCCACCATCACCACTTACAAACCCCAAAGTAGGTACAACCAAATTCAGTGGGAAGGATACCCACGATGCTGACAAACATGTGGGGAAGTTTGAAACAAGGTGGTCTGCAAGTGGTTATGATGCATTTTATAATGATGCAATTAAAAAAGAGCATTTTGTAGCAGCTACATTGCAGGGTAAATCCATGGCTTGGTTCATGCAATATGGCATTGCAGCCTTTGTAGATTATGTTACTTTGGAAAATAGATTTTTGTTCAGGTTTAGGGCTAAGAAAACTTTTGAAGATATCCTGAAGAAGATTAGGAAAATTAAACAAAAGGAGTTGTTGGTAGAAGATATGCCCAACAACTCAAAAATTTGATGGATAGATTACAGGCTAATCAAAGGCCTTCTTGGGAGCAGTTGGGTGATTATTTTTGCAAGGGATTAAGAAAGCAACTCAAGAGTGCAGTTGCACGCCCATGCCCCCCTAGCCCAACCTAAAGACTTTAGCAATTAAGTTGATGCAGTCATGAGAGTTGAAAGAAGATATGATTATTTCTGCAAGGGATTAAGAAAGCAACTCAAGAGTGCAGTTGCACGCCCATGCCCCCCTAGCCCAACCTAAAGACTTTAGCAATTAAGTTGATGCAGTCATGAGAGTTGAAAGAAGATATGGTGCCACTGAGCAGAAGAAAAGCAAGAAAAAGAAATCAAAAGAAGATTAAGATTCTAAAGATGAAGATTTTGATGAGGATGATACAGATACTGATTCAGAGGTTTCTCAGGATGAGGAGGATGTTTGGAGTGTTAAGAAGAAAAATAAACAATAGAAGGATAGAAAATTCAAGAATAAAAAAACCAAAGGAAAAAATAAAAGCAAGAAATCAGATTCTGAAGTCAATAAACTGATTTTGGAGAAATTGAAAGAGATTCAATTACCACCATTGTCAAGTGCTTCCAAAACACTATTTTGTCAGGTATGTCAAAGACCTGGACATGATTATGGCAATTGCGATTATAACCCTAATTATAGGGGAAGAAAACCAACACATATCTTGGCCAAGTTGGAGTCACAAGCCAATGTGCTAGCACCACAACCTTTCAGGACAAGATTTTTGAATGCAAATCTCGCAAGACAATTTCAATGAGGTAGTTGGCAGAATGCTGAGAGATTTCCGCAGGTAGCTAATCCTTTGTAGCCTTGCAATTATTGTGGTGCCATGGGACATCGACAGGGACCTGCTTGTGAATCATGGTGTAAATGCACCCACAAATACATGAGCTAGTTCTTCAGCTGAAGGAGGAATGAAGCCACCTACCCAAGTGAATTCATTTCAATTAGAAGAAATCTTTTAACTTTAATGAATCCTCAAACCCTATTAAGAATGGATACTTGAATCAGTCTTTTCATTTTTAAATTTTTTGGACTGCCCAAAAAGAATAATTCTAAGCATTCTATTTTATGTGATTGTTCTAAGTGTATCAGAATTGAAGATGTTGTGGAGACACCACTAGAGATAGAAACTTTGGCTATTACCAGATCCAAAGAAAAATTACGTGAAAACCAGGTGGGTCAAGACATTGGTTTTGAAGGTCCTCTAGATTGGAAATCTTAGAACAAAATCAGAATGGGGGTTTTGAAAGAAATTCACGCAAAGCAAAGTAATACAAATCTTACAGATCAATGGTCAATTGATGCCGTGCATTCCTTGTTGAGAACTTTGGGGAGTCAACCTCTACTTCCAAAACCAAGGCCAGTTCAAAAGCAGAGGATATTGGGCCAACAATACCTGATAAAGGACTATCATATGACCTTTTTGAAGCCCTCTTGGAAGCACCTATTGCAATAAAGGTGGGTCAATTATTGAAGCTAGTTCTTGACTTTACTCAAAGCTTTTTTAGAGGACTGAATGGTGCAACCAATCCTGAACAAGAAAATCGGCAAGAAAAAGATAGTCAAATTGATTTAGCCCAAATTGATTATAGTGATGTGGATCTAGTGGATGTTGATTACAAAGTACCTATGATTAAAATTACATTTGGACAAGTTTATTTATCAGGGGTGCTAGTAGATGAGTTAATATTCTCCTTGAATTAGTTTGCAAGAAATTGAACCTTATGAAGTGGGCACCATCACCTTTTCATGTGAACATGACTGATCAAAGGAGAGTTCAGCCTCTAGTACTTCTCAGGATCAAACAATTAATGTATCAGGACAAATTTTTGTGGTTAACTTTGTTGTTCTGAAACTGGAAGATTATACATGTTCTTACCCAATGATTTCGGGGAGACCTTGGCTTAGAGTAGCCAAAGTCAAGTGATTATGGGGAGAAGATACTATTGTGCTTAAATAGGGGAAAATGAAGGTTACGATGCAAATGATACCAAGTCAAGCGATTATGGGGAGAAGATACTATTGTGATTAAACAGGGGAAAATGAAGGTTACGATGCAAATGATACCAAAGAAAAGCATTCCTTTTGGATTTAGACCTCTGTATGCAGAAGGGATCAATATTGGAGAAGCCATTGCAGAGGATGAAGAAGAAGAATTTCTCCAAATTTTGGAAGTAGATGTTTAGAAGATTGTTGATTCAGTAGAAATTCAAAAACAGGTACCTAAAAGTCACTTGAAACCACTAAAAAAAAATCAGGCCTTACCCTTACTGATCAGAGGTTGGCATAGGAAATGGAATCCTCTGCGGCTATTTTGCATGTAGAAAATTTGTTGAAGGATCAAATGTCTAAAAGTTCTAGAGTTAAAGAAGATGAATTAGAAGATATGAACTTGGGAGATGAAGGTGACCCTACAATAGTGAAGGTATCTGTTGAATTAGATACAAAATTTAAATAAGCACTGAAAGGATTGTTTATGGAGTTTGAAGATGTCTCTGCTTGGTCTTACCTTGATATGAGAGGGGCTAACCCAACTGTTTGTCAACATACTAGATTTAACCTTAAAAAGGATGCAGTGCTAGTGAAACAACAAAGATACAGGATGAACCCCAATTATGCCAAACATGTGAAAGAAGAGCTTGACAAGTTGTTATAGGTGGGCTTTATATATTCAGTGGATAAAGCAACTTGGCTATCACGAATTGTGGTGGTTCCAAAGAAACATAGCAAAATCTGATTATGTGTTGATTTTAAGAAATTGAACGTAGCAACCATTACTGATCCATTTCCTTTGCCTTTTTGTAATACAATGTTGGATGCACTAGCTGGTGAGAAGATTTATAGTCTTATGGATGGTTTCAGTGGATACAATCAAACCAAAATGGCTTTAAAAGACAGAGACAAAATTTCCTCTATCACAAAATGGGGTGTCTATGCTTCCATAGTCATGAATTTTGGATTGAAGAATGCTCCTCCTACTTTTCAAAAGTGGGTTATGGAAGTATTTGGTCCATACCTGACAACTTTTATGAAGGTCTTCTTAGATGACTTTAGTGTTGCAGAAACGAGGGTGGATCATTTGATGCGTTTAATCTTTAATTTTAGAAATACAGAGAGTCTGGATTGTCATTGAACCCTGCTATATGTGCTTTTGTTGTTATAAGAGGTATCTTACTTGGTTATCTTATCAGTCAAGAAGGAATTTCCATTGATCAAAGGGAGGTGGAGATCATCTTGCAAGCTTTATCTCCTAAAGTAGATAAGCAAATGATAAGATTTGTTAGTCAAGTAAACTGGCATGGCAAATTTTTGAAGATTTTAGCTCATATTTGTGTTCTTTTAACTCAATGACCAGAAAATGTGTAGAATTTGTTTGGAAGGAAGAACAAAATTCTACTTTCAATCTGCTGAAGAAAATGCTAGTGAATGCACCAATTCTAATTTCACCAAATTGGAAACTTCCATCATTTATTTTTTGATGCATCTCATGTGGCAATAGGAGTTGTTTTAATGCAAGAAGCAGAAAAATGATGTTTCAAACCAATCTATTATGCTAGTAGAGTCCTTTTGCGTGTAGAGAAGAATCATTTAGTTACAGAAAGGAAATGTTTGGACATGATTTTTGGACTTCAAAAATTCAGGCATTACTTGTTGGCAAATAAAGTAACTATTCATGTTGATCATAAGTCTTTACTTTATTTGGTGAATAAACCTCATCTTTCAACAAGATTGGCAAGGTGGGTGTTGTTGATGCAGGAGTTTGACTACTCAGTTCTTCATAGGCCTCGTCAAGAGCATTGCACAACTGATTATTTGAGCAGATTGATTACTCGAGAACCTCCAATTGAAACATTTGATGATTTACCTGATTCAAAATTATTTTCTGTGGATTTAGTTGTTTATGAAGACTCTTGGTATGAAGAGATGTTACTGTTTTTACTTCAGGGAGTAATTCCTAAAGAGAAGTCAGTGGTTAAGAGGAAGAAGTTTTCTTGGAGAAGTAGAACATTTGTTGTCATTATGGGTGCACTCTACAAGAAGGGTATCAATCAGATTCTTAGGAGGTGTGTTCCCAAGTTTGAACAAAAATTGATTTTAGCTGAAGCTCATGCAAGTGATGCAAGTGGTCATTTTCCAGGAGATATTAAATCAAAGAAAGTTTTTCAGGCAGGGTTATGGAGGCCATCATTTTTTAAGGATGCCCATGCTTATGTGAAAAGTTCTTTAACATGTCACAGGGATGATAGACCTTTAGATGTTGATAGAATGCCAATGTAACGTATTCTTCCACTTGAACCATTTCAAAAATGGGGTCTTAATTTTGTGGGACCTATTAAACCAATTGCTAAGTATACTAGGAATAGCTACATATTACTGCACTAAATGGGTGGATACACAAGCGGTGAAGGATACTTAAGCAGAGAGTGTGGCCAAGTTTTTGTATAGGAATATCATGACAAGATTTGGATGCCGATTTGAATTGATTTTTGATCAGGGAGGTCATTTTGTCAACAAGATAATAAAAAAATTGACTGAATATGACCTGATTCTTCACAAAAAGTCAATAGTATACTATCCTCAAGCAAATGGTCAAGCAGAATCCACCAATAAGACTTTGATCAGAATCTTAAGGAGAATGGTGTCTAAGAATAGGTATGATTTGGGATACCAAGTTAGATTCTCCTTTGTGGGCATTCAAGATAGCTTTTATAGTTAGTACAGGAATGACACCATTTAAGATGGTGTATGGATTAGAAGATGGTGTCTAAGAATAGGTATGATTTGGGATACCAAGTTAGATTCTCCTTTGTGGGCATTCAAGATAGATTTTATAGTTAGTACAGGAATGACACCATTTAAGATGGTGTATGGATTAGAAGCTATTGTTCCAATGGAGTTGATTGTTTCTAGCTTGAGGATTGTTGCTCAACATAAATTGTCAGGAGATGACTCATTAGTTTTCAAACAGGAACGATTACTAAAATTGGAGGAAAGTAGCATTTAGGTTTCTTATGTGATTGAAGCTATTCAAAGGAAAAGACAAGCTTGGGTGGAAAGGAATATAAAGTATAAAACATATTCTGAAGGAGAGTGGGTCTCGATGTATAATAGCCAACTTGGCAAGAGACCAAGGAAATTGAAATTGAGGTATTTTGGTCCTTTTCAGCTTGCAGAAAAAATTGGAGACAACTTATTTGCTTGCAAATCATGAAGGATGAATTTTTCTTAGAGCTGTGAATGGTTTTAGATTAAAACAATATTATAGTGAGAACAACCCCTTGGTGGAGAATAATTTTTTATCATAACCTTGTCAAACCATTAAGATAGGGGTAAATGTTATGAGTGGCGTATTGTCACATCCATACTTCAAAAATTTGTGTATTTGTACCCTTCTTCCTCACAGTTCTACTATGTTTACCTTGCATGGCTAAGCTGGCACATTGAGTATAGGGAAGTGCCATGCCCTGAGGACATGATTATTCCACAAAGGTGAGTAAGCACAAAGCTTTGCGGAAATCTTCAAACTTCCCATGAGATAATGCCTTTGTGAAAAGATCTGCAAGGTTGTCTTGTGTTGGCACATAAGCCAAGATGATCCCTCTTGCTGAAAGTCTCTCCCTGACATAGTGGTAATGCACCTCAATGTGCTTTTTTGGAGCATGAAAAATAGGGTTCCTTGCAACGGCCAATGCACTTTGATTGTGAGTGTCCTGTCCAACACCCAAATCATCCATAGGGCGTTTGAGCCATACACACTGTTCTGTAGTTGTGAAGACTGCTCTGCACTTAACCTCGTAACAACTAGAAGTGGCCACATTAGGTTTTTTCTTGCTTAACCATGAGATACATGAACTGTGAAGCATGAAACAAAAACCACTTGTGGACACTCGTGTGTCAAAACAACCATCCCAATTTGAGTACAAAAAAGCATGTAAGTCTAGCAACAATGATTCACCCCTTGGGATAAAACAAGCCAAGATGTAAAGTGTCACTCAAGTAGCAAAAAATCCTCTTAACAACCTGCCAATGCTTATACCCTGGGCTATGCATGACTTTGTTGACCTGTGAGACTGCAAACTAAATATTTGGCCTCATGTTGCATACATAAATAAGGTAGCCAATAGCAGTTTGGTAAAGAGTGACATCAACAAGATCACCAACATCATGAAGACTCAATTTCAAACCTGTTTCCATGGGAGTGGAAATAGGTTTGAAATCCTCAAGTCCAAACTTACATAGCAATGTCTCTATGTAACTTGTCTGACATAAGGCAATACCACCATCACACTGCTTAAATTGTATGCCCCAGTAATGATGCAACATCCCCAAATCTATCAATAGATTTCAAATCAGACTCAAAAATATATCTCTCATTTGGTCTAGTGATCAACAAATCACTAGACCAAATCAGACTCAAAAATATACCTCTCCTTTGGTCTAGTGATCAACAAATCATCCACATAGAAAATGACAATGAGAAGTACATTACCCTCACACTTTATATACAATGTGCTTTTTCTGGGACTGAACATTACAAAAGCCTCATTTGACCAAATGAGTATCAATTTTCTCATACCAAGTACAAGGAGATTGCTTCAACCCATACAAAGCTTTCTTATATCTGTACACTTTATCCTCTTGTCCTTTCTTGAAAGAACCGCGAGGCCATGCTACATAAATTTCCTCAAATATGTCACCATTCAAGAAAGTAGTAGCAATGTCTGACTAATGTACATCCCAACCAAAATGAGTTGCCAATGCACATAGAAAATGCACAAGAGTCACATGACAAGTCGGATCAAAGTTTATTCATAATCTATTCCTTTTTGTTGTGCATAACCCTTTACAACAAGTCGAGCCTTATAGCAATCAATCTCACCATCTGGCTTGTATTTCAACTTGTAAACTCACTTTGTACCAATTTCATTTTTTCCAGGAGGCAAATCACGTAAATTTCATGTGTCATTTTCTATGAGTGCATCATATTCTGATTGCGTGGCAGCCATCCAACTTTTTGAATTTTGTGCTCCATCAAAAGACAGAGGCTCCTCAACATCACATAAGCTAGAAACAACCAAAGCATAATAGTGTGATGCATAAGAGGCATGGCAAGAATCCAGATGTGTATGAGTAGACAAAGGTGCATCCAATTTACTATCACACAAAGTATGCACAAACCATTTTGGCATACGTCTAGCCTGCTCATTCTCAACCCTTTCTTCATCAGGTACACCATGCACATTTGCATCAATAATAGGATGATTTGTAACATTTTAAAAAAACCTCGTAGGCTGTGTTACCATATATATGTGGTAGAGATGTGTGTGAACACACTAGGACCGCTGGGGCATTTTTCCCTCTTTAGGAGGTTTTCCCCCCGGTGCATTGTATATACGCCCATCACTCTAGGGCTATCCATCTTTCCATTGCACACCAAGTATACACTCTCTGTTGTGTGCCTTGAGCTTCCTTTGTCTTCTCGAAGCTGTGTGTGTTTTCTTGCAACCCTAATTCCAAAAATTGGTATCAGAGCAGGTTACGCCCTCCGGGGCTTAGTCGCCAGCAGCTCCAACACACACCTACTCACTTTCTTTGATTTGAGTGAGCTTTGGTGAGCATTCGCAGGTCGACAAAAATTTAGGGCAAGCTCATAGAGCTTAGTCTGCTCAAATTTTTTATTCGAGCTCATTTCGATCTCCGTTTCCACTATGATCATGTCTACACAGGCAATTTTGTCATTTTGTGCAAAATTTTTGTCAGTGCGAAATATTGCATAACAGGTCCCATATAGTCTACTACGGGTTGTGCTATATAGCACGTGCTAGTCTCACTCAGTTTCTCCTCATTTCGGGCAGTTTTCACATCAGGTGCAGGCATTTTCCATGGCTGACAACAACAGGGATGTGTTCAAGATGTTTGCTGCTGAGGACAGATTGGATCGGGACAATTACCCTATGTGAGCTTACATGATGCAACATGTTATTGTGTCAAAGGGCATCTGGAATATTGTGTAGGGCATTGATCTACGTCCTAGTTCTGGGATGTAGGCGATATTGAGGATGTGGCAGGTCTTGTTGCTGTTAGAATTGTTTTACCTATGGCAAAACAAGCTTGTTGGGATGTAAAGGATGCATAGGCTCATTCATTGATTGTGTTGTCTATGTAGCGCACCATTACTCCTCACATTCCTTCACTAAAATCTGCAAAACAAGCTTGGAATATTCTAGCAATCTTTATGCAAGCGCAATGAGGCTAAAATAGCTTTGCGGTATAAAGAGCTGGAGTCAAAGATTATGCATGAGGAAGATGGTATGGACACTTTCCTTGCTGGTGTGAAGGATATCAATGAGCAACTTATTTCTGCAGGTGAAGTCATTTCAGACAGTTCCCTTGTGCAGACTGTTCTTGATGCCTTACCGGATTCATTCCAGACTTTTGCTGGTACTTGGAGACTTATGACCCAAGGAAATCCTAAAGTTGTCAAGTTTGATGCATTGTGCACATTGCTGCTGTAAGAGTCACTTTCCAAAAAAAATAAGACTAGACAACATGCATTTGAACATGCTTTCAATGCTTCTTAAAGAAAGGGTGGTATAAAACAATGTAGCCACTTCATATGGTTCTTCTGTGAGTGGAAAATCACCTGTTCCTAATGCTTTTGCTGGAAGCAATTTATCTGGAAATTTTGGTGATAAGGGCAAAAAGAAGATGCATTGCCATTATTGTAAAGCTAATGATCACTTGATCAAGCAGTGTCCTAAGTTGAAGGCCAAAGAGGCTAAGAAGAAAGAGGGTGGTTCCACTGCAAATGATGGTTCCACTACAAATGCAGCCATTGTTGAGTCTTCTGTGAAAGGAGATTGTGATGCTGATGTTGATGCAGAATGGGCTTTTAGTGAAAGTGCACTTAGAATCCTATTGTCCTTGATGCATGCATGTCAATTGCTACAGATTCACATGTGTGGTATTTCGATAGTGGTGCTACAAAGCACATTACCTCACATAGTGAATTGTTCACCTCTCTCGAGTCTGTCTCTCATGGGAATTCAGTCACTTGTGGCAACAATGCCTCTTATCCGGCTCAGGGAGTTGGAAAGATTGTGCTTACTGTTGCAAATGAAAATTCTTTCACACTTGTTGATGCACTTTATATACCTGGGATCAAGAAGAATCTTTTGTCTATATCTGCACTTGCTAGACTTGGTCTTGTAGTCAAATTTGTGGATGACAGATGTACAGTACATGATCTCAGTTTTGGTGATGATTCATGAAATTATTGCATGTGGCATTTTATGCCGTGGGCTATATAGGCTCACTTTGTATGACAAGTGTAGGAAGAATTTTGCAAATGCAGTTTTGGATTTAAAGGCTATTTCAGATGCAAAACTTTGGCATGCATGTTTTAGTCATCTGAATTTTGCCAGTTTGCTGCGTTTGCAGAAATCTAATATGGTTGCTTCTTTTCAGCCTCTTGAAGCACTTGTCAAACATGTTTGTGAATTCTCCATTCTGATTGAGGCGGGGAGTATATGTGTCATGAATTTAATGCATTTCTGGCTAGTTGTGGGATAAAACACCAATGTACAGTGCCCTATACACCTCAACAAAATGGTGTAGCTAAGAGGAAAAACAGGTCACTTACAAAAATGGCACGACGTATGGTCAAAAGTCAAGCTTTGCCGCATTCTTTTTGGCTTGAGGCCATCATGTGTGCCATTTATGTACTTAATGGGTGTCCTACAAAATCTTTGCAATCTATTACTCCATATGAAGCATGGCATGAAAGAAAGCCTTCTATTGAGAACATGCGTGTTTTTGGTTGTTTGGCATATGCTTTGGTGTCACAAACACAACGCAAAAAATTGGATGATAAGGCTGTCAAATGTATTTTTGTTGGTTATAGTGCTGAAAGCAAAGGTTACAGGTTGTATCATCCAGAAACAAAGCATATTCTGGTTTCACAAGATGTAGTGTTTGTGGAAGATTCTGTTCAGCCCTTGCTGTCATCATGTACTAGAGACAGTAATGTAAGCTCAAAGGACATTTATGAAACTTTGCTGCCTCTTTTCAGTGGTGGAAGTTCGAATGTAAATTCCAATGAGGCAAATGTACAGGCTATGGGGGTTTCCAAAAATGTTACAAATCAGCCTATTACTGATACAGATGTATATGATGTACTTGATGAGGAAAGGGCTAAAGATGAGTAGGCTAGATGTATGCCAAAATGGTTGGTGCATACATTGCATGATAGTAAATTGGATGCACCTTTGTCTAGTTGTACTCCTTCACGCTCACGCCATGCATCTTATGCATCATATTGTTATGCTTTGGCTGTGTCTAGCTTACATGATGTTGAGAAACCTCTATCTTTTGATGAAGCACAGAATTGAAAAAATTGGATGGCTGCCATGCAATCAGAATATGATGCACTTATAGAAAATGACACATAGACTTTATGTGATTTGCCTCCTGGCAAAATGGCCATTGGTACAAAGTGGGTTTACAAGTTGAAACGCAAGCCGGACGGTGAGATGGATTGCTATAAGGCTCGACTTTCTGTAAAGGGTTACGCACAACAAAAAGGCATAGATTATGAAGAGACTTTTTCTCCCACTTATTGTATGACTACTGTGCATTTTATATGTGCATTGGTAGCACATTTTGGTTGGGATGTATCAAGCAGACATTGTTACTGCTTTCTTGAATGGTGACATATTTGAGGAAGTTTATATAACGCAGCCTCATGGTTTTGTCAAGAAAGGACGAGAGGACAAAATGTGCAGATGTAAGAAGGCTTTGTATGGGTTGAATCAATCTCCTCATGCTTGGTATGAGAAAGCTGACACTCATTTGGTGAAACGAGGCTTTCGTAATAGTCCAATAGAAAGCACATTGTATGTAAAGCGTGAGGGTGATGTACTTCTCATTGTGGTTCTTTGTGTCGATGATTTGCTGATCACTGGACCAAATGAGAGACATGCTGCTGAATTTAAGGCTGATTTTAATGCTACTTTCAAGATGAAAGATTTGGGGTTGTTGCATCATTACCTGGGTATACAGTTTAAGCAGTGTGATGGTGGTATTACCTTGTGTCAGAAAAGTTACATAGAGACATTGCTATGTAAGTTTGGACTTGAGGATTGCAAACCTATCGCCACTCCCATGGAAACAGGTTTGAAATTGAGTCTTCATGATGCTGATGATCTTGTAGATGTCACTCTTTACCAAACTACTATTGGATGTCTCATTTATGTATGCAACACAAGGCCGGATATTCAGTTTGCAGTCTCACAGGTCAATAAATTTATGCATAGCCCAGGGTCTAAGCATTGGCAGTCTGTCAAGAGGATTTTCCACTACCTTAGTGGCACTTTACCTCTTGGCTTGTTCTATCCCAAGGGGGGATCATTGCCGCCAGACTTATATGTTTTTTCGAACTCAGATTGGGCTGGTTGTTTTGACATACGAGTGTCCACAAGTGGTTTTTGTTTCATGCTTGGCAGTTCATGTATATTATGGTTGAGCAAGAAGCAAACTACTGTGGACACTTATAGTTGTGAGGTTGAGTATAGGCCAGTCTTCACAGCTACGGTTGAGTGTGTATGGCTCAGATGCCTTATGGCTGATTTGGGTGTTGGACAGGACACTACCAACACTATCTACACTGACAGTTTTTCATGCTCGTACAAAGCACATTGAGGTGCATTACCACTATTTCACGGAGAGGCTCTCAACATGAGATATTAGCTTGGCTCATGTGCTAACACAGGACAACCTTGCAGATCTTTTCACAAAGGCATTGTCTCGTGAGAAGCTCGAAGCTTTTCGCAGAGCTTTGGGCTTACTCCCCTTTGCGGATTGATCATGTCCTCAGGCATGGCACTTCCCTTTACTCATGTGCCAACTCTTGTTCACCGAATCACTCCAGGGGGGATTTATTATCATATACATGTGGTAGTGATGTGTGTGAACACACTAGGACCGTCTGGGCATTTTTTCCCTTTTAAGGAGGTTTTTTCCCTCGTGCATTGTATATACGCCCATCATTCTAGGGCTATCCATCTTTCCATTGCACACTAAGTATAAACTCTCTGCTGTGTGCCTTAATCTTCCTTCATCTTCTCCAAGTTGTGTGTGTTTTCCTGCACCCCTAATTCCAATAGGCTCTACATTTGCCTCATTGGAATTTACATTTGAACTTCCACCACTGAAAAGAGGCAACCAAGTGTCGTAAATGTCATGTGAGCTTACATTATTGTCTCTAGTACATGATAGCAAGGACTAAATAGAATCTTCCACAAACATAACATCCTGTGAGACTGAGATACACTTTGTTTGCGGATGATACAACCTGTAACCTTTGCTTTCAGCACTATAACCAACAAAAATGCATTTAAAAGTCATCCAACTTTTTGTGTTGCATTTGTGGCACCAAAGCATAAGCCAAACAACCAAAAATATGCAAGTGCTCAATAGAAGGCTTTCTATCATGCCATGCTTCATAAGGAGTCATAGATTGTAAAGCTTTCACATGACACTTGTTAAGTACATAAGTGGCACACATAATGTTGGAAATAGGATTGCAGCAGAGAAACACACACAACTTGGAGAAGATAAAGGAACTCAAGGCACACAATAGAGATTGTATTACTTAGTGTGAAATGAAAAGATAGATAGCCATAGAGTGATTGGCGTATATACAATGCACAGGGGAAAAAACCTCCTAGTGAAAGGAAAAACTGTCACGACGGTCCTAACTGTGTTCACACACATCACTACCATATGTATATGGTAACACCAGGAGTAGGGTTCTTCCCCTACTTCTACAAAGTTTCATGGTCATCCATTGCCGTCTTGTCGATTAGGCCCTGCCCAATCACCAATTTTTTGCCATTGGGCTCGCAAAGGATTCAAGGGCAAAAAATTGGTGATTGTGCCACACTTGATCGTCAAGACAGGTTACGATGGCCATGAAACTTTGGAGGGGTAGTGAGTAGGGTATTTTTGTCCTTCCTGCAAAGTTTCATGGCCAGACGTTGTCGTCTTGTTGGTAAGGCCTTACACAATCGCCAATTTTTTTCCATTGGGCCCGCTAAGGCCCAACAATAAAAAATTAATGCTTGAGCTGCTAATGACCATCAAGACGGCTTACGATGGTCATAACTTTGCAAGGATAGGGAGTAGGGTGGTTTTCTTGCCCCTTGAACGTTTCATGGCCATGCTGTCTTGTTGGTCACACACCACACAATCGCCAATTTTTTGCCATTGGGCTAGCTAAGGGCCCAACATTAGAAAATTGGCCTGCGTGGTGTCTCTGACGGTAGAGATGTCTTGCAATGGCCATAAAACTTTGTAAGGGCAAGAAGTAGGGTGCTGCAGAATAGCCATTTTTTACCATTGGGCTCGCCAAGGGCCCAATGATAAGAAATTGATGATTGTGCCATCCATGACCGTGGATATGGCTAGCGATGTCCATGAAACTTTGGAGGGTGGGGAGTAGGTTTCTCTCCCCACTCTTGCAAAGTTTCATGGTGATCTAATACCGTCTCTTTGATCAAGCCCTACACGATTGTCAAATTTCCACCGTCGGGGTTACCAAGGGTCCAATGACAAAATTGGAGATTGTGTTGTTCACTGATTGTCGAGATAGATTGGGATGGCCATGAAACTTTGCACAATTCCCAATTTTTTGCCGTTAGGCTCGCTAAGGGCCCAATGACAAAAATTGGAGATTGTGTCGCTCCTTGATCGTTGAGACAGATTGTGATGGCCATAAAACTTTGCAAGGGTGGGGAATAGGGTGCTTACCCTACCCTTGCAAAGTTTCATGGCCATCTAATGCATCTTGTTCATCAAGCCCCTGCACTATCACAAATTTTTGGCCATTCGGCTCGCTAAGGGCCTTACAACAAAAAATTGGTGATTTTGTCATCCTTGATTGTCAAGGCAGCTTGCGATGGCCATGAAATTTTGTAGGTGTGAGGAGTAGGGTGCTTGCTCTACTCTTGAAAAGTTTCATGGCCATCCCATTACCATCTTGTTGGTTAGGCACTGCACACTTGCTAGTTTTTTTTCCATTGGACTTGCTAAGGGCCCAAGGGAGAAAAAGTTGCGATTGGCCATCCTTCACCATTGAGATGGCTTGAGATGTACATGAAGCTTTGGAGGGGTAGGGAATAGGGTGCTTCCCCTACCCTTGCAAAATTTCATGGCCATCCTATTGGTCAGGCCTTGCACACTTGCCAATTTTCTGCCATTGGGCTTGATAAGGATTCGCCGATAAACAATTAGCATTCATGTTGCGAATGACCGTTGAGACGGATTGTGATGGCCATGAAACTTTGCAAGGATGGGTAGTAGGGTGGTTCCCTTGCCCCTCGAAAGTTTCATGGCCATTTGTTGTGAGGTGTGAGCTTTATTCTAGAGTCACTTGAGTAAGAGTCAAGGAGAAAAAAGGTGGAATTATCCCACTTGTAGTGGTGCAAGGTTGTAGAGCAACTTAAAAGCTCATTTCATGAATAAACAACCATTTAATGTTTGCACTACACCTCTCTTGTTTATGGTGATCTTGTGATGGCTTAGAAACTACCGAGAGCGTGTTTATGAGTCCAAGCTAATTCATCTTGGCACCTAATTATCTTTCGTGATAATCTAGCCTACACACACTTACTTGTGTGCATAATGTTTGTATTTCATCCACCCTAGCTAGCACCATCCCATTCCCATTAAGTGGTATCAGAGCTTTAGGTTATGCTAGCTAGGTTTGTTGTTATGAATTAGTGTGTTAATGATAGCATCTCCATTAGATTGATTAACATTTCTTAATTATCCTTACAATTCATTGGCATTTTCATAACTAGTTGAATCTCTCACTAAATAAGCCCTAATCTAGCTATGTGTAGGCATGTCCTTGGCACACAAGTGTAAAGTGTGAGCTTTGTTCTAAGGTGTGAGTCAAGGAGAGGAGAGTGGCCACATACTGTGGAGCAAGGCTGTAGAGCTACTTAAAGCTCATTTCTTGAATGAATAAAAAACAACTTCATTTTGCACTACATGCTTGTCTATGGTGAGCTTGAGTCCAAGCTAATTCTATCTTGGAACCTAATTCACTTGAGTGATAACCTTACTTACACACACTCACACACTTGCACCATGTTTCTCTTTCATCCACCATAGCTAGCACGATCCAATTCCTAACATTTGGTATCAGAGCCATGGTGTGCTAGCTAGGATTTTCATTATGCATTAGTGTGTGTTAATCATTAGCATCTCCATTAGATCGATTAGCATATTATTGTCCCGTCCCATTAACATTTTCATAACTAGTTGCATCTCACTAATTAGGCCCTAATCTAGTTATGTGTGGGCATGTCCTTGGTACACCCAAGAAGCCACTACCCTCCATGGCTAGATAGGCTTGATTAGGGAGAAGATTAGCATCCAATTTTTGCATTTCTAGTCATTTTTTTGGGTCAATTTTCTAGTGGTTTGCACCTCCAATTAATCTCTCCACCTTTGCAATCGCCTAACAACATTGACCTCATCTCGAAGTGCTCGATGCAAGCTCTCCGAAGAGCCTTCAAGCTCTGCAATCCGAGGTCAAAAGCATCTCAAACTCCATCCTCAAAATTGCCTATATTTAGGTGTGTGTGTGGAAAGCATGCTGAGCTTGCTTAAGAATATAATTTTTGGAGGCACTTCACAAGGAAGCACATCGGCTTGTTGGCTAGCCCAAAATAGCTTGTCCAATATTGGCTTGAGGGTCAGAGGTTCAAATTGCCACACCTTATTTGGGCGCCCACTGGGCGGACCTCAAATCGAATCCAGACTTTTTTGAACTCCACTTTCGGGTCCGCTGGGGCAGATTCCCACAGGCGGTGGCGCCTTGCTCAAACCATTTTCCGACGGGTTGCCCGCGCTCCTGCTCGCCTGCCCGGCCGTGCCCGCACCGCCCGGCCTGCCCCCGCCTACCCAAAAAGCTGCCCACTGGCCCTAGCATCGGATCCCGCCTGCGTGACTGCCCGAGCCTCAAGAGCTCCTATGTTCCCACGGGCCTCAAGTTTCCGAGAAGCCTTTTAAGCTCCTTCTCCCACGGAGTAAGCAATCCCAAGAGATCCAAAGCTTCCAAGCTCAAGGCCCTGCTCCCACCAAACTGCAGCAAGACACTTAAGCTCGCTCAAAGGCATCTGGTAAGTCTTCATCTGTCTTCAAAGGAAAATTCAAAGCATCACCAGCCATACCTCCTTGTGAAGAGGGGCTTCATCGATGCGGCGGTGAAGAGGAGCTTCACAAAAAGGGGGAGCTCTCTCTCTCTCTCTCTCTCTCTCTCTCTCTCTCTCTCTCTCTCTTACAATGAACCCTTAAAATTATTGCAACCAAGCACAAAATTTTGCAAATGAATAATCATCTTTTTTTATGTTGTGCACCGTGTAAAGAGGGAGACACTGGCTAGGAGAGTCTCCTAAGCTAAGACCCCTCTATTGGCACAAATGGGGGACAAGGGAATAGAGAAATTCAATGGGGAGGGATTTCACACTTGGAAAACGAAATTAAGAGGCTACCTTATGAAAAAATGTTTGTGGTCTATCATTAGGACTACCTTAGAGCAACAAACCGAACCCGATGGAGTGCACACTAGGGCATCTACACTCATAGCAAGTGCACAAAATTTGGCCAAAGATGAACAAGCATTGGGAATCATCATCACCTCCTTGCATGACAACTACGTGCATTTCATAGATGAATGTAAGCATGCACATGAAGCCTTGCATGTCCTAGAAAGTAATTTTGGAGCTAGGGCCAAAAGAAGCAAAGCTAGTCCTAAAAGACAACTTTACAAAGTTACTATAATTGAAGGGGAGGACATTGCTAGCCTAGTGAACAGGCTTAAGAGCATTGTTACACAACTCACTTACATCCAAGTTGAAGTACCAGAAGATGACAAAGTGGCCGTACTATTAAGTGCACTTCCACCTTCTTATGACCACTTAGTCACAATTCTTGAAGAAAAAGAACAAGCACCCCCATTCCAAGATGTCATCAACTCAGTCCAAGCAGAAGAAAGAAAGCAAAGAGGTTCACTCACCTCATCAAGAGGAGTTTTTTTCGCAACATCTTCAAGGGGAAGACATTTGGCATCAACAAACGGAAGAAAGTGTTATGAATGTGGAAGAATGGGACATGTAGCGAAAGATTGCTACACAAACAAACCTTGCAACAAATGTGGTAGGAAGGGACACCCTCCTTCTCGGTGCTACTCAAGTGGAGGCAGTAGCAGTGGAGAAAGCAACAGCAGAAGCAACAAAGGCAAGAGACTTGACAGAGGATCAGCTCACATAGTAGAAGACAAAAAGGACGAAGACAAGAGCAGCGTTGTCTTTTATGAAGACCCATTTTGAAGATGCAAACTCTCTACTTGTAGGGGAGGAATTTTTCCTGTGTGGATACCAGCTTATCATCCTGTGTGGACATCACCATTCTTTGTGGATTTTTCCTGTGTGGATCTTATCATCCTTTGTGGACATCACCATCCTTTGTGGACTTTATTTTCCTGTGTGGATATCACCATCCTATGTGGATCATGCATCTTCACTATCTTGTCTTAGTCCAAACCTCAAGGGGAGGATTGTAAAGTGTGAGCTTTGTCCTAAGGTGTGAGTCAAGGAGAGGATAGTGGATCTATCCCACATACTGTGGACCAAGGCTGTAGAGCTACTTAAAGCTCATTTCTTGAATGAATAAACAACAACTTCATTTTGCACTACATGCTTGTCTATGGTGAGCTTGTGCTAAGATAAGTCAATACTCAAGATTGTGTTTATGAGTCCAAGTTAATTCTATCTTGGAACCTAATTCACTTGAGTGATAACCTTGCTTACACACACTCACACACTTGCACCATGTTTCTCTTTCATCCACCATAGCTAGCACGATCTAATTCCTAACAACAGGACACCACTACCCTCCATGGCTAGGTAGGCTTGATTAGGGAGAGGATTAGCATCTTTTTGTTTTTGCATTTAGAACACTTTTTGTGTCGATTTTGGGTTAATTTACCTCTTTAATTATAGTCATCAAGTTCGTTTTCTCCATGCATTTCTCACCTCATCCTAAGGTACTCCTTGTAAGGTTTCCATAGAGCCGAATTTTACGAGCCCAAGAGTCCCTCCAATCACCATCCCCAATTTTGCCTATATTTATGTGTGTATGTGAGTTTGTGTGTGCATCTCCCTTCATTGCCGAGTTGAAGACCATACTTTGTAGATACCTCACACAACAAGGCACATGGGCCACTTGCTTTAAGGCATTGTCTCCTAAAAATATTGAGGTGTTCGTGAGTGCAATTTGATGTGCTTATTTTTGGTTGGCTTCCTCGATGGACGTGAAATTTTGGACCTCAATCAACCTCATAAATTTGACGGGTCCAATAGCGGGCATACACGTGCACAATTGTTTTTTGGAAGCCGGATGCCTAGCGTGCTGAACTCGCTTGCCCGCGCAGCCTATCTTGACCTCGCATGCCAATGCTGCCTGGCTCTCAAAGCCCCTGATCCAGTGGCCTTAACTCTAACTCGCCTAAGCTCCCCTCTTTAGAGATCATTCCCACAGATAGTGTGTTGGCCATGAAACTTTGTAGGGGAAAGGATTAGGGGGATTTACTTGCCCTTGCAAAGTTTCATGGACATGTAATACCATCTCTTTGATCAAGCCTTGCACAATTACTAGTTTTTTTCCATTAGGCTCAACACAAAAAAATAGAGATTGTGCCATCCCTAACCATCGAGACGGATTGCGATTGCCATGAAACTTTGCAGGGGTAGGTATTTTCATGGTTTTCACATCCTTGAAAAGTTTCATTGCCATCCATTATCATCTTATTGGTCATGCCTTGCATAAACTCCTTTTTTTTTGCCGTTAAGCTTGCTAAGGGCCCAACAACAAAAAATATTCGTGATTGTGCTGTCCTTGACCGTCGCAATGGCTTGCGATGGCCATGGAACTTTGTAAAGGTGGGGCATAGGGTGCTTGCCCTACCCCTACAAAGTTTCATCCGTTTTCTATCTCGTGAGGTCCTGCACGATCACTAATTTTTGGTCATTAGGCTCTCTAAGGGCCCAAAGGCAAAAAACATGGAATTTGTGCTGCTACTGAACCTTGAGACGGTTTGCAATGGCCATGAAACTTTGCAAGGATAGGAAATAGGATGATTTTTCCACCCTTAAAAGATTTTGGACATCCATTGTCATCTCATTGGTCAGGCCCTGCACAAACTCCAATTTTTTTCCATTGGGATTGCAAAGGGCCTAATGGCAAAAAAGTTGGCGATTCTGCCGCCCTTGACCATCGAGACGGCTTGTGATGGCCATAAAACTTTGAAAGTGTAGGGAGTAGGGTGCTTTCTTTGGTTTCATCATGATCCATTGTGGGCTCATTAGTCAGGCACTGCACAAAGGCGGATTTTTTACCATTGGGCTTGCCAAGGGTACGACGACAAAAAATTGGCGATCGTGTCATGCCTGACTTTGGAGATAGTCAGCAATGGCCATGAAAATTATTAGGGGCATGGAGTAGGGTGCTTCACTCACCCTTGAAAATTTTCAAGGACATTTTTTGCAATATAAGTACATCATCATCAACATAATAGTTGATAATGTCATGTACAAGTGATCTCCATAAACTATCATCTAAACCACAATCATAAAGATACATCGTATAAAACGTGTGGTAAAATTGAATTGCATAAAGTAGAACATGAAGACTACAATAATAAAGACACATTGTACAAAGGTGTGGTACAAAT
This sequence comes from Adiantum capillus-veneris, assembly GCF_014529385.1. Lineage (NCBI taxonomy): Eukaryota > Viridiplantae > Streptophyta > Polypodiopsida > Polypodiales > Pteridaceae > Adiantum > Adiantum capillus-veneris. Next base: position 29,978,363 of record NC_140952.1, on the reverse strand, counting down.
GGACTGCATAAAGTAGAACATGGAGACCACTCATAAAGACACATCGTACAAAGCTGTGTCATAAGTGGACTACAAAAACTAGAACATGGCGACTACAATCATAAAGACAAATCGTACAAAGGCATGGTACAAATGGAATGCATAAATTAGAACATGGAAAATACAGTCATAAAGAAAAATCATACAAAGTTGTGTACAAGTGGACCGCATAAACTAGAATATGATAGCTACAATCATAAAGATACATTGTACAAAAATGTGTGGTACAAGTGTACTCCGTAAACTATAACATGGCAACTACAACCATAAAGAGAATGCAACAAATACTAAAATATGTACAAATAAATCAATTTGAATTAGAGTTTGAAACTACAGACTCTATGTATAGTGCCGATTGCACCCTAGTGCAGGGGGCTTGCACTACTCTCTGTGCTATGGTGCACTGATTTCCAGGTGTTCCACTTATCTTGGTGTGGGCCTTAGCTGTAGTTGAAGACTCTCCACCCTCTATCGGAGCTTTCCATGCTCAAATTGAATCCTGGCAAGCACTATCTCCTTGTTGGTTAGCGTGCGATGCACCTGCTATCCCATCTCCCAAAACTATAGATTTACATAAAATTGCAAGGTAAACTGTGAGGGAGTGCCCTCCTCTACTGCCTTGATCTCTACAGAAAGTACTGGGTCTGCAAAGTTTGTCTCTGTGGGGAAAGAGGAACCACCAAGTGGCCTCTTCAATGCTCTCTTTACGCTCTTTGAGAATGTCCCACTATCAAAATCACTCTTGCCTCACCTCCTCTACCTCTATAACCCTTGTCTTCATTGCACCCACTGACTCTGCCATCTGTAGTGCCTCCTCCTTTGGTACCCCATCCTCTAGGAGCACTAGACTGACTGCCTTCCTGGCTCGTCACGTGCCCCAAGTGGGCGACAAGTGATGATGTCTACTGTTGTTCCTTGTGGTTGGTGAAAAAAGGTCGTCAATGCCCTAGTGGTGGTAAAGGGCGATCAAGATCTATCAATGGCACATTGGGAAATCTGAATGCACACACATGCTATGGAGGAGGCAATAAAGGTGGAAGCGATGACCGTAGCCAAAAGTGTATAAGCCTTCGTTGTCAAATAATTTGAGACAAATGAAACACTTTGATGGTCTCCGAGTGTGACCTGCATGCCCATTGGAAGCTCTCATCTGAACAAACCCATGGCACACATGTAAGGGTAGAGTGGTATGGAGGATTGAACTCTGTGTACGTTGGGGGAGTAGCAAAGGTAGGCGTGCCAATGTGCGAAGTTCTCTGCTCAAAAGTAAGCAATGTGCCACTCAATGGTGGAGTCCCTCAAGGCCGCTTGAGTGTCTCTAAGTGCTTGCTCTATCTCTCCAACCCTCTGTTGTGCTATGGTCAGCTCTCGTGTGAGATCCTCTACGTGGTTGCTGTGGAGCTCCAAAGAGGGGTCAAACTACATCAAACACAATAACACACAATTATGAATTGAGTTTTCAAAAATTAGTTTGTAATTATTAAAACCATAGGTGAGTGATTATACGTGTGAAGCTATGCTAGCAATAGTAGGCACTAACAACGTCAAAGGTCTGGTCGATGGAAGTGGCTCTACCAGTGGTGTAGAGAAAGTGACTTGATTGTGGAAAACCAAAAAGACAACTGTAGTAAGCCATAATGAATAGAAGTCATAAATAAAAAAAAGAAAATTTTGGGAAGGAATTGCATAGCATCTCCCACATATGGTGGAGAGGGGTTGTTTCTTTTGGGCCGGGGCACCCTGCAGGGTCATGGTGTTGCCGATGAAGGGGTGTTGAGCCGAGTGGCTATTGTGTGGAGATGAAGGGCTACTGATTCATGATTTTTATGCTCATAAAGGGTGTGCTGGCTTGGAACTAGCATTGTAAATGGTCAATTTGTGCCTAAAGAAGCAATCATTGTTGTGCATCTTGTTTCGGTTCCCCCTTCCCCTTCTCTTCTCTGTAGGTGTGCGGGGGAATCCCAAAATCCAAGCCAATAAAATCGAACAAACCATAAACTGAGCAAAACTAACAATTTTTTTTGACACAAAGTTAAGCAAACCATAAACTTTGCAAAACTTACAATGTTTTTTTATATCCTTGTGCAATATATTAGTTGTATATATTGTGGTGTGTAGTTGTGTAGGTAGAGTCAAACATGTTATGGTTGTAACTGCTTGATGGTAATATAAGGAGGTGCCGAATGAGAGAGAGGCACACTTGGTTCGATCGTGTAGGCAGAGTCGACCACACCACAATATCTTGGATTTTTGTTGGTTAGAGATACTCCCTACTTCGTTTCTTTACCTATAAAAATAATTTTAAATTGTTCTATCTCTAACACATGCCAAAAACCTTCCATCAGTATTGAAATTAACCAAAAAGGTGTATTGCATCTACAAATCAAAATGGAGAGTGCAACAAAAAAATTACTGCCGCACTAGAGTATTTGGGGCAAAAGTTAATAGCCATAAGCACATATCACCGAAAAAACTACTTCTATAAAACCATATCAAGGTCCACAAGCCTTTAAGACTACATCAGCACCCGTGAACCTCCAAGTGCTTGGACTAACTCCAATTTCGTTAAAGCCACCTAATGCATGAACTCATGAGCATGAGGGTCAAGGCCAAGTACTTGCAGAAATATGAAGTAAATGTGCTTACATGGCATATAGACAAGGCACTTTCTTTCTTGGTTTTGAAAACCCTCGCAAGTACATCTAGAAAAATCTAACATTGTCAAAGAGTATGTCACTCCCTTTGCACTTGACCCCACATTATTAACATAGAAAACATGTGTTTCATTGCAAACCACAATGACCTCTCACACCAACTCTGATGCCATGGTTCTACCCACTTCAACCTTGCCATCTCTAAATTTGGGACGGATGCTGCTAGCAACTCTTTGGTTCAATGGAACTGTTTCATGAATTCTTGATTCTGATGTAGCTCCTGCTTGCAAAACAAAACCATTGGCTTGCAATTGCGTTACCTCTTGAGGGGTTGCAAATTTGTGCCCTCTGCCGACCACCCAAACACCGGGAGCTGGACCTGGTGGCCCTTTAACTATGCTGTGAACCTTCCAGGTGTGCATGTTATTGGAGTTACAAAACCAAATGAACCCTTACATAAGGCCTCCCAATTGTGAACCAGATGGAGGATATTTCCTTCGACCCCAAAAACAAGGAGCTGGCACCCCTATTTTGGCATCTGTTGAACAATCATTGATGAACCGCTCACATTGATCTCCATCTTTTGACACCACACCGAAACAAGTCACCATTCACCCAGGTTCTGTTCTCCTTGTTGCCCAAATTGGCTTTGCTACATTTACTTTGGGATTTGGGACAACCCTTGAAGCTTTTTTTTTTGTGCTGAAGCCCACCAATTGAAGTTGTTATTGTAACATACTCTGGCCTGTGGCTATCCTCCTCCAAGACAATATTTGCATTAGCAGAAATTGGCCTCTTTTTCCTAATACTCTTTTCTTGGAGTATATTTCTATTCATTTCAGAACTATTGACACCCATTTCATGCATTGAAGAATGTGTGAGGTCAACTAGTTTCTTTCCAGTTTCCGCGGAAGTAGATGAAGGTCAGTTCATGAAGCGATCTGCCAAATCTTTAATGCCGGGACCGGTGGAGCTCCTAACACCTTTCAAATAGGCATTTTATTTCACACTTTGAAACACAACTAAAGCCATATCTGCACATGCTGCCTCATACAAACTTATGTGACCCTTGTAACCAACCGAGGCACGCATACTAGCATGTTTTGACTCAGACAAGTTTGTGTTAGGGACAAAGATACATGCAGCATCTTGTGATACAAATCTTTCCCCCCAATGAGGCACTCGTACATCCCACCAAACCAACCATGTTTCCAATGAAGCAATCTCCCCTTCAATGGCCATTCCCGTTTTCCAAAATCTTCTAAGCTCTCCCTTACAATGCTCAACCGCATTCTCTGTAGGTGCAGTTCTCCACTTGCGACAGAAAATCTTCCGCTCCTCTTGAAATGCTGGACGGATGCACTTGACACTATGTAGAACCATACTTTGCTCCCAATGAAACAAACATGATCTCTCTTTGTTTGGAGTAGACTTCTTTGCTCCTCCAAAATAAACAATACGCACAACAATCCAGTTGGCATTGGCTTCATCTGCCATAAACCCCCTGAACTCTGGCTTATCAAAACCTTGTTGCTTAACCACATTGTTCACCATCTTCCAAAATTCAATCTGAGCATATTTTTCCACACTAAACTCAGCAATTGCAATGGTGAGTAGCTCTCGTACATAAGGGTCATAGACATGCGCTGACATAGTCGGCTATCCTTGAACACGGTGAACATGATCAAAGTGCACCCACATTTGCTCCAAATTACCTCCAAGATGCATGCGATTCACCAAATCAACTCCACTGCCCGGTTCCTTAATTGACATTTTACATACATGAGGTTGTACTTTATCACCCAATTGGCCTGGAAAAAGGATACTATGGATAAAAGGATATCTGCACTTTCTTTTCAAGTCAATCACTGCCTCAAGACCTTTTGAAGTGATATTCTTTGATCTTTTTGCAGACTCCAAACTTCGTTTGACTCTCCTTTTATTTGACAGGGGAGTCATACTATCAAGGAGTTCAGCAAGTTCCAAATCTTCAATCATAGCACTTGCAATTGAACCTGATCCAATAAGCTTTTCCATGATAAGGTCATGAGTGGTGGCCCGCTCCAATTGTTTTGTAGTCACCAAAGGGTCTCGACTTGCTCGATCAAGCAACATTTCATCTATGTGACTTTCAAGCATGCAACTCCTCCCTTCTGCACATGGATGATTATGTTCTCCAAGATGCAAAGCGCACCTAGTACAATTATGCTTATCTCTAGGCAAACAATAGTAAATAACTGTAGGACATATAGATACACATTCGGGAATTTGTCCACAATGAGTGCATACCAGTGTGCCATACTGAGAAGAGATCAATTCTTTAGGACTAGATTTAACAAGCCAACCTCGCCATTGAGACTCATTGAACATATTTGAGCGCAAATAAAATGGATAGTCAATGTTGATGCAGTGCAAATGCCCAGAGCATCTACTAAATCTGACAATGCCATTAAAACTATCACTTGTAAGGTCTCTGACCCCGACCAAAAAGAACACCCTTGTACCATGAAATGAACATAATGAAAAAAGTTACTATTTTTAGCAGTTTTCCAAATTCTGTCAGTGCCATGATGTTTAGAATGTTTTAAAGCTTCGAAATGTAAATTAAAATAATTTTTGTAAAAAATTCCAAAAATAGTAAGTTTTTGGTCACCCGATCCGTCCAGTTTTGATCGTCTCGAAAAACTGCACTCGTACCCCGAATTTGAAAAAAATGCATTTTTGGACCCCGGGGGCTGCTAAATATGGCAGGTACTCGGTCCAGTACGCCTCAGTTAGAGCTCAGTATAGCAATTTACGGCATCAAAATCCGACTCGTATGGCCCGTTTTAGCCTAAAACCAATTTTTCATAAAATTGTCCGCGGAGGCACCGGGGGCCCGGGGCTGTGTGGGAACAGGTTCCAGGCCACTCTAGACCAGCTTTAGCAGCTAGGGGGTGCCCTCTTGCCTTGTGGGAGTCTTTGGGAAGTTTCCAAGCTTGCAACTAAGTGTGAGAACCAATTAACTAAACCAACTGGACACTTGGTGGGTAGGCAACTAGACTTGCCATGCAAGGATTGAGTGCTCACTCAGATGCTTATAGCAGCACAAATCGATTTTCAGCTTGAGGAGGCCTATTTAAAGGCATGCACACACACACACATATGCTTACACACACACCCAGTATACACACACACACACACACACACACACACACACACACACACACACACACACACACACACACACACACACACCTACACACACCTTGGGGAGGTGCTGCTGGTACACACACAGTTTTTGAAGGAGAAGCAAGGAGGGAGGTGCTGCCAAAATTCTCATCTTGAGGATTCATTGCATCATAAAAATCAGAGGATTCTCAGCCCCTAATCACGGTAATCATGGTTTAATTACTGCTCTTCTTAATTCTCATCTTTACTCTCCAAATTCCTTAGCTACTATGCTTAATCTTGGCTATAATTCCCTATAGCTGCTCTCTAAATCTCCATAGCTATACTCCATTACATAATCATCATTCAATTAGCTAAATTATGCAGCCATTCATCATCCTTAACCAAGGATTAATGCATGATTAGGAAAGATTCTCTCTCTACGCAGCATAGTTAATAAATTGTCAGCCAGTTAATAGTATAGATTTGATGAAATTCAATCTTTTACCACTCAATAGTGTTGTAATTAAATTAGACTCAATCTTCTCCCACATTAAAATGTGATTAAGGCTGAAAATTAATCTGTCATTAGGCCATTAAGAAGAGAATTTTATGTCACACATGCCTGCGGCAATTCTGCATCTTCATATTGCTCTAGGAAAATGAATGAGCTTGCTTACTTCATCTCTTTCGTGAATCAATTAGTAAAATCCTGAATTTATTAATCATCTAAGCCAAGTAATTAACCTTAGAGCCATTTCCCATAGGGTAAGCAAGGAATTACCCATAAAATTGCTAGGTCTCGAAGGAAAAATCTAATCTCTTGCCTAAGGAGGATTCTTTAATAATTCTAATCTGCCATTTGGTTGTTATGATGCTCTCAGACTTTAGCTCTTTCCTTCAAGTTTATCATTTAAACTAGTGAGTAAAATGGCCCCGGTTAAGAGAACTCGCTTCGGTGGTGCCCACGACCACGAGGTGGGAACGAGCAATACAAATGGAAAAGGAAAAGCTCCCATGGTCGAACAAGCACCGGCCATCTCACGAGGCAATGACGAAGAAATGGAAGAGGTAGATCACAGTTTTATTCAAGCTGTTTAATTTAACATTGTATACGTTTAGCTATGAATGAACATATCCCCAAACATGTTGGAGAAATCCGACGGAAACCTCGGCAATTGAATTCATTTGTATATTAAAGTCTAAAGTAGGAAAGAAATGATTGACCGATATACTGTTTGCAATAGGAAAGAATGTCTACTAGGGAAAATTTAGCTCGGCATGTTCATTCTATTTCCAATGTTGAATTAGTCATGAACCCCCTCCTGATCACAGGGGGCAGAGTTCCTGGTTAAGGGCTCTTGAATCCACGACTGCTGGTTAAGCGGTGGATACCCACGACTGTTGGTTAAGTGGTGGGAACCCACGTCTGCTGGTTAAGCGGTGGGAATGTCCATGTCGTGCTTTTTATGCGGTGGACATACCTAGTTGTATGGGCAGCTAGGCGACAACGGGAGGAGTAAACTCTCGCTGGAGGGGGGATGTTGTACCTCCAGAACATTGGAATTTAATGAATAAGTCTGAGTATAATTTTTACTATAATACTATCTTGGTGCCGCTTTGCAATACTGGTTGAAGGGCTGTCTTAACGAACAATATGATTCGGAATTAATCAAGGAATGTTTATGTTGAACAACCATTGTGGTAGTAATTAGGTCACACAAGGAAGTGTGAGTGTGGGGGTGGAAAGTGGGGGCTTGGCTTAGGTTGCCAATGCCTATGAGATGGGTGGTCCCGATTGGTCGGGAACTCTCTGTCCCCATAGTGCTTACTTCGATATTAGTAACACTCATTGGCCCTAGAGTGGTGAAATCTCGAGAGTACGTGCCTCTGAAACATGGGGAAAAAGGCACTCGGGGTTTCTCTCCTCTTGGAAGGTGGGTCTTAGGATTGCTAGATAGTTTAAGTACGCTTCCTCTGCGAGGTGGAGCTAGATCTCATTGCTAGTAGGCTCGAACTCGACTCACTTTGTGATGAGAGATCATCCGCTAACTGAACCCTGAACCACTTTGTTTGCTTCTGTTATAGATCTAGTGGCCACCAGGTTCACCATCAAATCCGTCGTTTGATATGGCGGGGTGGGGACCTCACACCTAGTATTAGAGGTATAGGTTTAAGAACTGGAAATGATGTTGTTTGAAATTTTAAAAGAATAAGGGATAGTAGGATAGTTTGTACTCAAAACTTGAGCATGATGTTTCCCAGTATAATGACATTGGATTTGTCTAGTGGATTGTCTCCTGAGTGATGTAAAAGAGTTTTACTCGTTGAGCTTGTTGGGATTCAATGGGTTCCACATGATGTTTTTTTTTTAGAAGTCGTTGGTGCGACTAGTGCTACGGGCAGGTAGCCTGTTGATGCACATAAAGTTATAAGTATGGATCAAAGCTCTCGAGTAAAGTTTTTACCATTATTTATCGGACAATTTTGGATGTATTCAATGGAATTTAAATGGTGGAATGGTTAAAATCCTTTGTGATAGCTGTACAGATTAAGTAGGCTGGTTAAGCCCAAAAAGTTAAATTTCTTCTTGAGTATGGAAAAGCCTAGGTTCATTTGAGAAGAGTGCTATAGTAATGAGTTTTATACCATTGGATAGGCACCACCTGCTGCTCTCTACTCGGCAGCGCAAGAGAAAAAGCTTCTCCTTAAGCAAGCTCAGCCTCCAACCTTTAAAGGCGAAGGGGCAAATGTGGAAAGAGATGCAGAAGTATGGATGGAGGCTATGGATGACTGTTTCGAAGCGGCGAGGACTCAACCCGAGAACCAAACCATGCTTGCAATGTTCCTCTTATCTGGTGATGCCAAGATCTGGTGGAAACAACATTGCAGGGATTTGGATATTAAGGGATCGTCCCAGTCATGGGAGGACATCAAGGCTGCTGTGATAGAGCGATACTTACCACCCGCCTATAAAACTTTGAAGATGAATGAGTTCTTTTCACTTCGGCAGCTGACTTCATCTGTTGAAGAATATTATGCAAAGTTCGTCACTCTTCGGAGATATGCTCCTAAGATGACGTTGGAACAACAGGTAGCACGGTTCTGTCAAGGACTCATTGACCCCCTGAACAACCGACTAGAAGCTCTCAGGCCAGCAACTCTGCAAGATGCCTTGCTAAGGGCCAAACCGTTAGCTAAAGATGTTACCATATACATGTGGTAGTGATGTGTGTGAACACACTAGGACCGCCGGGGCATTTTTTCCCTCTTTAGGAGGTTTTTTCCCACGTGCATTGTATATACACCCATCACTCTAGGGCTACCTATCTTTTCCATTGCACACTAAGTAACACACTCTCTATTGTGTGCCTTAAGCTTCCTTCGTCTTCTCCAAGCTGTGTGTGTTTCTCTGCAACCCTAATTCCAACAATTGGTATCAGAGCAGGTCACGTCCTCCCTGGCTTAGTCGCCAGCTGCTCCAGCACACGCCTGCTCACTTTTTCCGATTTCAGTGAGCTTTGGCGAGCGTTCTGCTCAGAATTTTGATTTGGGCTCATTTCGGCCTCCGTTTCCACTACGGGCAGTACTGCACAGGCTATTTCGTCATTTTGTGCAGATTTTCTGTCAGTGCCGTTTTCTGCATAACAGGTGCCTTATAGTCTTCTACGGTTTGTGCTATATAGCACAAGTTGTTCCCGCTCCATTTCTCCTATTTTCGGACAGTTTTCACATCAGGTGCAACATTTACCATGGCTGACAACAACAACACAAATGTGTTCAAGATGTTTTCTGCCGAGGACAGGTTGGATGGGGACAACTACCCTATGTGGGCTTATATGATGCAACATGTTCTTGTGTCAAAAGGTGTCTAGAACATTGTGCAGGGCATTGATGTACGTCCTGGTTCTGAAGATGTAGGCGATATTGAGGATGTTGCAGGTCTTGCTGCAAGGATTGCAGCTGTTAGAGTTGTTTTGCCTACGGCAGAACAAGCTCGTTGGGATGTTAAGGATGCGCAGGCTCATGCATTGATTGCGTTGTCTGTGAAGCGCACCATTATTCCTCACATCCGTTCAGCAAAATCTACAAAATAGGCTTGGGATATTCTAGCAGGTCTTTATGCAAGCCGCAATGAGGCTAAAATTTCTTTACTGCGTAAAGAGCTAGAGTCGAAGATTATGCATGAGGAAGATGATATGGACACTTTCCTTGCTAGTGTCAAGGATATCAATGAGCAACTCATTTCTGCAGGTGAAGTCATTTCGGACAGTTCCCTTGTGCAGACTGTTCTTGATGCCTTACCAGATTCCTACCAGACTTTTGCTAGTACTTGGAGACTGATGACCCAAGGAAATCCTGAAGTTGTCAAGTTTGATGCATTATGCACATTGCTGTTGCAAGAGTCACTTTCTAGAAAAAACAGGACTAGGCAGCGTGCAGTTGAACAGGCTTTTATTGCTTCTCAAAGAAAGGGTGGTAACAGTAATGCAACCACTTCTTATGGTTCTGCTGCGAGTGGCAAAAATTCTGTTCCTAATGCTTCTGGTGGCAGCACTTCTTTTGGCAATTCTGGTGATAAGAAAAAAAGAAGATGCGTTTCCATTATTGTAAAGCCAATGATCACTTGATCAAGTCGTGTCCTAAGTTGAAGGCCAAAGAGGCTAAGAAGAAAGAGGGTGGTTCCACTGCAAATGCTGGTTCCACTACAAATGCAGCCATTGTTGAGTCTTCTGTGAAAGGAGATTGTGATGCTGATGTTGATGCAGAATGGGCTTTTAGCGCAGAGTGCACTTACAATCCTGCTGTCCATGATGCATGCTTGTCAGTTGCTGCAGATTCACATGTGTGGTATTTCGACAGTGGTGCTACAAAGCACATTACCTCACATCGAGAATTGTTTACCTCTCTCGAGTCTGTCCCTCATGGGAATTCAGTCACTTGTGCCAACAACGCCTCTTATCCAGTTCAGGGAGTTGGAAAGATTGTGCTCACTGCTGCTAATGGCAGTTCCTTCACACTTGTTGATGCACTTTATGTACCTGGGATCAAGAAGAATCTCTTGTCTGTATCCGCACTTGCTAGACTTGGACTTGTAGTCAAATTTGTGGATGACAGATGTACAGTTCATGATCTCAGTTTTGGTGATGAAATTGTTGCATCTGGGCTTTTGTGCCGTGGGCTGTATAAGCTCACTTTGTATGACAGGTGTGGACAAAATTTTGCAAATGCTATTGCAGATTCAAGGGCTATTTCAGATGCAAAACTTTGGCATGCACGTTTTGGTCATCTGAATTTTGCCAGTTTGCTGCGTTTGCAGAAATCTGATATGGTTGCTTCTTTGCCGCCTCTTGAAGCACCTGTCAAACATGTTTGTGAAGGTTGTATTCTGGGTAAAATGCAGCGTTCTAAGTTTCCAAAGGATGGTTTAGTTAGGGCCACATGCAGGTTGCAGCTTGTGCATAGTGATGTTTGTGGGCCCATGCAAACTCCGTCCTTGGGCAATTACCTGTACTTCGTGACTTTCATTGATGATTACTCCAGGCATGCATGGGTATTTCCGCTTAAAGCGAAGTCCGAAGTTTTTATGTGCTTCAAACAATTTTTGGCTATGGCTGAAAATGTCTCAAAATGTACTATGGGCACCCTCCGTTCCGATCGAGGGGGGGAGTATATGTCTCATGAATTTAATGCATTTCTGGCTAGTCGTGGGATAAAACACCAATGTACAGTGCCTTATACACCTCAGCAAAATGGTGTTGCTGAGAGGAAAAACAGGTCACTAATGGAAATGGCACGATGTATGGTCAAAAGTCAAGCTTTGCCGCATTCTTTTTGGCTTGAGGCCATCATGTGTGCCACTTATGTACTTAATAGGTGTCCTACGAAAGCTTTGCAATCTATTACTCCATATGAAGCATGGCATGATAGAAAACCTTCTATTGAGCACATGCGTGTTTTTGGCTGTTTGGCATATGCTTTGGTGCCACAAGTGCAGCGCAGAAAATTGGATGATAAGGCTGTCAAATGTATTTTTGTTGTTTATAGTGCTGAAAGCAAAGGTTACAGGTTGTATCATCCGCAAACAAAACGTATTCTGGTTTCACGGGATGTAGTGTTTGTGGAAGACTCTGCTCAGCCCTTGCTATCATGTACTAGAGACAGTAATGTAAGCTCACAGGACATTTATGACACTTTGTTGCCTCTTTTCAGTGGTGGAAATACGAATGTAAGTTCCAATGAGGCAAATGTACAGCCTATGGGGGTTTCTGAAAATGTTTTAGAACAGCCTATTACTGATGCAGATGTACATGATGTACTTGATGAGGAAAGGGCTGAAAATGAGCAGGCTAGAGGTATGCCAAAATGGCTGGTGCACACTTTGCGTGACAGTAAATTGGATGCACCTTTATCTAGTCGTACTCGTTCAGGCTCTTGCCATGCATCTTATGCATCAGATTGTTATGCTTTGGCTGTGTCTAGTTTACATGATGTTGAGGAGCCTCTGTCTTTTGATGAAGCACAGAATTCAGAAAATTGGATTGCTGCCATGAAATCAGAATATGATGCACTTATAGAGAATGACACATGGACTTTATGTGATTTGCCTCCTGGCAAAAAGGCCATTGGTACGAAGTGGGTTTACAAGTTGAAACGCAAGCCGGATGGTGAGATCGATCGCCATAAGGCTCGACTTGTTGCAAAGGGTTATGCACAACAAAAAGGCATAGATTATGAAGAGACTTTTTCTCCCACTTGTCGTATGACTACTGTGCGTTTTCTATGTGCATTGGCAGCTCATTTTGGTTGGGATGTACATCAATCAGACATTGTTACTGGTTTCTTGAATGGTGACATATTTGAGGAAGTTTATGTAACGCAGCCTCGCGGTTTTGTCATAAAAGGACAAGAGGACAAAGTGTGCAAATGTAAGAAGGCTTTGTATGGGTTGAAGCAATCTCCTCGTGCTTGGTATGAGAAAGCTGACACTCATTTGGTTAAACGAGGCTTTCGTAACAGTCCAACAGAAAGCACATTGTATGTAAAGCGTGAGGATGATGTATTTCTCATTGTGGTTCTTTATGTTGATGATTTGCTGATCATTGGACCAAATGAGAGACATATTGTCATAATAATCAATATCTAATTCTCCTAAATGATTTTCTCATATTAAACTGATCATTTAATGTGGGGAAGTGCCAAGGGAGAAAAAGCTAGAATATTGGTTAAGTTAGCAGACCGGCCACAGTAGGGATCCAAAGGAGGGAAAATAGGGATCCAAAGGGGGGGCCATCTGCAAAAGAGCCATGTGAAACAACGGGCTAAAAAGACCCTAAGGTTCAGCCCATTAAGACTTCCAAAATGCTAAGGTTCCAAAATTCAAAGGTTGTGTCCAAAGGTCAACCTTAGGGAAAATTGGATGCTTAGTGTGTGTGCCCCAAAAGTCTTTCTGCATCCCTACATGGGAGGGGGCGAGCCCCAAAGCTAGGGGATGAGAGAGAAAACCACACACACACACACAGGCTCCCTTTACACAAAGGGAATGAGGGACACATGTCAGCTCCCTAGGCCAGATGCCCACAAGGTGTGCCCAATTCCTATTGGAAGACCCTTGAAGTGGACCAATGAGAATTAAGCTAGAGTAAATCTAGTTTAATTAATTTAAAAACATTTAATAAAAGAAACCAATAAGAATTAAGTGTCCTAGAAGACTATTGGGTAGTCTCCCAAGGGGTCCAATGAGCATTCAGAAGCCCCATGGCTTGCCTGATTCCTATTGGCCAGGAGGCAAAGGGGTCCAATGAGAGTTTAGTTTAATTATTTAATTATCTAAAGCTCTCACAAAAGGGAAAAGGGGGACACATGTCAGAAGGCTATCACTTATGCTGCTTAATTCCTATTGGCTTGACCTGGGGAGGTCCAATGAGGAAAAAGCCAGCCTAACTTAGCAGCTAGGGCTCGCCCAAGAGAGAGGGGGGGCTGATTTTTGGCTGGGCATTCACTCTCACACTCTCACACTTGACCATGTGTGAAGGAAAAACACTCTATCTCCTCCCAAGCTTTAATGGAGAGCTCATCACCTACTCCAAGCTTGTGAGATAGAAGCCTACATCAACACTCTCTTGGCATGTGGATGCAAATCCAACCAAGAGCCAAGCTTCAATGCATGCTCATCTTCTCTACCAAGCTAATTACTAAGCTAAGCTATGCTAATATGAGTGATTATGTGAGGAGATGTACTTCTTTCTCGTAAGATACTTCTTTTTCCTCTCAATCTACTCTCATACCCTGCTAGCTCTCACCATCTTCGAAGGTGTGTGAGGTCTTGGGTCTGAGAACGGGGATAATTCAAGTTGTGTTTGATTAAGTGTTTTGCTTGGTGTATGAAGCTTCCATCTTCATTGCACTAGCTAGTCTTGAAGGAACACAAAGAATTGTATTGTACAATGTCTCTCTTGATGGGAGAAACCATAATACAAAGCCTTTTTGGAGGGGGGACCGGCTCCATGCAAATCCGGTCCTCAACTGTTGTCAATAGTTTAATTGCTCTCTCTTTTGAAAGTATTGTCGATGCTATCTAACTAGGTGTTATGCTTTTTTGTTGCTCTCTCCACCCAAGCACTCTTGTAATTATCATTAGGAATCTATTCTAATGAAATGCCCACTATGTTCATGCTAATTTCCGCTACAAATAAGATTCTAGGCCATTAAATGTTACACATATTGCTGAATTTAAGGCTGATTTGAATGCTACTTTCAAGATGAAAGATTTGGGGCTGTTGCATCATTACTTGGGTATACAGTTTAAGCAGTTTGATGGTGGTATTGCCTTGTGTCAGAAAAGTTACATAGAGACATTGCTATGTAGGTTTGGACTTGAGGATTACAAACCTATTGCCACTCCCATGGAAACAGGTTTGAAGTTGAGTCTACATGATGCTGGCGATCCTGCTGATGTCACTCTTTACCAAACAGCTGTTGGCTGATGTCACTCTTTACCAAACAGCTGTTGGCTGCCTCATTTATGTATGCAACACGAGGCCAGATATTCAGTTTGCAGTCTCGCAGGTCAGCAGATTTATGCATAGCCCAGGGTCTAAGAATTGGCAGGCTGTCAAGAGGATTTTCCGCTACCTTAGTGGCACTTTACATCTTGGCTTGTTTTATCCCAAGGGGGGATCATTGCCGCCAGACTTACATGCTTTTTCGGACTCAGATTGGGTTGGTTGTTTTGACACGCGAGTGTCCACAAGTGGTTTTTGTTTCATGCTTGGCAGTTCATGTATATCATGGTTGAGCAAGAAGCAACCTACTGTGGCCACTTCGAGTTGTGAGGCTGAGTACAGGGCAGTCTTCACAGCTACGGTTGAGTGTGTATGGCTCAGACGCCTTATGGCTGACTTGGGTGTTGGACAGGACACTGCCAACACTATCTACACTGACAGTCAGAGCGCATTGGCAGTTGCGAGGAACCCAGTTTTTCATGCTCGCACAAAGCACATTGAGGTGCATTACCACTATGTCAGGGAGAGGCTCTCAGCAGGAGAGATCAGCTTGGCTTATGTGCCAACACAGGACAACCTTGCAGATCTTTTCACAAAGGCATTGTCTCGTGAGAAGATTGAAGCTTTCCGCAAAGCTTTGGGATTACTCCCCTTTGTGGACTGATCCTGTCCTCAGGGCATGGCACTTCCCTTACTCATGTGCCAGCTCTCGTTCACCGCATCACTCCAGGGGGGATTTGTTACCATATACATGTGGTAGTGATGTGTGTGAACACACTAGGACTGCCGGGGCATTTTTTTCCTCTTTAGGAGGTTTTTTCCCCCGTGCATTGTATATACGCCCATCACTCTAGGGCTACCTATCTTTTCCATTGCACACTAAGTAACACACTCTCTATTGTGTGCCTTGAGCTTCCTTCGTCTTCTCCAAGCTGTGTGTGTTTCTCTGCAACCCTAATTCCAACAAAAGAGATTCACAGGACTACCCAAGATAGTCAATACTATTTGTCAAAGAGGGCCAGGACAGACAACTGGAGTAACATACCAATCAGCCCTGCATACGACCATCATCCGGTAGTAGCTACTACGACAGCTACCGAGTTTCCCAATATAAAATGTTTTGAATGCCAGGAGTATGGACATTACAAAAGCCGATGTCCAAAAAGGATTTTCCAAACATCCCGTGCTAATAATGTACCTCTGAACGTCAACGGGCGAGGTCAACCAAACGGAAGAGGAGGCCGAGGAAGAGGAAACATAGGACAAGGAAGCGGAGCTTTCGCTAATGCCGAAGTGAGACAACCAACTGTGGGTGACGAAGCTGATGAGAGAGCATCTCTCTATGCTGCAACTGCTAATCCTAGTGAGCAATAATTCAAGCACCAGGATCTCATCAAAGTTCAGCAAAATAAGACGCATAAAGCTAAAGACTGTTCTATTATCAAAGGATGTCTTTACTTTAGACAAAGGATATATATACCTAAGTAGTTAGCATAGAGTTTGTCCAGATGCATTCTTGAGATGAGGACATCTCAAATTTTTTACGTTGGGGAGGTTGTAAGGTCTCTGACCCCGACCAAAAAGAACACCCTTGTACCATGAAATGAACATAATGAAAAAAGTTACTATTTTTAGCAGTTTTCCAAATTCTATCAGTGCCATGATGTTTAGAATGTTTTAAAGCTTCGAAATGTAAATTAAAATAATTTTTGTAAAAAAATTCCAAAAATAGTAAGTTTTTGGTCACCCGACCCGTCCAGTTTTGATCGTCTCGAAAAACTACACTCGTACCCCGAATTTGAAAAAAATGCATTTTCGGACCCCGGGGGTTGCTAAATATGGCAAGTACTCGGTTCAGTACGCCTCAATTATAGCTCAGTATAGCAATTTACGGCATCAAAATCCGACTCGTATGGCCCGTTTTAGCCTAAAACCAATTTTTCATAAAATTGTCCGAGGAGGCACCGGGGGCCCGGGGCTGTGTGGGAACAGGTTCCAGGCCACTCTAGACCAGCTTTAGCAGCTAGGGGGCACCCTCTTGCCTTGTGCGAGTCTTTGGGAAGTTTTCAAGCTTGCAACTAAGTGTGAGAACTAGTTAACTAAACCAACTGGACACTTGGTGGGTAGGCAACTAGACTTGCCATGCAAGGACTGAGTGCTCAATCAGATGCTTATAGCAGCACAAATCGATTTTCAGCTTGAGGAGGCCTACTTAAAGGCATGCACACACACACACACACACACATATGCTCACACACACACCCAGTACACACACACACACACACACACACACACACACACACCTTGGGGAGGTGTTGTCGGTACACACACAGTTTTGGAAGGAGAAGCAAGGAGGGAGGTGCTGCCGAAATTCTCATCTCGAGGATTCATTGGATCAGAAAAATCAGAGGATTCTCAGCCCCTAATCACGGTAATCATGGTTTAATTACTGCTCTTCTTAATTCTCATCTTTACTCTCCAAATTCCTTATCTACTATGCTTAATCCTGGCTATAATTCCCTATAGCTTCTCTCTAAATCTCCATAGCTATACTCCATTACATAATCATCATTTAATTAGCTAAATTATGCAGCCATTCATCATCCTTAACCAAGGATTAATGCATGATTAGGAAAGATTCTCTCTCTAGGCAGCATAGTTAATAAATTGTCAGCCAGTTAATAGTATAGATTTGATGAAATTCAATCTTTTACCACTCAATAGTGTTGTAATTAAATTAGACTCAATCTTCTCCCACATTAAAATGTGATTAAGGCTGAAAATTAATCCGTCATTAGGCTATTAAGAAGAGAATTTTATGTCACACATGCCTGCGGCAATTCTGCATCTTCATGTTGCTCTAGGAAAATGAATGAGCTTGCTTACTTCATCTCTTTCGTGAATCAATTAGTAAAATTCTGAATTTATTAATCATCTAAGCCAAGTAATTAACCTTAGAGCCATTTCCCATAGGGTAAGTAAGGAATTACCCATAAAATTTCTAGGTCTCGAAGGAAAAATCTAATCTCTTGCCTAAGGAGGATTCTTTAATAATTCTAATCTGCCATTTGGTTGTTATGATGCTCTCGGTCTTTAGCTCTTTTCTTCAAGTTTATCATTTAAACTAGTGAGTAAAATGGCCACGGTTAAGAGAACTCGCTTCGGTGGTGCCCACGACCACGAGGTGGGTACGACCACTACAAATGGAAAAGGAAAAGCTCCCATGGTCGAACAAGCACCGGCCATCTCACGAGCCAATGACGAAGAAATGGAAGAGGTAGATCACAGTTTTATTCAAGTTGTTTAATTTAACATTGTATACGTTTAGCTATGAATGAACATATCCCCAAACATGTTGGAGAAATCCGACGAAAACCTCGACAATTGAATTCATTTGTATATTAAAGTCTAAAGTAGGAAAGAAATGATTGACGTATATACTGTTTGCAATAGGAAAGAATGTCTGCTAGGGAAAATTTAGCTCGGCATGTTCATTCTATTTCCAATGTTGAATTAGTCATGAACTCCCTCCTGATCACAAGGGGCAGAGTTCCCGGTTAAGGGCTCTTGAATTCCCGACTGCTGGTTAAGCGGTGGATACCCACGACTGTTGGTTAAGTGGTGGGAACCCACGTCTGCTGGTTAAGCGGTGGGAATGTCCATGTCGTGCTTTTTATGCGGTGGACATACCTAGTTGTATGGGAAGCTAGGCGACAACGGGAGGAGTAAACTCTCGCTGGAGGGGGGATGTTGTACCTCCAGAACATTGGAATTTTAATGAATAAGTCTCAGTATAATTTTTACTATAATACTGTCTTGGTGCCGCTTTGCAATATTGGTTGAAGGTCTGTCTTAACAAACAATGTGAGTCGGAATTAATCAAGGAATGTTTATGTTGAACAACCATTGTGGTAGTAATCAGGTCACACAAGGAAGTGTGAGTGTGGGGGTGGAAAGTGGGGCTTGGCTTAGGTTGCCAATGCCTATGAGATGGTTGGTCCCGATTGGTCGGGAACTCTCTGTCCCCATAGTGCTTACTTCGATATTAGTAACACTCATTGGCCCTAGAGTGGTGAAATCTCGAGAGTACGTGCCTCAGAAAAATGGGGAAAAAGGCACTCGGTGTTTCTCTCCTCTTGGAAGGTGGGTCTTAGGATCGCTAGATAGTTTAAGTACGCTTCCCCTGCGAGGTGGAGCTAGATCTCATTGCTAGTAGGCTCGAACTCGACTCACTTTGTGATGAGAAATCGTCCGCTACCTGAACCCTGAACCACTTTTTTTGCTTCCGTTATAGATCTAGTGGCCACCAGGTTCACCATCAGATCCGTTGTTTGATACGGAGGGGTGGGGACCTCACATCACTGTTACAAGTGACATACTCTATCCACATGTGACTATCATGTCTTTGCTCCATACCACTCATACCTGAAGAATTACTAGTTGGCGACAATTCAAAAGCAATGTACCCGTCATAATGAGCTGGGAGCTTATCAGTACAGACCACTTTCTTGGCTTGATGGAGGGCAATATATAAATTGCTTTGCAATGGCATGCACTTAATCATGTCAATAACACTCACATTGATATCAGAGAGAGGTACTTTCTTGTCTTTCATGTCTTGAGAAACTTTGCCAATGCCAGCATCAATATCATCCTCACTTCTCATATCCACCTTGTAGAACTGGTGTTGTTCATGATCAAGCATAAAAGTTTGCTCACCATAATCTGATGATATAGTAGCTTCTACCTTGACTTGCGGTCCATATAATGTTAGTGGACGAAGATAGAAATTAGCATCACGAAGTTCAAAATGTTCTTGCAAAGAAGCAACAGTCAAAGAATAAATTTTGGTATCAAACATAAGCACTAGCTTCTGTCCACGCCCTGGACCAAAAACTGTAATGCATCTCCCCATCGGTTAATAGTGTGTTTAGAAGAAGGTAAGAATATCAAAAAGTAGTGGCATGGTTCTGATTGATATAACGGGTGTAAATAGAATAGATTGATATCCTTACAATTCTATCCATAACCACAAGCCGCCAGGAATATTGCACGTTCGTGTTCCCATGAACAACCATTACTGTTTTATAAAATATATATTAGAGATAATTCACTATATAATATAGTCACAACATGAAATATAAAGTGCGTCAAAAACGAGCCTGCTTTTAGTTTTTAAAACGCTAAAAAAGAACCTGTTTTAGTTTTAAAAACACAAAAAAAACAAGCCTGCTTTTAATTTTTAAAACACAGAAAAAATGAGCCTGCTTTTAGTTCTTTGAGTTTTACGATTTTCAATCAATCGAGCATATATTAATGACAATCGAACTTCACTTACCCAGTTAAATGTCCCATGCATAATATCCCATGCCAAATTTAAGGGTGTTTACACACTGCTGAGTGTTTTTGGTTTATTAAATTCTAAGACAAGTTTTCGCATTGCTGAAAAGAGTGGTTGCCTATTGAGTTTGTTAGAGAGGTCACCAATGAAATTAAAAGGAGCTACACCACAGTACTATGGGGGGATCGATAGACAGAGCATGCGACAAGAGCTTAGCTTTGAGGGATGGGGGTGTGTCAGTTCATGGCTGCCATCTGCACCATTGTAATAGGCATTTATGTTGAGGTCGGATGATATGGAGACCTGCGAGTTTGATAGGGTGACGATGGATCGGGAGGATCTATGTTAGTTAATAAAATGTAAGTATAAGAGACTATCACTAGACCATTGCTGACCAGAAATTAGTGCCAGAAACAGAGAGGCTGCTCTTAGTTAATAAAAGGGAAAATTACCAAAATACCCCTCTAATTTGCAGAAATTCTCAAAATACCCCTCAAATTTCAAAAGTTCCCAAAACACCCCCAATATTTTGTCACAAATTCCAAAAATGCCCTTCAAGTTTTCCAAAATTCCCAAAGTACCCCTGGTTGTGAGATTAAATTTCTTGAAAGGCAAAAAAATTTGTAGCTTTTCATAAGAAGATTGAGTGTCTATCAATACATGATGCTAAAACTAGAATTTAGGTATGTTACATAGGCTTTGGAGATGATTTCTTTATTATTTTTAGATATAATTTCCCTTTTTGAAAGGTAATTTGTGACAAATTACATGATAAGAAGTCAAAAACGGATCTAAATTGTCAAAAAGGAATAAAGGTTAGAAAATCTTAAACAGTCCAATCAAAATAGATGCAAGGGTATTTTGGTAATTTTTGACATTTGAGGGGTATTTTGGGAATTTCCACAAATTAGAGGGGTATTTTGGTAATTTTTCCTTAATAAAATTGTAGTCGACGTGATTGGCAACCGCCCATTTGGAGGTGGTGGGAAATTTGAGACCGGCCATCTGGTGGTGGTCTCATTATGTGAAAGAGGCAACCGGCCGTCTGGTGGTGGTTGTTTCATTATGTGAAAGGGGCCTGTAGGCCCCTAATGTATTCTTTTAACGCAACACAGGCCCCTAATATATTTTTTTAACGCATGTGCTGCGCCTCTCTCACAGGCCGTTTTCTTGCACAATGAATTGACAGAGTTCTTGCACCCTTTCACGCTCCTTGCTCTCAAGTGCTCCTTGCATGCGCCCTTTCACACTACTTGCCTGCACCCTTTGACGCTTCCTTGCATACTTGCACCTACTGAGGCTTTCTTGCATGGTGCCATCTGGGGCCGGCCTACTGTGTTAGCTAATATTAGGTAATCTCTCTGAATATCTCTCTGAATGAGTTAATCTTTGTCTAACTTAATTAATCTCTCTCAAGCCCTCACCATTCGGCAGCAAAAATCGAACTAAGATCGGATTCTTTGATATTGCCTCCGCCATGGGGAGAAGGGAGTCTACCTTGACCCAAAAACCTCCTGCCAGGTACCTTTGTAAACTACCTGTAGCCATACCTGTAGCCATCCACACCGGCGTGGATGGCTACACGTAGTTTTTTTTTTCAATGTTTTAGATAACGTTTGTAAGGCTAATGTTTTAATTAAAATTATTGACACTTTTAAAGAATACAGAAGCCTTCTGTAACACTCTCTGTAAAGATTTCTAACATTGCAGTAGGATAAACCAAACCACTACAGAAGGATTAACTAAACTTCTATGTGGCTTTCTTACCATTGTGATTCTAAGCCTAAACTATCCGTAGCCATCCACGCAGGAGTGGATGGCTAGAAGGAGTTTTGAATGTGAAAATCTACCTATTTATAAGCTCTCTGTGGAAATCTTTAGAGCTACATAGCTTCTCTTAAAACTATCTGAAGCCATCCACGCCGGCGTGGATGGCTAGAAGGAGTTTCTTGCGACATTGGTTTAGGGGTAGTGATTCATTCTCGCATTGAATTTAGTCATGTTTTATGAAACTCAGTAAGCTCCCTCAAGCTATCCACAGTGACATGGATGTCTAGAGGGAATTTCTCAAGATAAAATTTTATAATTGATCATGCTTTTTTTTAAATTGTTAGCTCCCCTCTAGCAATCCACGCCGACATGGATGCTTAGGTGGAGATCAATAAGATAAAGTTTTGATTTTTTGAATTGCCTCTAGGAATCTGCGTCGGCATGGACGCATAGAGGGAATTTTAGTGAAGTAAATAAATTGCTTTTGGTGTTGTTTTGCAAGTCCTTCAATTTGTGGACGAGGTCGTAGAGGGAGACGAATTTCTTCAACTCAAGCTTCCAATATCTTAGAGAGCAGTGATCAAATAAGTGCAGTCTCTGTCACAAATATGACAGATGGTTTGGAGACACAGGAGGAGCAGATGCAAAGTCATGACTTGGGGCTTGGATCCATAAATGAAATTGATGAATCTCTTGCCCCACAAGAGGCATGTTTTCAAATAGTGCCTTATGTTGTAAGAGATGAAGCAGCAGTAGAGACTGAGACAAGGGAAGAGCACAAACTTTACATGCATAGAAGACAAGATATTCTTCAATGTACTCACATGTTTAGTTGTTTTGATTGTCCACCAATTCCTTTATGTCAATTGATTCCTTATGCAAGGGTGAGAGGTTTACGAGACGATGTTAGTGGATTGAAAGGTGCTTTTGCAAAGGAGGGCTACATGCAAGAAAAAGGAGCTTTTATTGTTTCAATTTGGAATTGCAAGAAGGAGGAAGCTTCTGTGACAGGTATTTTATTTCTCTGCTTTGGTCTTTCCTACTGTTTGTTTCTATGGTGTTTTTTGTTGTTCTCATTAATAGTAGTTGAGTGTGCTTTTCTACCTATGATTATCTTTTTTGCAGAGGACCTTCTTACTTCATGGGACCCAACATGGGTTGATATACATAAAGAGTTTGAAATTGAGCTTTCTAAGAGACCAAATCTTCAAGTTCTCTCTAATAAAATGTTTTACGTTTGGGAGGGTAATCATAGAACGGTCGCTTGGATGGCTTCTATTAAAGAGAGATTTTCCATTGATCGAGAGAAACATTGTAGTGTGCTTTGTGCAGTTAGTGATCCTACTCAAGTGCCAGAGATAGCTCTGCTTAGTAGCTTGCAAAGAATGAATTTGTAAGTTTCATGACTTTCTATATATTTTAGCGAAAAATTTCTATGTTGTGTTTCTGACTTTGTATATATTGTATATGACCTTGGAATAGCATGAATACACATGCTCTTGTAGTCATGCATCTTAGGGATGAGCTTGTCAACTACTCCCACATTTGTGCAGCAGATCATGAAGCCTATGTAACGGGGCTACCAAAAAAATATCAAAAGTTGATTGCTGCAGTCCGTAAGAAATACTCGAAGGGTGTGGAGCCTTGGTATCCACTTACTCGTCGATACTTGGGAAAGATCTTATATGATGTAAGTGTCTTTGGCTTGCTTTTTTGGAACGATCTCATATTTGCTTTTTGTGAAAATTACATATTTTAAATTGTGTGCTGAAGAATAAAATATCCAAGTAATTGAGCCAAAGATTATGTGCTTGTTTTTTGCAAATTATTTATTTTTAAGTATGTGTTGAAGGTTCAAATGTCCAAGGAATTGAGCCAAAGAATAGAGAAAGCTAGGCACACAATGACAAATGAAGAACTTATAAAAGAGGAGGAGAAAATATTGAATGATTTAGCACTCAAATATGGAGAGCGCGTTGGGAAGGTGGTTGAGTTATTTTTGTTTTGGGTTTTTTGCACATAGTGTAATAGCTGTTTAAACTTGGTTTTCTTTTTGTTGCTCAAAAACTGCAGTTGCTAAATATTGTTGATCCAAATCTTGGACCGGATTGGATGGTTCGAGTTCTTGCACGCAAATGGGGTCCTGATAGTTGGGCTACGCTTGAGAAATTGAACTTGATTGCTATGCATGATGCTCCTGTCTTGAGCAAACTGTTATGGGTTTCCTTGCTTGAGGCAGATAAGATTACTAGATCATCTTATGGTTTAAAGAAAGGAGATCATGTGTATCGCATGTGAGTAAATTTTCTTTTGACTTTCAAGAATCTTTGATGTAGAGTTGCGAGTTTTTTGGGATTCTTTTAGTTTTTTCTCATCTTCCTTGTTATGTAGTTGGATCCGTAGAGAGGGCCTTCTACAAAGGATTTTTGATAGGGCCACAAAGTTTGTGGAGGACTTGAGAAACATTGCTGGTGGTATTTTTTTGCCTCATGATTGCTCTCTTGCCTCTTACTTTGAGGAGCTCAAGTTTGAAGCACGACCCTATCTTTATCCTTTGGAGACCTCTCTTGAAGCTAAGACAAAAGATTTTGATAAGCAAGCTATGAAAAAAGTGGACACGGTACGCATGGCATCTCAACGGCTAGCCTACAGGTCAAGCTCATCATACTTTTATTTCAAGCTTTTGATAATTACGAAGTGTGTAGTGATGTTATTTTGTTATTTTGCTTTAGATTTCTATTATTCTGTTGGAAAAGTCTTTCTACCAGGGATTCCATTCTTAGCTAAGCAGTGGACACAACTATCTACTGGGGAAGGATGCATGTACTCCCCTTCCATGCATAAGCTCACTACTTGGGAGATGGAGGCATGTCCATGGTGGATAAACATGGCTTCTGGGCATGTATTGGCGAGAGAGAGAGAGCTTCACGATACTATGAGAGTTGGTGGCACATCTGTCGATGTGCTTCTCCCTCTTAGAGTGGATGAGGTGATATCGGGTAAATGGTTACTCAAAACAGTCTCAAACATAATTTGTCTAAGAGCTTTAAATTCTATTTTTCCTAAAATTATTTGTTTTACATACTGGTAATATTGTGTTTTCTTTGCTTTTTTCAAGCTACAAATACTTCTTGCAAGGGAAAGGAGGTTATTGTTGAGACTAGGGTGGATGAAAACATGGAGCGAGAGCATGGTGAGCTTTCACTTGCGATGCAATCGTTTATTTTGTTCATTTATTGGAGTTAAGTCACTTTGTTTAGCCTCTTGTATCGCAGTACCTCTTGGGGAGATTGTTGCAAAGACAACCATTTCTTTTGTCTACATCATTGATATTCCCGTGTCTTCTCTGTCTTCATTGCCTAACTCACGATGCATGGCCATTTTTGGGGACTACATAGCCATTGTTGCTGATTTTAGGGCCGGTGCTCAACATGAGGCATGGATTCGTGTTCATGAGCACATGGGATGTGCACGCCTCGATGGGACCTTGTGCGTGCGTGGTGGGAGAACACTCATATGGGCTGCTGATTTTCTTTTTTTGGATCTTCCCTTTGGTGGTTCCCCATTAGCCTCCCCTGTTGTACCCCTTTGGGATATTTGTAGCGAGGATCATGTTCGTGCAGGCATGCAACTTGCATATTTAAGTTTGTCGGACTCAGGATCGTTGTTGAGCATGGTCTGGCTTTTGCTTCAATCATAATTTTATACAATACTTGTCAATTTTTGTTGTGTGTTTTCATTGTGACTTTTGAAACCTCTTGCAGGAGATACCATTGGCTGGATTGAGAGATTTTGTCGTGCATTATAGATGGCTTTTCATCATTGCATTGTGGTCCTCCATCATGGAGCTTATGGTTATGGTAATAGATTTGGTGGTCAGATTGAGGTAATGCTCTTCTACATATTAACTTGTTTGTTTCTCATTTTGGTGTGTTATTATTATTGTGATTGCCCTCTAATTGTCTATGTGGTGGTGTAGTTTCTTTGTTCTCTCTTACTTATGGTGCATAGGGTTGGCATGCAACCATCTTGCTTTGTGGTTGAGAGCACCCCACTATTCAATCGGCTTGGCATGCAGCCTTTGGATTCTTACATGATGCACCATCTTCCAGAGTCTTCTCTAGCCAGATCATCATCAGGGGAGCCATGGCGTGGTGGCTTGCAACAAAGTCACTCTTTTGTTGCATGTTTTGTGGAGCTTCTTTGTAGGCCTGGAGGTCTTTGTTTGGAGTTGGGATGTGGTATAGGGCCCGTATTGGCAGCATGCTTAGGCACGAAGCGGGTGTGTGCAGCAGTCGACATTGATGACACTTTGATTTTAGATTATGTGCAACCATTATTTCGCCCTAAAAAGCAAAGCAAAGAGGGAGCCTCCACCTCTCTTGATGTTGATGATGTGGGTGACATGCCTTCGCGTGTCAACCCCTTTGATGACTAGTGAGAGTCCACCTTACACTTCATTTCCCCCACCTATTTTATGTTTCCATCATACTTTTATGCTATTTTGTCACCTTTTTGTATCATTGTTTAGTATTTGAAAATTATGGATAATGATTCAAACAACAATTTGAGATTTCTTGTGCTTTTATGATGTAGATTTTGTATTGCTTGCATGTAGATTGTGAGACTTATCTTTTTCTTTTTGTATGGAAGTGTGTTGCCAATTTATGCTGAGGGGATTGCAAAAACCATGGCTGTTGATATATGATACGATTTTGACACCCACAAGAAGTGTCAGAGACGCAATGTCTTTATTGATGACGAGTGTGACTCTTCATTGTCACGAGATAGAACCATAGCATTTCTTGTTGTTATTAGAGAGCAGAGGCACGACATGCTATTCTCTATATTCTACTAAATATTCCACTTGTTATCTTACAACTCTAAAGAAATCTCTCTTGTTTTGTATAAGATATGGAAATTCTCTCTTAGTATAGTTTAGAAACTTTGTAGATGTATGAGCATTGTTGACTTGCATTAGATTGTTCCTTAAAATTTAAAGTTAAAATTAAAATTATGGTGTTGAACGTAGTTGTGCATCATTGCATGGTTTGTAATAGCTTTGCTACTAGCTTGGGTTTCTCATTGTTGGACATCAAGTATCAACTGCGCAAAAGAATCTAGAGTCTAATTTTGAACAATTATATTGCTACGATTACTTAGGGATTCAAGATCCTACTATTATTAAAGTAGGATCTTCATTCATCTTTCTTAAAAAAGCCCATTTGGTTTCTTTATTCATTTGCTCGGATTTTCCTTCGCTAAAAAAATCCTTCTCGCCACACAGTAAGACTCGGTGTGCGTGTGTTTCTGGGCATGTGTCGATCGTCCGTGCCCCCCTAAGAATCTATTGTGCACAGAGGGATTGAGAGAGGTTGTGTGTGTAGTGAAGGCTATGAATCATGTTGCACGGGGTGGTCGGGCTCTCTTTTTGTTGTCGCATCAGGTGTGTGCATACGGTTGTGTGGGGCGAGCCCTACAAGAGGGGGGATGAGAGAGAACACACATACACTCACACAAGGTATGCCTAGTACAAAGAATGCAAAATGGACACTTGTCAAGTTCCTCCTCATGTTGCCCTCATGGTGTGCTTGAATCCTATGCTTGAAGCCTATTCGTTGGCCACCCAAGGGGCCCAATGATAATTTAATTAATTGTTTTTGAGTTTATCAAGTCCTCTCTCTCAAAGGGGAAAGGGGGACACTTGTCCCAAGGCTACCCTTGTTACTTGATTTACCTCTTGCTTGTGATTGGCTAGGCCTCGAGGGTTCCAATGAGCTTCAAGCATGAGCTACAAGGGGGGGTGGACCAAAACAAGTAGGGGGCATGCTTAGGGAGTATACTCTCCAACACACTCACACACACTCTCATTGTCTGAAGTGAAAAGTGCCAGAGCTCCCTCTCCTTCTCCAAGCAAGTAGAGAGGTTTAGAGCCTACACCAACACTCTTGGCTATGGAATGAAAATCCAACCAAGAGCCATGATCGAATGCTTAAGCTTTCCATCTTCTCCATCTTCATCACTATGCTATTATGTATGCTAGCAAGAAGAGTGGTGATACTAATTCTTTCTCCTATGAATGTTTCTTCTTCCTCTTCCCTACCCTCATTCCCTGCTAGCTCTCTCCACCTTCGAAGGTGTTTGAGGTCTTGGGACTGAGGCTTGGGATAGTTGAAGCTTTCCACAAATTTTATGTTA
This sequence comes from Adiantum capillus-veneris, assembly GCF_014529385.1. Taxonomy (NCBI): domain Eukaryota; kingdom Viridiplantae; phylum Streptophyta; class Polypodiopsida; order Polypodiales; family Pteridaceae; genus Adiantum; species Adiantum capillus-veneris. Next base: position 29,950,206 of record NC_140952.1, on the reverse strand, counting down.
TGCTTGTCATTTCATTGGTTAGGCCCTGCACAAACTCCAATTTTTTTCCAGTGGGCTTGCTAAGGGCTTAACAGAAAAAAAGTTGGCGATTGTGCCTCCCTTGACCATTGAGACGGCTTGTGATGGCCATAAAACTTTGCAAGTGTAGGGAGTAGGTTTCTTTCTTTGGGTTCTTCAAGATCCATTGTCGGCTCATCGATCAAGCACTACACAACGGCGAATTTTTTGCCATTGGGCTTGCCAAGGGTACAACGACAAAAAATTGGCAATCATGCCATGCCTGACTATGGAGATAGTCAGCAACGACCATGAAAATTAGTAGAGGCATGGAGTAGGGTGCTTCACTAACCCTTGCAACTTTTCGTGGACATTCGTTGCAATATAAGTACATCATCATCAACATAATAGCTGATAATGTCATGTACAAGTGATATCCATAAACTATCATCTAAACCACAATCATAACTTGATACATCGTATAAAATGTGTGGTAAAATTGAATTGCATAAAGTAGAACATGAAGACTAGAATAATAGACACATTGTACAAAGGTGTGGTACAAATGGACTGTTGGAATTAGGGTTGTAGAGAAACACACACAGCTTGGAGAAGACGAAGGAAGCTCAAGGCACATAATTGAAAGTGTGTTACTTAGTGTGCAATGGAAAGATAGATAGCCCTAGAGTGATGGGCGTATATACAATGCACAGGGGAAAAAACCTTCTAAAGAGGGAAAAAATGCCCTGGTGGTCCTAGTGTGTTCACATACATCAGTACCACATGTATATGGTAATAAATACCCCTTGAAATGATGCGATGAATGAGAGATGGCACATGAGTAAAGGGAAGTGCCATGCCATGAGGACATGATGAGTCCACAAATGGGAGTAAGCCCAAAGCTTTATGGAAAGATTTGAGCTTTGCACGAGACAATGCCTTTGTGAAAAGATCTACAAAGTTGTCCTGTGTTGGCACATAAGCCAAGATGATCTCTCCTGATGAGAGCCTCTCCCTGACATAGTGATAATGCAACTCAATGTGCTTTGTGCGAGCATGAAAAACTAGGTTCCTCGCAATTGCCAATGCACTCTGACTGTTAGTGTAGATAGTGTTGGCAGTGTCCTGTCCAACACCCAAATCAGCCATAAGGCATATGATCCATACACACTCAATCGTAGCTGTGAAGACTGCCCTGTACTCAGCCGCACAACTCGAAGTGGCCATAGTAGGTTGCTTCTTGCTCAACCATGATATACATGAACTGCCATCATGAAACAAAAACCACTTGTGGACACTCGCGTGTCAAAATAACCAGCCAAATCTGAGTCCAAAAAAGCATGTAAGTCTGGCGGCAATGATCCCCCCTTGGGATAAAACAAGCCAGCATGTAAAGTGCCAGTAAGGTAGCAAAAAATTCTCCTGATAGCCTGCAAGACTGCTTAGACCTTGGGCTATGCATAAATCTACTGACCTGTGAGACTGCAAACTAAATATCTGGCCTCATGTTGCATGCATAAATAAGGCATCCAATAGCGGTTTGGTAATGAGTGGCATCTGCAGGATCACCTGCATCATGTAGAATCAATTTTGAACCTGTTTCCATGGGAGTGGCAATAGGTTTGCAATCCTCAAGTTCAAACTTACATAACAATGTCTCTATGTAACTTTTTCGACACAAGTCAATACCAGCATCACACTGCTTAAACTGTATGCCCAAGTAATGATGCAACAGCCCCAAGTCTTTCATCTTGAAAGTAGCATTCAAATCAGCCTTAAATTCAGCAATATGTCTCTCATAAAGAACCACAATGAGAAGTACACCACCCTCATCTATATAAAGAACCACAATGAGAAGTACATCACCCTCATGCTTTACATATAATGTGATTTCTATTGGACTATTACGAAAGCACGAGGAGATTGCTTCAGCCCATACAAACCCTTGTTACATTTTCACACTTTGTCCTCTTGTCCTTTCCTGACAAAACCACGAGGTTGCGTTATATAAACTTCCTCAAATATGTCACCATTCAAGAAAGCAGTAACAATGTTTGATTGATGTACATCCCAACAAAAATGAGCTACTAATGCACATAGAGAAAACGCATAGTAGTCATACAACAAGTGGGAGAAAAAGTCTCTTCATAATCTATGCCTTTTTGCTATGCATAACCCTTTGCAACAAGTTGAGCCTTATAGCGATCGATCTCACCATCCGGCTTGTGTTTCAACTTGTAAACCCATTTCGTACCAATCGCCTTTTTTCCAGGAGGCAAACCACATGAAGTCCATGTTTCATTTTCTATAAGTGCATCATATTCTGATTGCATGGCAATCATCCAATTTTTTGAATTTTGTGCTTCATCAAAAGACAGAGGTTCCTCAACATCATGTAAGCTAGACACAACCAAAGCGTAACAATCTGATGTATAAGATGCATTGCAAGAGCCTGAACGAGTAAGACTAGACAATGGTGCATCCAATTTACTGTCACGCAAAGTGTGCACTAGCCATTTTGGCATATCTCTAGTCTGCTTATTTTCAGCCCTTTCCTCATCAAGTACATCATGTACATCTGCATCAGTAATAGGCTAATCTATAACATTTTTGGAAAGCCCTATAGAATGTGCATTTGCCTCATTGGAATTTACATTTGAACTTCCACCACTGAAAAGAGGCAACAAAGTGTCATAAATGTTCTGTGAGGTTACATTACTTTCTCTAGTACATGACAGCAAGGGCTGAACAGAATCTTCCACAAACACTACATCCTGTAAAACCAAAATACGCTTTGTTTTCGGTTGGTACAACCTATAACCTTCGCTTTCAGCACTATAACCAACAAAAATACATTTGACAGCCTTATCATCCAATTTTATTTGCTGCACTTGTGGCACTAAACCATAAGCCAAACAACCAAAAACACGCATGTGCTCAATACATGGATTTCTATCATCCATGCTTCATATGGAGTCATAGGCTGCAATGCTTTTGTAGGATACCTGTTGAGTACATAAGTGGCACACATGACAGCCTCGAGCCAAAACAAATGTTGTAAAGCTTGACTCTTCACCATACATCTTGCCATTTTTGTAAGAGGCCTATTTTTCCTCTTAGCAACACCATTTTGCTGAGGCGTATTTGGTGTTTTATCCCAGGACTAGCCAGAAATGCATTAAATTCATGAGACATATACTGCTCCCCTTGACCGGAATGGAGGGTGTCCAGAGTACATTTCGATACATTTTCAGCCATAGCCAGAATTTTTTTGAAGCACATAAAAACTTTGAACTTCGCTTTAAGCGGAAATACCCATGCATGCCTGGAGTAATCATCAATGAAAGTCACGAAGTATAGGTAATTGCCCAAGGACAGAGTTTGCATGGGCCCACAAACATCACTATGCACAAGCTGCAACCTGCATGTGGCCCTAACTGAACCATCCTTTGGAAACTTAGAATGATGCATTTTACCCAAAATACAGCCTTCACAAACATGTTTGACAGGCGCTTCAAGAGGCAGCAAAGAAGCAATCATATCAGATGTTTGCAAACGCAGCAAACTGGCAAAATTCAGATGCCCAAAATGTGCATGCAAAGTTTTGCATCTAAAATAGCCCTTGAATCTGCAACTGCATTTGCAAAATTTTGTCCACACTTGTGATACAAAGTGAGCTTATACAGCCCACGACTCAAAAGGCCAAATGCAACAATTTCATCACCAAAACTGAGATCATGAACTGTATCTGTCATCCACAAATTTGACTACATGTCCAAGTCTAGCAAGTGCGGATACAGACAAAAGATTCTTCCTGATCCCAGGTACATAAAGTGCATCACCAAGTGTGAAAGAACTGCCATTTGAAGCAGTAAGCACAATCTTTCCAACTCCCTGAACCGGATAAGAGGTATCGTTGGCACAAGTGACTGAATTCCCATGAGGAACAGACTTGAGAGAGGTGAAAAATTTGCGATGTGAGGTAATGTGCTTTGTAGCACCACTGTCGAAATACCACACATGTGAATTTGCAACAACTAGCATGCATGCATCATGGACAACAGGATTGTAAGTGCACTCTGCACTAAAAGCCCACTGTACATCAACACCCTTTTTCTTCTTAGCCTCTTTGGCCTTCAGCTTAGGACACTGCTTGATCAAATGATCATTAGCTCGACAATAATGGCAACACATTTTCTTTTTGCCCTTATCACCAAAATTTCTAGACAAATTGCTACCAATAGAAGCATTTTGCCACTCGCAACAGAACCATAAGAAGTGGTTGCATTGTTGTTACCACCCTTTCTTTGAGAAGAAATAAAAGCCTGTTCATTTGCATGCTGCCTAGTCTTGTTTTTTCTAGAAAGTGACTCTTGCAACAACAATATGCATAATGCATCAAACTTGACAACTTCAGGATTTCCTTGGGTCATTAGTCTCCAAGTACTAGCAAAAGTCTGGTATGAATCTGGTAAGGCATCAAGAACAGTCTGCATAAGGGAACTGTCTAAAATGACTTCACCTGCACAAATAAGTTGCTCATTGATATCCTTGACACCAACAAGGAAAGTGTTCATATCATCTTCCTCATGCATAATCTTCGATTCCAACTCTTTACAAAACAAAGAAATTTTAGCCTCATTGCGGCTTGCATAAAGACCTGCTAGAATATCCCAAGCCTGTTTTGCGGATTTTTCTGAACGAATGTGAGGAACAATGGTGCACTTCACAGACAACACAATCAATGCATGAGCCTGCACATCCTTTACATCCCAACGAGATTGCTCTGTCGTAGGCAAAACAACTCTAATAGCAGCAATCCTTGCAGCAAGGCCTGCAACATCCTCAACATCACCTGCATCCTCAGAATCACGACATCCATCAATGCCCTACACAATATTCCAGATGCCCTTTGACACAAGAACATGTTGCATCATATAAGCCCACATAGGGTAATTGTCCCCATCCAACCTGTCCTCAGCAACAAACATCTTGAACACATTTGTGTTGTTGTCAGTCATGGTAAATGCTGCACCTGATGTGAAAACTGCCCAAAAAGAGGAGAAACAAAGCAGGGACAACACGTGATAAGGCACTTGTTATGCAAAAAACGGAACTGATAAAAATTCTACAAAAAATGACGAAATTGCCTCTACAGACTTGCCTGTAGTGGAAACGGAGGCTGAAATGAGCCCGAATAAAAAATTTGAGCAGACTAAGCTCTACAAGCTTACCAAAAATATTTTTTGACCTGTGAACGCTCGCCAAACCTCACTAAAATCGAAGAAAGTGAGTAGACGTCTGCTGGAGCAGCTGGCAACTAAGCCCAGGGAGGACGCAACCTGCTCTGATACTAATTGTTGGAATTAGGGTTGTAGAGAAATGCACACACCTTGGAGAAGATGAAGGAAGCTCAAGGCACACAATTGAGACTGTGTTACTTAGTGTGCAATGGAAAGATAGAGAGCCCTAGAGTGATGGCCGTATATACAATGCAGGGGGGAAAAAACCTCCTAAAGAGGGAAAAATTACCCAGGCGGTCCTAGTGTCACACACATCACTACCACATGTATATGGTAATGTGGACTACATAAAGTACAACATGGAGACCACACATAAAGACACATCATAAAAATTAGCTGTGGTATAAGTGGACTACAAAAACTAGAACACGGCGACTACAATCATAAAGACAAATCGTACAAAGGTGGGCTACAAATGCAATGCATTTAAAGTAGAACATGGAAAATACAATCATAAAGACACATCATACAAAGCTGTGTACAAGTGAACTGCATAAACTAGAACATGATAGCTACAATCATAAGGATACATTGTACAAAAATGTGTGGTACAAGTGTACTCCGTAAACTATAACATGGCAACTACAACCATAAAGAGAATGCATCAAACACTAAAATATGTACAAGTAAATCAATTTGGATTAGAGCTTGAAGTTGCATACTCTATGTATAGTGCCGATTGCACCCTAGTGCAGGGGGCTTGCATTGTCTCTGTGCTATGGTGCACTAATTTCCAGGTGTTGGAGTTAGCTTGGTGTGGGCCTCAGCTGTAGCTGAAGACTCTCCACCCTCTATCGGAGCTTTCCATGCTCAAACTGAATCCTGGCGACGAGTACCATCTCCTTGTTGGCTAGCGTGCGATGTACCTACTATCCCATCTCCCAAAACTAAAAATTTACATAAAATGGTGCAAGGTAAACTGTGAGGGAGTACCCTCCTCTACTGCCTTGATCTCTGCAGCAGCAGGTATTGGGTTTGCCAAGTTTGTCTCTGTGGGGAAAGAGGAACCGCCAAGTGGCCACTTCAATGCTCTCTTTACGCTCTATGAGAATGTCCTACATTTGAAATCACTTGATGGAAGAAATGAAACAAACTTTGTGCAAAACCATAACCAAATTAAAACCATAACCATAGCCATGATCAAAACCATAGCGATAACCATAACCATAAACAAAACATAACCATAACCATAACCATAAAGTTTGTTATATATAAAGTTCGTTAAACTCCTGCATGATTACCATAACCAAAACCATGATCAATACTTGTCCAAAACAATATATAACCATGTCCAAAACCATGATCAAAACCAGCCATAACCATAACCATAACTATAATCAAAACCATAACCAAAACCATGATCAACACCTATATGTGCATGTCTATACAAGAAAGAAACACAGAGATGTGTCTGTGTCTCACAAAATATATATAGAAAAACCACTGATGACTTGCGCGTCACAATCTGCACATAAAGGGACAAGTCACAAAATTAGTATGATATTACTTCACATATACTTAATTAATTAAGTCAACTCACACATATTATTTGTCTCGATCAAACGTCTCACCTCAATCGATTAGCGAGACTCTAAGGCCTCCCAGTCTACAGTCTCTCCTGCGGCAGCAAGATCATTCAATACTTCATAAATGCCTCTCCGATATCCATCTATCTCCTCCTGGCGTGTCGGGGCTCGATGCATTGCAAGATTTTGTGTTTATACAAAAACCAAAGTAATTAAGAATACATGATTCATCGCTCTTGAAAAAAATGCCATAGCTAGGATTGGATTTGAAACTCACAAACTGATAGCGAAAGGTGTGAAAGCCTCCGTTGCCAAGATGAGATGTGCCCCTAGTCTCCCTACGTACCTCTGCGGTGAGACACTGCTGTCTGAACCTCATGTCGGCTGTCTCCTCCTCCTCCCTGATCTGCTGGCTGCCATAACTTGTGTGAGATACCCAAAGGCTTCAAGGAGTCCTGCCTGAAAGCCCGACGAGCTGCATCTCGACGATGTTTCATGGTGTCTCATGCAACATTCATGATCCAACTCTTCGGAAGCTCTGCTGAACTTGGAGTAGGCCGATACTCTCTCATGATGGTCTCCACTATATAATTGATTTTGCTGCGACCCTGATGAGTCCAAGACGTCATGATGGTGCTAGAAAACTGCACATATACAAGCTGGCAAACCCGTTGTCTCATCTCAGTCCCGACACTATCCATGTCAACCTATCCATTTGGTCGTACAGTATAGACCTTGGAGTCACTAGGATCGTGTGTCCCCCAAGGTGTCAGAGGTGTGTCGAGAGGTGTGCCTGTGTAGGACGGGGTCGTGAGCGAGGAGGGGTCGAAGCATCTGTGGACCCTCCTCCACAGCAACCACCACCTCCACCTGACGATCACTGAGATCGGCGAGTGCGCCTGTGAAGCAGAGATGCTGACGTACGCGCCTCTGTTGTACCTCTAGGTGTCAAAGCGGCCATGATGGGTGACCTCGCAGACATCGTACCCATAGGCGTCCCCCCCATAGGCGTCGGACCCTCGAGTGTGAAGCCCGGAGGCGCGGTACCCGTACCTCTGGCTATCCCCAAGCACATCACCGTTGCAATCGAAAAATCTCTTTTGTAAGTTACGTACCTAAACAAAGCAGTGACGCTTGCATCTGACCACCCCTACACTGATTTTTGCAGATTCAAAAATGACAGACAAGTACGAAGCATATATATTTTGGTGCCTTCATAGATTGGTTGACGTGCCAACTTTCTCAACACGTCTTCAGGAGATAGACGCACGTCTTCTGGTGCTGCTTCGTTAGCGCTCTCCTCGCTTGTTTGGAAGAAGGCATCCAACATCCCCTCCATGCCGTTGTCTTATGTTTGTAAGCCCTCCTCTGCTTCCATCCTTGGATCTGGATTGGTCGAACCTTCACACATAATCCTTTCTCTCTCTCTCTCTCTCTCTCTCTCTCTCTCTCTCTCTCTCTCTCTCTCTCTCTCTCTCTCTCTCTCTCTCTCTCTCTCTCTCTCTCTCTCTCTCTCTCTCTCTCTCTCAGATGTAGGTGTTATGTCGCAAAAATGAATGCCCGTTCCGTAGGAGTCGTATCGTAGATTCTGTACTGTTTCTCTAGCAAACTCTCCATACTTGTGCACATGCTCATTACATATCCTACGCTTGCACAGGATTTGATACTTGCAGAGCGTGCACGAGCATGCAATCTTTTCCTCCATGTTAGTTGTTTCCATCTACAATGATTATGAATGTTGTCTCAATATATATACTTGTTAGCAGAAGACTGGCGGCCACACTCAACTAGAGACTGGCAGAATACAGAAAGAAAGAAATCCTATGTAGTCATTCCCTGCTTAAGGAAAAAGCCTGTAATTTCATTTGTAAACACTTGGGGCTTCCACAAGTTTCCAATTTTGTATATTATTTTTACCAGTAGACTGGGTAGGATTTTTCTTTGGAACATGAGATATTGTATCTGGAAGGTATTTATACCAAATGTTGACCTTAATGAAAGACCCTTTGTTCAGTTTTATGAAGTGTCTTTGAGAAGCGTATTATGTGTACGAGAGAGTGAGAGTTTATCTTGACGCTACGCACACATTGGTGGTCAGAATCGAGTGCAGAGAAGTGCAGCGTGTTGCCCCCGAAGAGAGCTACATGCCAATACCTACATTGTGCGTGTACGGCCTGGCTTCGCGAGATTGACCTGCGAGCTATTTCTAGTGATTCGGTGAGCATATGGTGTCTGTTTTTGCATTTCAGCATATCCACGCATTCGTATTGAGTAGAGCTACACATTAGGCACCTTAGTTTTCAGAAACAATGACCTACAAAAACTTGTCAGACATCCTACGTGATTTTGCACCAGGTGTTTTTGGGTAGGATTTTGGGTCATGGACCTTAGGGCGAGTGGCCTATTGGTGTTAATAGGATATCCCTGAAGTTTTGTAGTGTTTTGAGAGTGTCTGCTGGGTATTTGGCTCTTGGAAGCGTTGTAGGAAATCTCCTCCTGTGTACTTTTGAAGGCTGTAACTTAGACATTGGGTAGAGACCTCTATAGGAAGTAGTCAATAGTCGGTTGAGTGTAGGTTGACACCCTATGCTTGCTTCCACGTGCCTGTGGGTCGAGCTTCGTCCTTAGCTGACAAATTTTGTTAGGTGAGTTCTCACTGTGCTGACGTTTGTTGCGGCATATCCGCCAACATTGGCGCCGCTGCCGGGGATGAAAACCCTAGGTAGGTGACTGAGACTAGTCCTTGAGGATAGGGATACTCTTGCTTGCCAGAGTCTTATTTTACATTTAGATGGGATCAAAGGGTGGTGGACTCTTTAGATCTTAGGAGGAGTTTAGGCAGCGTGTGTCTGGCCTAGATCCTTCGACTTAGGTAGTATTAGTTAGGTTGTGGTGTGGAGAGTAGGAATTGGAGTGGTAGATGCGATGAGAAGAAAGCTTGAGAGTCCGTGAGAGGCCAAGAATCAACCAAGACACCAAAGTCTACACATCTCACATGATGAGTAGGAGTAGGATAAGTAGGACATCATGATTTATGATCTGGAGCACTTCATGCATGTTATATTTGCTGTTAGGATCATCAAAGAGCTATAAAAGATGGTAAATTGTGTTTAGAAGCTGAATTGAAGTCCAAAAGTTTCTGTGAGTATTGCTCAAAGATCTGCAGAGCATAGGAAAGCCCAGTGACAAAAAAAATTAAATTTTAAGGAAAAAGACATCCTACACGTAGGATGTCTACAAGGTGATCTGGCAGGAATTTGGAGAATCTGAGTTGACCAGAGTGTTAAGAAGGTAGGTTTTACCCTAATTTCACTTGGAAATTGGAAGATTGACCATATCTTGATAGATTGTGGCCAAAAGATAGGAATTGCCAGACATCCTACCCAAATTGTGCCATGGCATTATTTTAGGACCAAAACCATAGGATGTCTTCATGTGCATGATCTACATGATTTATTGAGTGCATGTGAAAGGTTTCATCTCAATTGGGTGAGAAAATTGGAGTTGAAGCAGACTTTAGTATTTTTGAATGAAAAAGGCTAGAATAGCTAAGTTTGGAGTCTGTTGACATTCAAACACAAATCTAAACACACCAATGAGCTTAGCACATCAAAGGAAAAGCTTTGGACTAAGTAGGGCTAAATTCTATTGCAGAAGACATCCTACGTGTAGTATGTCTAATGCATGATGAAAAGTCCAAAATCCTATCTGAGACATACCAAGCTCTCATATAGCCTTAGACAAACCTCCTAGTCAAGTTTGGTCCAATTTGGAGTTGATTTGACTGATGAATTCATCAGAACGGACATTAGGCTTTTGAAACAGATTTTTGATCAATTGACCAGCTTATAGGTGTCCAAACCAAAAAGTAAGAACAGCTGGAAGCTCATCACATCAAGAGATGTCTACATTGCAAATTTTGGCTAAAACAGAGCAAAAAGACATCCTACGTGTAGGATGTCTACAAGGTCATTTTCACATGAAAATTAAATTGTTGACATACCCGAGGTTCTAATTGACTTAAGGGTTCCAGAACTTTTTTCAAAAGTGAAATTGGACATTGTTTGATCTTTTTGACGGAGCAAAGATATAATTAAGACTTTACCTCTAGACTGACAAACACTTGGGTGGTGTACGATCCAAAATCGACAGACCTAATCAAGAGCATCAGAAGTGTATAGAGTACAATAGTGGTTGGGATTAACCCTTCAGTTATACCAATCATTACTAAGACCACCTGTAGCGGTTAAATGCTTTGATCCGATTGCCGAAATTAAACGCTTGTGTACAGGTATATTCAGCAGCAAGGCAAGAAGTTGAGTGGAAACTGATCCCTTGCCAGGTGAGTGGTTGGATTTGTGATAAATTGCATTGCTAAGTTTGATGGATTTAAGATCACGAAGACACATTCCTAGAGACCAAAAAGTGGCAGGTGATTAGGGTAGCTTAGTATCCACTGAAGAAAGTGTAACCCAGGCAAGGCTAGATCCATTAGCCCCAATCATTAAGGAAGGTAGTGATTCTGACACTTCATTAGATAAGTCCTTCTTCATGATGGGTAGTCAACAGCCAGGAGGTTTCTCCGGTGAAGGACCAATGCTAGGAGGAAGCACCTCCCAAAACCCTTTGAACAATGCCAAGTTCACTATAATCTTCTTAGAAGAAACAAACTCTCGAGGAGCCCTAGTTTATTCTGACTATCGGGGACGCAAGTGTATTTGTATAGAGGAACAACCTTCTCAGAGACTAGAGATAATTCAAGTCTATGATGATGGAGATAGATTCCAAGATGAAAAGGCATCTGATAGTTAGCAACCCTGAGGATTATAAGAGGTATGGAGATAATGTTGCAAAAGGAAAAATGGTCTCAAAGACTCAAGAGCCGCCTCCAAAAATTGATCGACTTGGAGCTCTTTTTATGTATGATAAAAAAACAACCAGAGTCTCTACCTATAATGAGAATGTGAGAATTTACAAGCATGAGAGCGAGGGAGTAGTCTCTTACTTTCGATGCAAAGAACCCTTCCCAAATGAATTAAGCAATGACAAGGTTCTTTAATTGTTCTCTTATGAAATTGCTATGGGGAAGAATATCATTTTTGTTGACAGGTACGGGCGAGAATACAAATAAATTCTGCGAGAGGAGGTAGATAAGGCAACAGTTCCAGAAACATCAACATATGCCCCCGAAGAAGTACCACGGTCCACCTATACCCCTAGCAAGTCAAAAAATCCATTTTCAGAGGAGTACGACGCAACATCACATTCTAACCGATAGCAGACCATCAACTACCAGAACCAATAGGCAACCCAAACATCATTGCAGGCATGGCTTCAACAAAGTGCGACATTAGAACAAGACCGAAACAGAGGTGGTTATCCAACTGCACGAGGGCTAAGAGAATTACAAGAACCACCACTCTATTCACAGTATCAAGGCGAGAGTAAGCCAAAAACTCAAGAGTCGGCAAAGCCCGGAAGACAACCCATAGAACGAGTTCGAAGAGATGAACCACCTCTTGTGAGAACCGTAAAAAATTATGGCTTAGGAGCACCTCTGGGAGAGGAACCCTCCCACTACTGAAGGCCAGAGAAGATATATCGAGTAGGACGAGGAGAACCAATGATGAGATTTGTAGACCATCGTAGAATTAGACCTTCCCAGGTGCAAAAATGGGTAAACAAGAAATACACGGGAAACAGAGATCCTAGGGATCATGTAGCAGCCTTTGTGTGTGTAATTAGAGTTGAAGAAGTTTTGGACTTCCCTACTCAATTTGCAGGGTTTGGACTTACCCTAGAAGAGGATGCCGCTGTGAGCGGGATGAAAACACACACAGCGCCTCTATAACGACCCGACACACACTCTTGGGAAGATACACACACACACTATGGGGCACCACTCGGCTTACACAACACACCTGGCCGAGACAGGGAACACACCTCTGGAGTGAGAGGAGAGAGACTATCCACTTGCCCACTCCACACAGAGACACACACACACACACACACACACACAAAAACCCAGCTCAAAAGAGAAGAAATTCTGATGTTTAGATACAAATGAGCTTGGGCCAACACCAATGGGGCAAACAGCTCACACAATATGGGTACAAGATACCAGATACAATCACAAATTGGAGAAGAAGCTTCACTCACCGGAGAAGATTACACAGAAAAACAGCAGAAAAAGAGTGAGGAATTTGGCAAAATGGACAGCGCCATCGCGTCCGGAACGGCCCAAAACCCCAGTCTACAATGTCAAAGTGCTCAAATCCGACCTCGGATGAGCAGTTTAGGGCCAAAATAGGCTCCAAAATGGGCAAAAACACACCTGCGGCTGTTCCTCCTCTCTTCTCCACGTTTTTTCTGGTCTTCTCTCAGTTTTTTCAGTTCCCACACTTAGCTTTATTAGTTGGGCACCCTTGGCCTTTTAGATGACCTCAAACGGACCCCGAACAGGCCAAAAACTGACCTCGCAGTGCATAGTTGTCACCTTTTTGCATCATTCGCACACCTGGCACTCAGCTTTTTTCCAATAATGCATCTCGCCACCACGTGAAGTGGCCCCAAAAAGTGGTCCTAATGATGATCTTTTTGCATAACTCTCACCAGAAAACACCCACGTTGTGTTTGTCCTCATCCGCGTGCAAATATTGACCTCGTTCGCCCTCCTGACGCCACTAGATGCCATCTGACGCACCTGCTGACCTCACGTCGTCGGCCCGCGGATAGCTTCCTCGAGAAGTTTTATGCGCTATAAACTCCTCATTATTGTAGAAAAAACATACTGGTACTGGTGATAGTGAAAATCGATGCACTATGTACATGCTGTCCTACCTGTACACGTGTGGGCCCCACGTAACCACCTGGCTCTGGAAAATGGGCAATACTTTATTTGATGCACCATGCATGGGTATGTACATATGCGCAATCCCTTGCTCCAAAAAACTCCTGACATAATTTGCCCATCCCCTAGCCTGCTAGATCATTCATGATCAGCAGCAGCAAAGAGAGATATGAGACTCGCCGCATCACAAGTCTCCTCATCCTTCACCAACATTTCTTGCTCCACCGACAACTCATCTTGTTCCACCATCATCAATCTAGCATGATACAATTTAAGACGCAATCCATTTACCCTTGACTTATGTAGAACACCATCCAGGTTAGCCAGCTGATATGTGCCATTTGGAAAACACTCTACTACCTTGAAAGGGCCTTCCCACTTAATTTGAAACTTCTTTTGGAAGGTGTTGTCCAGCTTACTGTTGTAGCGCAAAACCAAGTCATGTTGCTTGATACCCTTACTTTTGACCTTTTCATTTAGCTTTGTCAAAGCCTTATCCTGCCTCTGCCCATAATGCTCCAAAGCGCTCATCCTATCCAACTGGACCTCTTGTAACTGCAAGAGCCTCTCTTTGAATGCATCACTAGGCGGCCCAAGCAACTTCTCTAACATCTTGACCGCAGGCAACTCTACCTCCACAGGCAATAGTGCTTCCTTTCCATACACCAAATGAAATGGAGTAAACCCTGTACCTGTCTTCACCGAAGTACGGTAAGCCCATAATGCACTAGGCAATTCCAAATCCCAATTCTTTCCTTGGTGCTCTGTCACTTTCGAAAGAATCTGTACCAACTCACCATTGAATCTTTCATTCAAGCCATTACACTGCGGGTAATAAGGAGTGGTATGCTGGTGCCTAATCTTCATCTTTGCACATAAAAAATCTAGCAGTTTAGCTCTAAAGCCAGGCCCCTTATCTGAAAGTAACTCCAGTGGCACCCCAAACTTGCAACATATTTCATCATACACAAATTTTGCCACATCCTTTGCAGTGATCTGTTTTACTGCTATAGCCTCTGCCCATCTAGAGAGATAGTCCACTGCCGTCAAGATATAGCTTTTGCCCCTGCTTGTGATAGGTAACGGGCCTATTGCATCAATCCCCCACTTTTCAAACACATCAAACGCCATAATGGTTTTTCGTAGCTCTGGCTTCAACACTCTCTTCCCAAATGCTTGACACCTATTGCAAGACCTACACCAATGGTGAACATCCTTGTGCAAACTAGGCCATACATACCCCTCTTGCAAAATCTTATGCAAGGTGATCTTTAGAGCAAAATGGCCACCACATGCGCCTTCGTGATTCTCTTCCAACACTCTGTAAAGCTCCTCCCGCCAAGGTACACGTCTCAACACGAGATCAGCCCCTTTCATGTATAAGACATCACCAATCAATTTGTACCTGTATGCTCTACGCACAAAGCCATACTTCTTAGACTTCTGAATCTCCTTTGGAATGATTCCTGTTAGCAAAAACTCCTCTTCTTGAGCCAAACTTTCCCGGCCATGATAAAGAGGTAAAGTGGTCCTCAACACAAATAGCTCCCCAATCATGCCTTGAGCTGCTTCATGTGCCTCTCCATTTAGAGCACGTTCAATGTGTCTGATACTCCATGCTTCAAACTTTTTTAACAGGCCTTTAATTCTGAAGCACATTTCCTTCAATGAGGTGTTCTTGCTCTTCCACACACCCAACACTTGCTTCACCACTAACAAGGCATCACCTTTTATGCTCAACCTTCGAACCCCATGCTTCAAACAAATGTGTAATCCGGCTTCCAATGTAGCATATTCAGCCTCATTGTTACTATGAGCATCCAATTTGAACCCTCTCTTGCATACTAGCTTCCCCTCTGGATCATAAAGTGCTATACCCCCTGAAGCTGCATCATGGCTCTTTCTGTATGAACCATCAAAGAACAACACATGTGCATTGCTGATCTGTGGCACTTCTTCAACTACCTTTCTCACCACCTCTTCCTTAACAATAAGGGGATTCTCCTTGTAGGTCAACAAATCAGCTAGGGTAGCCCTTGTACTATCTTCCACTAGAAAAGAGAACTCAAACTCTTGCAGCTCAATTACCCATTTCTTCATCACATTTGACATGTTAATACCATTAATTAACTGTGGCAAAAAGGCATAACTCGTCAAGAAAACAAAAGGCCGTGGTAGCAAGTAATGACGAAATCGTCGACAAGCAAATATTACACTAGCCATCACTAGCTCTACTTCCGATAACTTTCTCTCCGCTACCAACTTCACTCGGCTTGCACAATACACTGGCCTCATATAATGGCTGCCCTTCCCCTTTTGCAATAGCATGGCTCCAATGGCATCATCCCCCACTGATGGATTTACATAAAAAACTTTCTCCCAATCAGGAGCCTGCATGGCTGACAACCCCCCTAACACCTCTTTCACCTCTTGAAACACTTCTTCACACTTGTCATCCCATTGCAATGGATCATGCTTTGCCACTTGCTGTAATGGATAAAGAAGCTGCGAAGACAATGGAATAAACCGTGCCATGTACTTCACTTTGTGTATAAAGGTTGCCAATTGCTTCGTACTCATAGGTGATGGAAGAAGAATAATAGACTTCACCTTATCTGGATCAGCCTCAATGCCATTTTCTGACACCATATGGCCCAATAACTTCACCCTTGGCTGTGCTAGATGACATTTCTTTGGATTTAGTTGTCCTCCACATTCATCATATCGAGCCAATACCATCTGCAGCTTCTCATGGTGTTCAGCCCTACTGCTATAAACACAGAAGTCATCCATAAAAGCCTTAACACAACTACCAATGAATGGTTCCAGCACCCAATTTGCTCTTTCTTGATAGAAAGATGGTCCATTTGACAACCCAAACGGCAACACTGTGTAGCAATAGCAGCCCCATGGCGTAATAAATGTTGTTTTTGTGCGGTCTTTAAGAGCAATCTTCAATTGAAAATAGCCTGAAAAACCATCACACACACTGTACCTCTCATAACCTGCCACTGAATCCAAGATCTGATCGATGAATGGAAGAGGATATGGGTTCTTCTTAGTGGCTGCGTTTAAGGGTTTAAAATCTACACAAATTCTCCACTTCCCATCCTTCTTTGGACTGACTACTACTGGACTCACCCATTCTGTGGTCTCCACTGGAACTATGAACCCTGCCTTCAATAACTTGTCCACCTCTACCCGCAAGGCTTCCATTTGCTCTTGACCCATCCTTCTTAGCCTTTGCCGTACTGGCTTAGCACCTTCTTTCAGCTCTATATGCATCTCTTCGCCCTTGAACCCTCTGATCTCTTCATATGAAGTAATGAACAAATCAGGAAAACTAGCCAGCATATGCAAAAATATATCCTTCTCCATAGCTGAGAGGTCTCCACTAATCATTTGCGTCATTAATTCCTGCTTTTTTGACAACTCAACCTTGGTTTGCATCAGCCCTTCAATCACTTCATAAGGTCCTTTCATCTTCAACTTCATTCGCAAATGCGACTAAACCACACTCCTGGATTTCTTTATCCATCAAAAGAAATGCAACATCAACATCCTCATCACTGCTGGTAGTGCTATCACTGTCCTCATCTGTCACCGTGGAAGAGTCTTCATCACTAGACTCATCCTCATCTTCATAAAGCTCCTCTAATCGTTTCCTTGTGTCCATATTATAAAGCTTCTTGGTACCTGTCTTTCCATAGAGGCTAATTGTACCATGTCGCCAATCTTGAACAGCTCCCACTGCACGTAACCATGGTCTGCCCAGTATAATAGGATATGCTCCCAACCCTGCTGGCATCACATGAAAATCAACCACTGCCTTTGCATCATATGCCTCCACTTCTAAGCTCTTTACAACACCCAAGCATTTTACTTTTTGATGGTTTGCCAATCTGATCCGAAAACCTGACACCCCAGCCACTGTGAGACCCATCTTCTCAACGCATGAGTGTGTTATGACGCATATTTGGGCTCCGCCATCCACATAACCTTGTCCCAAATTTTTCCTTTTATGCCACACATCTACTATTGGACAAATGTCTGGTAGCTCGTCCATTGCCAACACCTTCACTGAACCTCTCTCTGGCTCTTTCTCCATTGGGTTAACCATCCTCTTCCACTGTCGCTTTAGTTTAGGAACCATTTCTATGAGCTGCCCAAAAGTAACATCTGCCTTCCTGCTCGTCAGATCCTCCTTCAAGTCATAGCTTAATTGCCCATCCCCTAGTGGAAAATCTGAAACATGAAACTTTCGACGAGCTCTCCTTTTCCTCTTGGCCTTGACATCCTCGCCTTCATGGCTCTTTCCTTTCTTCTTACTAGGACCTGGGGCACTTCTTCCTTCCTTATCCTCTGTGGTCCTCTTCCCAATAGGCATCACTAATGTATCCTCTAGCTTTGATGCCTTCTCCAAGGTGACTACACTTAGCACTTTTGTCTTTCCCTTTTCCTCCTGGGTCAGTCCACTGGTTCCTTCGTCTCCCTTAATTTCGATGCCATAATCATTTGATCTAGTTAGCACCTGTCTTGGCAATGGATACATGTCTCCCCCCATCCTTGGTGGCTTATCACATTGCGGGCTAATGTGACCCAACTCTCCACAATTATAACATGTGGGCGTCTGCCTCCAAAACCTACTATTACTTTGTCCAGCACCATTCCTAGGTCTTTCTTCACCTCCTGGCTGATTTGCAAACCGCCCTCGACCTCGATTATTTCCCACTTGACCTAGCATGTTTAGGCTGAGATTCTTCATCAGATCAACCACTTGCCTCATGTCTTGCCTTAGGCCATCATCTTGCACTGCTGTAGTGACCACTGCTGGCATAACCTGAGTAGTAACAGGAACCACTGGTTCATGATGAACCCCTGACATACGACCTTGTAAAGAGTCCATAGGCTGAAATTCAGCTCTCATGGGCAAAGACTCCACCCCTAACTGGCTCATTTTTCTCAGCTTCCACTCTTTGTTCCTTGCTACCTCTAGTGCATCTTCATATGTCCTAGGCTTCTTTAGCTCTACTCTCCAACGTATATTCTCCCAAAGACCAGCCAAGAACCTGTCCTTCTTCATCATGTCAGGCGGGGGTACCTGTGGTGCTAAAGCCTTGCACATTCGCTCCCATGCCAATGAAAACTTACGTATGTACGCATCTACTGGCTCACCTTCCTTTTGCACCAAAGCCTGTACTTCTTGCCACACTTTGTCAGGGTCTTCTATCTTCACAAACTCCACTTCCAATCCATGCCTTAGATTGTCCCAACTCAATCTTATAGGTGGATCAGCCATACGCAACTCCTCTTCAAATGCTTTGGACCAAGCTCGTGCATCACTCTTCAAACAAATTTGGAGAAGGCGTAACATTTGCGTAGGGTCATGAATCTGGTTGCTAATGCAGGCAACCTCCATCTTTTCCAAAAATTCTTCCACATCTTCATCACTTCTTCCATGAAACTCGGGATAAGAGAAAGCCATGGCTACCCAAATTATGATGCTTTGAGAACCCCTTCGAACACACGTGCAAGAACCCAAAACTTTTCACTTCCCAATCCCTAGAAACTTCAATGGAGCTCAACTTTAGATAAGGACAAACACATGCACATCAAATGAGTTTTCATAGTTGATCATCGGAATGACAACAGGCAAAGGACATTCCAGGATCTCTCTCAATCTTCTTGGCCCAAACATAAAGACTATGCGCTGCTGGAAAAAGATCTTCCTGGACACATGAACATTAATCTGAATTCTTTGCGTTAAATGAAAAGGAGTGAACTGAGGGCCATTTTGATCATCCATTAAAGCCAACCATGAAGCTCCCAAGAAGGCACACCTGACTCAACCTCTGATTTTGCCAAAATTTCAGCAGCATAACAGCATAAATGGCTCAAAATACCAAAAAACCAGCCATCATAACTTGGGCAAATTTCGACAGAGTTTCCCCAGAAGTAGAGCAGTAGGAACCCAAAATATAGACTGTCTATGTATGCATAAACTGTCAACAATAGAACCCGAGCATCAAGTAGGACTCACTAGTACATAGCCTATGGCGAGGTCACGAAAAGGGTGCTCCAGCTACCTGTATCACCGAAAGGATCTCCACATTTGAGAATCCCTCAGCTCAATAAAAACCTCACGCTATCGACCCTCACACGAAGGCTAATGCAAATCGCATATAGTCAAGTCTCAGAAATGACTATCTTCCAGACCAAGTCTCAGAAATGGCTGGGACTGCCAAATAAAACCATATATGGCTCCACAAAGGCGTACAATGGCAGTTTCCACAAGTAACGTACAATCCAACAGACAATGCGCTCAAATAGGCGCCAAGTGATGCATTCCCACAACAACTGCAAGTGACATCACTGTACTCCAGCTACCTGTACCTGTGTGAATCACCTGTACCTGTACCTGTCCCTGTAACCTATAACCTGTAACCTGTAACCTGTAATCTGCAACCTGCAACGTGTAATCCCGAATCTCGAAGCTTGAAGCTCGAAGCAGAAGGTACTCGAAGAAGATCCTCCGTGGGGGCGCCAAAAGAATGTGAGCGGGATGAAAACACACACAGCGCCTCTATAACGACCCGACACACACTCTTGGGAAGATACACACACACACTATGGGGCACCACTCGGCTTACACAACACACCTGGCCGAGACAGGGAACACACCTCTGGAGTGAGAGGAGAGAGACTATCCACTTGCCCACTCCACACAGAGACACACACACACACACACACACACACAAAAACTCAGCTCAAAAGAGAAGAAATTCTGATGTTTAGATACAAATGAGCTTGGGCCAACACCAATGGGGCAAACAGCTCACACAATATGGGTACAAGATACCAGATACAATCACAAATTGGAGAAGAAGCTTCACTCACCGGAGAAGATTACACAGAAAAACAGCAGAAAAAGAGTGAGGAATTTGGCAAAATGGACAGCGCCATCGCGTCCGGAACGGCCCAAAACCCCAGTCTACAATGTCAAAGTGCTCAAATCCGACCTCGGATGAGCAGTTTAGGGCCAAAATAGGCTCCAAAATGGGCAAAAACACACCTGCGGCTGTTCCTCCTCTCTTCTCCACGTTTTTTCTGGTCTTCTCTCAGTTTTTTCAGTTCCCACACTTAGCTTTATTAGTTGGGCACCCTTGGCCTTTTAGATGACCTCAAACGGACCCCGAACAGGCCAAAAACTGACCTCGCAGTGCATAGTTGTCACCTTTTTGCATCATTCGCACACCTGGCACTCAGCTTTTTTCCAATAATGCATCTCGCCACCACGTGAAGTGGCCCCAAAAAGTGGTCCTAATGATGATCTTTTTGCATAACTCTCACCAGAAAACACCCACGTTGTGTTTGTCCTCATCCGCGTGCAAATATTGACCTCGTTCGCCCTCCTGACGCCACTAGATGCCATCTGACGCACCTGCTGACCTCACGTCGTCGGCCCGCGGATAGCTTCCTCGAGAAGTTTTACGCGCTATAAACTCCTCATTATTGTAGAAAAAACATACTGGTACTGGTGATAGTGAAAATCGATGCACTATGTACATGCTGTCCTACCTGTACACGTGTGGGCCCCACGTAACCACCTGGCTCTGGAAAATGGGCAATACTTTATTTGATGCACCATGCATGGGTATGTACATATGCGCAATCCCTTGCTCCAAAAAACTCCTGACACCGCTACTTGGTTTGACTCCGTGGAGCGTAGAGATTTTGAGTCTATGGAGGTGGTTTTTGATGAGTTTATTGAGGAATTCTCACAAAGGGGGATAGCTCATAATACCGTCTCACAAATCCATAAATTCAAACAGAAAGAAGGGGAATCTGTGCGAAAGGCAGCCCTACGACTAAAAAGATATGTGAAGTTCTGCCCTGTGGAAGAACTACCAACCCAGTCCAGACTTATGCTTATATTTATTCAAGGACCGAGAATGCAGATCTCCAGATGGACTTACATATGAAGAGGAGCACAAAGTTAAATGAGTTAACTAAGGAATCTCTTTACCTTAATGTAGACAATTGTGCGGTCTACAAGGAGGGTGAATTCAAGGAACTTGATGACGATTCATCCTCACAACAAAGTGGAAGCAAGTCCTCTAAGACAGCACCGAGAGGAGAAGTAGCTGTAAGCCAGGAACAACTTGTGGAGGAAGTGCTAAAAAGAATTAATATGTATGCCAAGCCTCAGGCTAAGCAGCTGAAGTGGTGTGCAATTGAACAAAAATGGACAAACCATGTGATGGAGGAATGTTATTATAACAAGGGATATGTGAGAGAGTGACCATATGCTCCCCAAGCTCAGGTAGCACAGCCTCAAATCCCACCGATGCCTAGGTATCAAGCAGGTAACCTACGAGGACCTGCAGGAGTTGAAAGACTACAACCAGTATTGGGGCAACAACCACCCCTACCAGGAGTAGAACCGATCGGCATGAGATACGCAAAACGAACCAGAAGAAAAGGCTTTGGTACTTGTGCATGCATATTACAAAGATCCCAATGGATATGCAACAAATCGTGTCTATTACCCACCAGAAGAACCTAAAACGCAAGAACCTTGTAGCATGATTGGAAGTACAGGACCACCACCAGCTGCCCAGGCTACATGAGAAGGAAGATACAACTTGGTAGAATGAACATTATTGTTCATAGCCAACGGAGGCATGGGCGGGCAGAGGCATACTTACCAATAGAAAGGAGCTCAAGGAGCACCTCAACAGCCTAAGGGACCCTGCTACAAGTGTGGTGGAGATCATTGGCTAAGGGACTGTCCTCATGATGAAATCATTAAAGTCAATGCGTATTGCACCGAGTGTGGAATTACTTACTTGATTCCTAATTGCCCTAAGAACCCGAGAAAAGGAGCAAAAACTACTTTGAACATGCTGGAAGCAGTGCCTTCCAGTGGAGGGTTAGAAAATGAGACAGTAATACCTATTCAGGCAATCACAAGGGCACAGACTCAAAGAAGAACAAACGAACCCATAATTGAAGAGCCAAAAACCGATGCTCCTAGTGCAGAAATGAAAAATCAAAGAAGCACTTGGAAAGCTAGAAAGGCTCCTATGAAAGCCAGGAGAGAACGAGAGAAAACGGCTCTATCTGAGGAGTTAAAACACACAAAGGATAGATTGGAGCGGTTAGAGGATCTAACTAGTTTAAGTTCATACGCTACTACAACCAAAGGGGCCAAGGAAATAGTAGAACCCAAAAGTGCAGGATCGAGAGGATCAATACTAGTAGAAAAAGTAAATGAGCCACTTGACGTACTTTTAAAAGCATACGAAGCCAGACACAAAAACAACCAAAACCAAGAGCAAAAATGGATGACTTATCCATATGAGGAACTAGAAAAATAGAGGTTGGAAATGTGTCGGAAGATGATTGAAACAGCCCAATCCTTGATAGAAAACCTGCTTGGTAAACTTGCAAGTTGGCACGAGGTGCCAGCTCCAACCTCTCTCACTCCCACTCTAGAGAAACAAGTAGACACAGAGGAGGGACTCACGATTGCCTCTGAGTCTAGGAGAGAACCTATCATAGTGCCAAATACAACAGATGAGACAATTGATGGTTTTCAGCCTAAAAATTTGGTAGGGATAGATAAGGATTGTGACAGTCTAGATGACCTGTGGAAGAAAATCCGGGAAGCAAATGAAGCTAACAGGGTGAACCACCAAATAAATATCACTGGGAAGGAGAAAAATGATATCTTACCTCCCATTGAAGAATTTGAGGCAAGATCACAAATGAACTTCGATATGCATTCACAAGGGGGAGCCCAGGGGTCAATCATTTCAGGGCACAGCCAACCAGACTCGCTAAAAACTCTACCCTCTTACCTAGGGGAGTATGAAGCTAAGTCTGAGGTGAGAACAATCCCATCTCAAAGACTCTCTCCTAAGAGAGTAATGGATTCACAAGGATTGATTGAGTGATTGTCCACACCTGTGGCATGCACAATCACGTTAGCCGAACTCCTGAGGCTACAACCAAACATGTGGACCACCGTAGGCAAATGCTTAGAAAAATTTGGAGTAAAAGACCCTACCTCGAAGCTTCAAAAAGGGATCCGAGAATTGGACAAGCCTCAACTAAACACTAGGTTTGTACCTTTAAACAAGCTTGGAGAATATTGTGAGGGAGAATATGGAAATACCACACTACCAGTAGAATTCGAGGGAGTAGTATCCAAAGCTATTCTTGATAGTGGAGCGGGAGTTGCTATCGCCACCAAAGAAATCAGGAAAAAATGGGGAAAACCGGCTTTGAGAGCAACTTGAATGAAATTGCAACTGGAAGATGGGTTCATGGAAAAGCCTCTAGGACTTTTAGAAAAAGTAATTGTCACCTCTTGCGTAATTGAGTATGAGCATACATTTACAATAGTTGATTTCGACAAAAAGAACAATTACAAGATCATCTTGGGAAGACCATTCATGAGACAATTAAAGATGGTCCAGGATTGGGGTTATGACCACATATACCTCAGGCGTGGGGAGACCACAACCAAAATATACCTAAAAGACCATAGTTACAAGGATGTGAACTAGACACCAGTGGAAGAGTTTGATTCGGCTACATTGGCAGGGCCCGAACTCCTAGCATGGTTAGGGCAGAAAAAAGAGATATGGATGTGCGGAGCTTCACATTGTGGAAGCTTGAAAAGAGAGGAATGCATCTTAGAAAGAGCGATTGAGGACACGGATTATATTCTGAAACCTTTTCCCGAAGATGGCTTAGAACCTCTGGAATGGGAACACATACTAGCAACATTGGATGTCTGTACCATTACAGATAGCCCGATGACAAAATTTTGTGACAAGGATGGCTATGATGGGCCACCCTATTACATGGTAAACCTTATACAAGCAGGAGATGAGAATGTAGACTCACCAAAACAGGAAGAGTTTTATAACTCCTATGAGTATCTAGAATTAAGTAACGATGCAGATAATGAGTGTTTAGACAGTTCAGGCGAGTGTGGGGAGACAATCGCAGATATCCAGTTTTATGATCTTGCAAATCAACATCCTAGACGCCACGAACACTATAAAAAAAAAGAGCAAAAAACAAAATTAGAGAAAACCTGATGCCTAGGATAAAAGATAAAACTCACTATCTAATGCTTGTGAAGGCAGAGGATTGTGTAAAAGACCAAATATCAAGGAGATTCTCAAGAGTTCGAAGGGAAAGGACACATGAGGAAATAAAACAAGCACGGAAAACTAAAAAGAAACAAAATAAAAAAAATCTCAACAATCAAAACAGGAAAAGACAAAAGATCCAGAGTGGACCAAAATGGAGCGTAAAAAGAAATACCAAGAACTTAAACGGTCATTACGAGAGGTATGGAATACAGAAGGAGAAAGAGAAGGTAAAGAGGATTCTGAAAAAGGAAACATGAATGTACCATCAAACTATCGAAAATTCACCATCCAAGACAGAAAAATCATAATATATGACACCACTAGTAAGGGAAAGAATAATCCAAGAATCTTACGATGGGCCGGAAAATGCAAAACGAATTGACCTCGCTGCACTAGACGAAGAGCCTCGGCCTGTCTATATAGCCACTGATTTAGAGCTGGAGGAAGAAGAAATGCTAACACAGCTTCTCACAAAGTATAAAGATGTGTTTGCATGGTTTTACAAAGACCTCAAGGGAGTTGATCCATCGATATGCCAACATACAATTCCTTTAAAATCAGATGCCAAACCAAGCAAATAGCGTCCTTACACATATAATGACACATTTGCTATACGAATCAAAGAAGAGATTGACAAGCTGATGGTGGATGCCGAATTCATCTATGAAATCGAGCATACAGATTGGGTATCACCCATTGTGGTAGTCCCCAAAAAGAACAGAAAGTTTCGTGTGTGTGTGTGTGTGAACCTCAAAAAGGTGAACGCGGCAATAATAAGGGATAACTATCCATTGTCAATCACAGAACATGTGCTTGAGAGGGTAGCAGGAAAACGGGCCTATTCCTTTTTAGATGGGTTTTTGGGGTACAACCAATTGGCAATTGCATTAGAGGATCAACACAAAACAGCATTTTCCACAGAGTGGGAAATATATGCGTATAGAGTTATGCCCTTTGGCCTAACCAATGCCCTAGCCACCATCCAAAGGTTAATGACTCATGCGTTCAAAGAATACCTAAGAATATTCTTAGAAATATATATGGATGATCCTTGTGTCCACTCTCTTATTCAAGAAGAACACATTCACAATTTACAAAAGGTATTTGAGAAGTGCAAAACATATTGAATCTGTCTCAACACAAAAAAGTGCATTTTTATGGTAAGGTAAGGCCGCATCTTAGGACATATTGCCTCAAGAAATGGCATAATCACTAACCTAGACAAAATTAGAGCCATAGCAGACTTTCCTAGGCCTACTAATGCCAAACAAGTACAATCTTTCATGGGACACTGTGGATATAATCGAGGATTTATATATATGTATGTGGTCATTGCACAACCACTATATCGCTTATTAGTCAGTTTTGACTGGACTGAGGAGTGTGAAAATTCATTCAAAAAGCTTAAGAAAAACCTTGTATCAGCACCTGTACTTAAAGCACCAGATTGGGAAAAGATATTCCACGTTCACATTGATGCCTCTGCATACGCAATTGGGAGTATTCTGGCTCAACCTGGAGACGGAACAATGGATTTCCGAGTTTGTTATGCGAGCCGACAGCTAAATAGTGCAGAAAATAACTACACCACCACTGAAAGAGAGGGATTAGGAATGATATATGCTGTAAAGAAATTTCAGCATTACCTGCTTGCAAACAAATTTGTGTTCTTCATAGATCATCAAGCTCTTTTGTATCTAGTAAATAAACCATGCAATACTGGGAGAATTGTACGCTGGTTTATTATATTGCTAGAGTTTGACTTGACAGTGGTAGTAAAAAAAGGTAAAACTCATCTACGAGCGGATCATCTTTCAAGACTGCAAAACGGGGAAGCTCCTGAAGGAGTAGATGATGACATACCTGACGCTTATCTTTTCAATATTGAAATGATACCCAAATGGTAATAGGAAATTGTTAGCATTCTTTCCTTTGGAGGTAGATTTGATAACAAAGAAGATAGATCCAAACAACAAACATTTTGAAAAAAAAAAACTTTCAGTTGATTGCAGGACGACTATACCATCTAGGCTCGGACCAAATTCTACGATTGTGTATAAATCCAGAGGAATTCAAGTGTTATCTTGAAGAAGCACACATCCAAGACTGTGCATTTCATTTTTCAACAATGAAAACACACTAAAGATTGAAACACTTAGGAGTTTATTGGCCAACTATGTATGCTGACACACATGCTTATGTTAACAATTGTACTATATGTAGTGCCAAACGACCGGTGGATCACGTGACATTGTTTCAAGTAACCATTGCACGTTCATGGAGTCAATATATCATTGACAACAAGGACATTTCCTGAAAACATAACAAAAGCACGAAAAAGGTCTATAGAGTTTAAGGCTCGAGACTTTACTTTAATTGAAAATCAACTCTACAAGCGAGGAAAGGAGAACCAACTTAGAATCTGTGCAAGTGAAAGTGAATACCTGCTAATTCTAGAACATGCACATGGAGGAATAAGTGGAGGCCATTTTTCAGACGATAAGACAGAAAAAATTGTCTTAACCGTACGGATATGGTGGCCTACATTGCACATGGACGTTGAGGAATTTGTAAAGTGTTGTGACGCATGTCAGCACACTAAGGTGCCAATAAAGAGAGATGAGATGCCACTACAACCGAAGAATGATTTTCAAGAAAATTATTTGTTCTTGTGCCGAAGAATGCTTTTCCAGAAAGCATCTCCATAATATCAACAAAGATAGATCACACAAAACGTGGTTTGATAAAGAATGTCAAGATGCTAAAAAATCCTTGATAAAGCTTGATGTAACTATGGATAAAGACAACTATCAAATTCATTTCCATACATACAAAGCGATGATTCAAAAGAAAAGAAGAAGATGGGAAGTAAAGCAACAACTTTTTCAAGTTCAAGAAAAGGCACATGCATGTGGAAGATTTTGGAGAAACTTGAGGAGCAAACAGGTTGAGAATTTTGGTAGCTTGAGTCTTGTGGATATGTACACACATTGTAGGCAATTATATGAGCAACCAAATGCTGAAAAAATTCTATTTTATGGTTCACTCCCATGCATGCTCTCTTTTTTTACTATTGAGGATGTATGCGGTGGGCTTGAAAAGTTGACCATTTGCAAAGTAGGAGATCTTCAAGGTATCAAGCTGGAGATGATGAAATGGACAGGAGATTTAACCCATGAGTGGATGTCTGATATGTTCAATCTTGCACTTTAACACGGTATGCCTTATGATTGGAGTACTAATTGGGTCAAGCCTTTGCATAAAGGAGGGGATGTAAAGAATGTAAACAACTACCGGACTATATTGATTGGGTCTCTTATGGAAAAAATATTAGGGTACATAATGGAGATGAAATTGAGTGATTGGGCTGAAGAGAATGACAAGCATGCAAAAGGACAAGCGGATTTTTGTTGATGTCATAACACCATTGATCATCTTGTCACTCTTCGTGTTCTCTCGGAGGAAAGTCGGTTGAAAGGAAAGAGATTATATTTTTGTTTTGTGGACTTTAAGAAATCTTTTGATATGATTCCATGCAACAATTTGTGGAGAAGGATGGAAGAACTCCAAGTTGCAAGTAAGTTTATGCTTGTGGTTTCTCAAATCTATGAGAGGGTGATGTGTCATTGTGCATGGGAAGAGGAATTTCAGAAAGTTTTGTAAGCACTTTTGGAGTTAAACAAGAATGCCCATTGTCACCAACTCTCTTTGGTCTATGGATCGATCAATTTGAACAAATGGTACTTGACTTTATGCAAGAAGAAGGCATTGAAGAGGTCACTATCTGCAATGTGGTAATCATGCTTTTGTTGTATGCAGATGATGTAGTGCTTCTAGCATACACTTTAGAAGATGCACAAAAGCTTATGGCTATCCTTGAGAACTTTTTCTTGCATAGTGAACTAATTGTGAATCAATCCAAAACAACGGTTATGCTTGTGAAAACCAACCATAGAAGCCATGCATTGTGTACAACAATGAGACACTTGAAGTTGTAAGTACCTTGGCCTTGAGGTTCCGTCCAAACACAAGTGGCATGAATGTGCTATGTGTTGTTTGGAAGCGGGAAAGAGAGTATATTATGCATTTGAGAACATGTGTAATGTGGGAAACATCAAAAGTTGGGTTCTTAAGAAGTACCTTTTTGATGCATTGGTGACACCGGTTCTTCTTTATGGAGTTGAAGTGTGTTGCGGGAGCATCTCAAAGTCTACTTGGAAAGAGAGTATATTATGCATTTGAGAACATGTGTAATGCGAGAAACATCAAAAGTTGGGTTCTTAAGAAGTACCTTTTTGATGCATTGGTGACACCGGTTCTTCTTTATGGAGTTGAAGTGTGTTGCGGGAGCATCTCAAAGTCTACTTGGAAAGAGTTTGAGAATGTCCAAAAGCATTTTCTTACAAATTTTCTCCAAGTCAAGATACAAACACCATATATACTCCTACTTCTTTAGTCGAGATCTCTTCCAATTGAGGTTATGGGCATGGAAAGGGTTGTGGAGTACATGAAAAAGATGCGTCAAAGCCCCTCACATCAACTTCGTACAATTACAAGGGAAGCAAGAAAAAAAGTTCAAAAGACGCATAAAAGAAAGATCTTGATATTGCGATGGATGCAGGACATAAAGAAGTGGTTTGAAAGATGAGATGCATTACACTTGCTACATGATGCTTCAATTGAATCACCAATGAATGAACCTTTTCTACAACACCAATGTATTACGGCCTGGGAGAAATCCGGTGGGTCATGCTTCATACATTACACCACCCATATTGCCCCCAACTACAAAACCATGTTCTTTGCTAAGAGAGGAAACCGTAATCATACTTACATGATCGAGTCTATCCCCTTGATGGTGATACACACTATCACAACCATTCAGCTTAGCTCCCAATTCCCTTCGATGCAAGATAGGGTGTTGGGGAAATGGAGAAGAGTCAAATTGATTGTGCACATTATGATCACTACAAGTTTGAGAATCTGAGTACCACAAACTACTAGAGTGCTCAGCTTTGGTCACATCCAAACTTGCTTCTCTCACATTTTCAGCCACGACTTAGATCTACACACTTTCCTCTCCCAGCCACAATGTGGGCTCTTCATTGCGACTCTCATCACCACAATTTTGGAGCATCGAGAGTCACTCATCAGCCATACATATAATACATCACATGTAACTTTGGTCCCATAGGTCATATTTGACCTCCAAGGACGATAATAAATATATCTATCTATCTATCTCTCTTCTCTCTCTCTCTCTCTCTCTCTCTCTCTCTCTCTCTCTCTCTCTCTCTCTCAATGTATGTATATATGTGTATATTTCTTCTTTATGCATGTGTGTGTGTGTGTAAATTTTCTCTCTCTCTCTCTCTCTCTCTCTCTCTCTCTCTCTCTCTCTCAATGTGTGTGTGTGTGTGAGAGAGCGGGCATGAGAAAGAAAAGAAGGGAAGGGAGCATGAGAGAGAGGAGAGGGAGGGAGCATACCTGGCTCTCCTTCCTCTCTTGGTGCGTGTGTGTGTGTGCGTGCGCATGTGCATGAGAGGGAGGTAATGACATTTACCTTTTCTGTGTTTTGATTGTTGCTTACTCGAGAGCGCAAACTCCAGATTTGAGTTTTGGCACTCTCGGGTTTTTTTAACCGCAAAGTCACCGTTGCTATGAGTGTTGCTATAGTCGTCGCTATATAGCAACAGCTATAGTGATGCTAATATGTGTGAGTTTTGAGCGTTGTACAATGAGCGTTGCTAAGCTTAAGCCCCTCTTGTAGTGTGAGCACATAATTTGGAGCTCTTGCTAATAGCTATATGCTATTGGGTTGAGGGGGAAGCTTGCAGGTGGCATGTTCATGGTAGCTAATGAGTTTCCATTGATCTCTCATCCTTTTTTTAGCAACTGGATTGTATTGGGTTGAGGGGGAACCTTGCAGATGGCATGTTCATGGTAGCTAATGAGCTTCCAATGATCTATCATCCTTTTATCCCCGACATAAAACATTTGAGATCTCTCTAGATCCAAGAATGAATCATCATCATGGAGAAAATTTTGGATACGGAGGGCCTTTCCCCTTGTAACTTCTTATTTAGACTAAGGCACTGAGTAAAATAATCTAGATCATCTTCTAATTCCAGATCCACTAGCACTACTTTGCCCTTATTTGCCTTAATGAGAGCTCCATCTTCCTATTGCCTAATTGATGCTTGATTCATTTGTTGATCTATCTAGGTAGATTGTGTCTGTGACCACTTTGATGTTGGATTTGATTTGCAGGCAGGTTGCCTGTTTCCTTTGTTGCTTGTGTTGTACCCATTGAGTTCTCACCAATGGCTGACCCTAGTGCTAAAGGAGGTAAAGAGGGTTGTTGTTTTATCATCCCTCATATTGATCATCCCCTCTCCAGTGTCCTTGTCATGTTCTGGCTCGTCATCGTCTTCATTTTCATCATCCAAATTCTGGGTAAAATGTTCCATTAGCACCTGGTTAACTAGTGCTGCTATGAAAACTTTAGGTTTCTCTTCCAGATCCATTTTGATGGTACTGACTAGGTTTTGGAGGTCTTAAAGCTCATTCCATCCTAATTAGATATATCCACTAGAGATTGGTAGATATACTTGTATAGAATGGAGTGTTTCATTACACTTTGCACCTCCTTCAAAATATTAGGTGCAACTACTAGCTCTAGTTAGTTGCCTTTTACCTTCACCCATGGCTGAATTTCGTGCTTTCAACTTCTCTATTTGTTTTTGTAGTGCAAAAATTGTTTTTCTGTCCCTTTATAATTGCGCTTCCATCTTGAGCACAATGTCCTTGATGCGTATATTTTCTAGTCATTTATCTTTAGATGTGATTCTTTCCTTTTTGATGTTAAGTATGGAACCTGATTTACCTCTTGTAACTTTTAATCTCAAAAACGCACATTTGGAAGGCCCCCATTATGAGGAGAAGCCATCGTTTTGCGTAAGAAAATCACTCTCGCCGGAAAAAAAGATTCGCACCGCTGGAATATTCCTTTTTTCCCAAAATATTATGGTTGAATGATGGCTGAAAAGTGGTTGGAAAATGGTGGACTGGTTGGCCGATGGCCGTTAGTCAATACCCGATGGGTGGTTGGTAGAAGTCAATTACCGATGGCCAAATTCAATGGCCACAGACCGATTTCTAGGCAGACTTGTCTTCTCAAGGGTGGTGACACATGGGCTCTAAACAAGGGCAGCTACACACAGTTGTCTCTCATGAGAGAGGGAAACCCTTTTGGCCTATAAAACGAGGCCTCTTCTACATGTTAAGTATGGAGCCTGATTTACCCTTGTAATTGTCTGTGGTAAAAGCGCACATTTGTAAGGCCCCCATTATGAGGAGAAGCCATCGTGCCTGAAGGAAAATCACTCACCCGAAACCAAAATTTTCACGGATAAGAATCAGGGGCAACTTTAAAGGCCACGGGGGCGGAGGCCCCCGAGACTTTTTTTTTTCGCGGAATATTCTTTTTCGCCGAAATATTATGGCCGGACGGCGGCCGGAAAGTGGTCGGAAAACAACCGGTCGGTTGGCCAGTGGCCGGTAGTGAATGGCCGATGGCCGGTGGCTGGTGGTCGGAAGTCAATGGCCGGTGGCTGAATTCAAAAGCGGACTTGTCTTCTCAAGGGCAGCCACACATGGGCGGATTGGAGGGTCTGATTTGGACTTATTCGCACAAGGGCGGCTACACATGGCTGTCTCTCATAAGAGAGGGCAGCCCTTTTGGCCTATAAAAGGAGGCCATTTCTACACACATTTCATAGTGTGAAGTTGATGCAACAAGGTGAGTGTGAGGTGGTGAGAGTGAAGCAAGGCGGGAGCTCCATTAAGGGTATAATCCCTTTGTAAACTACTTCTTGTTTTGAAGTACTAAAGCCATTGAGTGGCTGATTTCCCGTGGACGTAGCCCACATTGGGTGAACCACGTATATTGTGTGTACTCTCTCTCTCTCTCTCTCTCTCTCTCTCTCTCTCTCTCTCTCTCTCTACTCTATAATCTTGTGTATATAAATCTGTCTCTCTCCATTAAGTAATCTACTCAATTATCTATTTAGCTACGTCTTATTTCCTAACACTACATACAAATGCATTGTGGTGCATTGTGAAGTTGATGACTCAGCATGTGAGGTGGTGAGAGTGAAGCAAAGTACGAGGTCCATTAAGGGTATAATCACTTTGTAACCTACTTCTAGTTTGAAGTATTGATGCCATTGAGTGGTTGCTTTTCCATAAATGTAGCCCACATTGGGTGAACTAGCCTACATTGGGTGAACCACGTATATCATATGCTCTCTCTCTCTCTCTACTCTATAATCTCTCAGGTGTGAAAATTATCTCTCTTCATTAAGTAAACTACTCTAATATCTACTTAACTAAACCTTATTTCATAACATTTATTTTAGTCTCTAATTGGTGGATGTCAGATTATTGGATGGAGCTCTGAGCTTCCATCATCAAACATATTTTATACACTATGATCCTCCACCCTCTCTGAATGGGGGCCACACATACCATTTGTTACCATATCCCTGCTCGTCTCATACGTAAGAATAGGTGTTTGGTATGGAAATGATATTATTCTAGATTTGTTTACCAAGTGCAAGATTTCTCACAATAGGTTTCTTTTGCAAAGCCTATAGCATGTCAAGTGTTGTCTACCTTATAGAAGAACTTACTAAAACACTTTGTTTAGAGGTAGTAGCTTCATCAAGCTTCTTTGGTGTTTCCATTGTGGCTATTGGTGGAGATCCTGGCAGTACAATCTCCTTATCAGTTGATGTCCCCTGAGTTTGACCAACAATTGACTTTGAACTGGGATCCCGACTGAGCAATATCCTACTTTGACCCCCAATCACCAAAGCCATCTATTATATAGCTTGCCCTTGCTGATTTTCTATATCTATTGTCTGGTCTTGGACTGGTTCTACCCCACTAATCTTTGCTAAGGAATTTATTACATTGACACGTGTCTGGATGCAAGTTGCACAGTATAGAAACTTCTTCACGTACCATGCTTTGAGTAGATCCTTGTTTTTCAACTGTCTGATTTGGATCATTACACTACTAAATAGTAAGGAGCTCAAATTGATGAGAACTTGAGCGTTCTTTGTCTGAGCAAGTAGCATGATGAATAACTTTTCAGAGACATATGTAGGGTTGTTTTTCAAGCTAATTGTTTCAATGGAAAAATTGTATGTTTCTTCGTACTCCAAGGTTGACACTAGAATACCTTAGCCCCCCTTTTTTCTTTTTTTCTTGATCTATGGGGTTTCCTTCAAGAAATTACTAATCTCATCTAGTGAGAAAAGTTGTGGTTTTAATCAAATGGTAAGCATATAATGTGTGCTAATGTTGTTGCAATCACATGTATAGTTTTTCCATTAATTGTAACTGCTCAAGCAACAAAATCAAATGTGTCTAATAGCATCATTAAAAGAAAATTTTGTTGCAATCACATGTATAGTTTCTCCATTAATTGTAACTCCTCAAGAAATATAATCAAATGTGTCTAATAGTAGCATTAAAAGAGTTCCTAGTAGCCTCCACCACTACTTTCACGCCCCATAGTTTCAACAAAGATCTTTCATTTAGCTAAAATATGTGTTTGCAATTGTTTTGATGAGGTATAGAACATTGTTCCTTGACAGACTGAAGTAGTTCTTTGATTTTTGGTGCATTGTCATCTATAGTGGGTTGCATGGCATGTGATAAGCAGCTGTCCCTTTTTTTGCATAGCCAAGATCTGCAAAAAAATTTGTGAGGAGAACAAGAATTCACTTGAAGATGATGGTGATGCAAACCAAGAGTAGGTGGGTGTGTCAGGATGTGCAGTGAAAGTTAGCTAGTGAGGGTGAAGGTGATGCAAGAGTGAAGATGGCGCATGCAATGCACAAGAAATCTCTTGAGGACAGGGATCAAGATGCACAAGAGGTGAAGGAATAAATATAGGGTCATGCACCCTCCTCATAGTTATCCTAATTTGGGCCATGAATGCCCCACTACTTTGGCGCCTCGATCTTATGCATGCCATATATGACGTGTCACACATGCATTGGTCCATCTTGCTAATGGATGACTGGTGGGATAGTAAAAAAGGTTTTGTCTTCAATGCACTACCAGTTATCATTATTATGCATACCATATATGACATGTCACACATGCATTGGTCCATCTTGCTAATGGATGACTGGTGGGATAGTAAAAAAGTTTTGGTCTTCAATGCACTACCAGTTATCATTATTATAGAAAGCATACACCTTCAAATTCTTTCCCATGTGGTTTAAAAGTTTGACACTCTTTAGGTCGTCACCACTATCCTGTTCTTCAACCGGTCCGTCTACATCTAGTTTGATTATGAACAGATCCAATGGCTCTTTGTTAGACTCAAAATCTAGCTTGGTGTGTTCACGATGTTGGATGTTCATTTGTAATATAGCCTGATGTTAGAACCATTATAGACTCCCGGAAATAGTAGTCCAGATAAATATTTGAGTATGATTGTTTCATTTGAGAAGACCCAATCTACCTCATAAGGTCTCAACCATGCTATTTCTAGATCCAATTTCTTAGGGCCTAACTTTGAGTGGTATAGCAAGACCAAGTATCCCTTCTTGAATTCCTTAAACTTCAGCTTATTATCATGTCAAAACTTCCTTCTCTGCCACACCACTTCCTGCTCTAGCATTACACTCTATCTTATCTCATCCAACTTCAGTAGCTCATCTATCCTATCTTTTAGAGTTGAATTAGAATTCATGTCGTGTTTGACAACTGCCTCTATTCCATACACCATCCAAAATGGAGTCATTTCAATGATTCTTGTGCTATTTCAAGTCTAATCTAAATTGATAATTAATTCCAATTCTTCAACTTAGAATAACTGTAAAAAATGACCAGCTCACTAAGCTACATAGTTTGTATCATGCATTTTCCCATTATTTGAGCCCACTTTGTATTCCATCTAGTTTTCTATCAATCTACTTATGTTTTTCTATCTCTATTAGTGTTAATATCTCTATCTCTAATATCGTGTGACTAACACACTAACCAAACCATGAACAACTCCTCAACGTTTCCTACATAACCAATATCTTTCAAAGAAGTTATTGCTTAAGGTTGCTCTTGATTATGGACGTATCCATGCATACCCTAATAACCATGTATTTTTTTTATGGGAAGTCGCAATATGTAGACCAAAATATCCAAAGTGTGGGAAAAATTAATATAAACATAGTTTACAAGGAACAACCATCCCATGCGAGATCTTGAGGCATTTTCCCTTAATGCCAAAGATAAGACACATGTTTAGACATAATGGGATTGCAAATATTATGACATGGCATGCATAGGGGAGATCAATGGATGTCAAGTTGTATGTCTCAACTAACAATGCAGCTCAGAAGCATATAGAGGAGAAATGGTTAGTATTGCAATTTGCAGTTTGGTCTTTTTGATGGTGTGAATCCTTTTGGGCTACGTTCCACAAACTGGTCTACTTGGCTAGTCGTTCAGTTGAATTATAATACTCCACCATGGTTTACTTGGCTAGTTGTTCTATTGAATAATTACTCCACCATGGTTTACTTGGCTAGTGGTTCTATCAAACTATAATATTCTACCCTGGTTGGCAATCATCAAGAAGCACCATCTAATCATGTCATTACTAATTCTATGGAATCATAAATTGAAATACTTTAGCGTGTATATGCAACCATTGATTGAAGAGAAAAGTGAATTGTGGAATGGTGTGACCATTGTTTATAGGGCATGGCAAGAAAAGCATCATGTATTCTATTTGAGGGCTATTTTGATACAAAAAGTGCATGATGATCCATATTATAAAGATGTGAGGTGGTTATTTTGTGTAAGGATACCATGCATGCCCCATATGTGGTCCACAACTAAAAACTTGGCATAGTAAAAGTTTGGGAAAGAAGTTATATGAGGATCATGATAAATTCCTTCCCATAGGTCATGCAAAAAGACCACGCAAAAATATTGTGGATATTCGCATGCGTATGAGTGTTTGGATTGGCATGAGGCATGGGATGAAAGTTGAGGAAAACTAATAAATGAAATGAAAAGGCTCAATGCATTTTATGGCTTGCCATGTTGGGAGGGATTGCTTATAACCATTTATTGTATTCCACACATGCATTCAAGAATGTAGATGTGTCAATGTGGAAGCATATGATAGGAGCTATGGACAATAGGGCATGCTGTTTGGACTTATAAAAATGTGAAGCAAATATTTTTTCATAAAGATCTAACTTTTTACAAAACGCGGTCTTTAGGATATCTTCATTCACTATCCTTATTTGATGATAGCCACTTTTAAGGTCAATACTACTAAAGTAGGTAGAGCCTTGTAGCTTATCAAATAGATCTTCTACCCGTGGTATGAGAAATTTGTTTTTGATAGTGATATAGTTTAGTGCTCAATAGTCCACACACATGCGGTATGTACCATCATTCTTTTGCACTAAAAGGACTAGAGAACAACAGGGAGAGGAGCTAGGCCTCACCATCCCTTTGTCTACCAATTCTTGTACTTGCCTCATGATCTCCTATTGTTGAGCTTGGGAGACTCGATAAGGAGACTTGTTACTCAATGAGCATCCTACTAGAACTTCAATTCGATGGTCATTATCCCCTTGTTTTGGAGGTAAGTCCATAGGGATATCATCGATGAACACATCTTGGAATCGATTTAGGAAATTAGACAAGTCTAACTCTTCTTGATTCCTATCATTTACATTTGATGAAATGTTAGGATCTTTTAGGGACTCTTTGACAAAAATCATGTACGCAAAAACTGAGCTTTTCATTGATTTATCAAAAGCAAGAGGATTTACAAGTGGTATAGTACGACTAGACTCACTAGCATCTATATACATGCTCTTTCCATGTAGGTGAAGTAGATTCTCCTTTCAGGGAACTTCATGTTGGCATCCATGCGGTTGAACCATGGTGCCCCTAGGATAACATCCTTATGTTGGAGAGGAGAGATGAAAAAGTATTGTTTATTGATGTAGCTCTGGATATAAAGCCTCAACTTCCGAATCAAGGGAGTAATGGAAGCTTGTTGTCCCATGAAAGCTGCATCGGCAGTTACAATATCTCCCATCTCAAAAGCTTGAATGCCCAACTCCATTGATATGAAGTTGTAAGTAGAGCCATGTTCAAACAAGATGAAGGCATTGTGTGATCCTTTACCTTTCCCCAAGCATAGGAGAGAGGCGATCCTTTGCAATGAGCATCCTCTTTTGGAGCTTCGATAGTGGAAGCTCTAGGAGTCTCATTGCGGGCATTTCCCTTGGGGGAATAACGATAGCCATGTCCTTGCTCCCCTTACTTAAAACATTTGTGGTCCTTGAAAAAAGATTCAAGCTCTTCAGGAGAGAGTTTATTTTTACCTTTGTAAACTCCCTTGTCCTGGGACCGATTGTTGTTGTTGTTCTTGGAATTGCCTTGGGAAGAATTTTGGGCATTGGTTCTCCCTTTTGCATCACTTTTTCCTTTGCTTTCCATGGGCTTGACATTCCTTCTAGCCTCTTGTTGGAAATTGATGTGCAAAGCAACCATAGTGTGTTGGATTACTTTGGTGATAGAACCAGGCTGTAGGGAGTTGACGTACTCGGTCGTCTCTTTAGGTAATCCCGAAAAATATTTTTGCTTTTGCTCGGCTAAATTTATCTTTTGAAAGACATTAGCCTTGAGATGTAAATCCCAAAACTTTTCCACGTATTTGTGGATAGACTCATGGGAGAGAAGCTTCAAACTCCACCATTTGGTAAGCACTTTGTCCTTTGCATCGCTCGATAATTGCTTCATGATCGGAACTCGTAGATTTTTCCATGTCTTTGGGGCTTCATCATTGCCACGAAGGCTAGCCCACCATTGAAAAGAAGATTTTTAGAACTGCATAGCTACATGGTGTAGCTTGGAGGACTCCATGAAGCCCTCGTCTCCAAAGGCTGCATCAAATTGTTGGATGAAGGCCAATACTTTATTGGTAGCACCAAAGGTGCCATCATAGGTGAGAAAAGAGATACTCTTTCCTCCCTCTTTGAACTTATTGAGCTTTTGGGACCCCAAGACACTAGAAAATCTCAAATCCAACTAAAATTCTAGCGTCCATGCATCCATTCCCCCATTCCCCCCCCCCCCCCCCCCCCCCCCCCCCCCCTTTGTGGAGCCACATCTTGAGAGGAACTTACAGATTCACTTCTTTCTCGTTGTTTGAATTCCTCCTCTTTTGTGGGAGAGAGTCTTCTTTTGGGGGTCTCATCAAGAGGCCTCCTAAGCTCTCTCTCCTCTTGGAGAGGAAGGGAAATCCCACAAGCACAAATTCTTTGAGTAACTTTGTCTTGCAAAGAAAGGTTTCCCATAGCTTGATGCAACCTAGTAACAAGATAGTTGACAAACATGGGTGCATCATCATTCATTAGCACCTTCATGTGTAGAATCAAAGTTATCAATGTTCATTCTACTCTCTTGGTTATTGTCTTTTCAGTCATGCTAATTCTAATTATGTATATAATTACTTTGTGCTTTGGTACCCTCAAAAACCTTGGTTGCTAC
Source organism: Adiantum capillus-veneris (assembly GCF_014529385.1). Lineage (NCBI taxonomy): Eukaryota > Viridiplantae > Streptophyta > Polypodiopsida > Polypodiales > Pteridaceae > Adiantum > Adiantum capillus-veneris. Next base: position 29,910,758 of record NC_140952.1, on the reverse strand, counting down.
TCTTCTTTACCTTTGAAAATTAGTTCTCAAGCAGCCACACCCATAGTTTAGACATTGTTGATTGCAAAGACTAGTCGAGAGAGTCTAACATTGCTCAATTGATTATGGTTCTTGTTGAGCTTTCTCTTAGCTCAATAATGGTTAAGCCAAAGGTAAGCTCCAAGAGGCTCCATTATTAAGACTATAGTTCCCAATCGTGTACGTCAAACTAAGTCCTTCTCAACCAAGATAATAGATCCCTGTCTCACTTACCCTATTGCAATGAGCATGCCCAAAATCTCATGGACAAATTAAGGACCTCTCTTCTTAAGCAAGTAAAGAGAAACCAATAGCTTTGATATCAATGTAATGGAAATGGCCTATGAACTTTGAGAATAACGAAATTAAGCAAATTAGAGTGAGAATTTTTGTGAGACTACTTTGAGAACATAGAGGGCGAACTTGATTAGCGGTAGAAAAATAACCATAGTACTTGATTAACTTGGCATGAACAATAATTTTCAAGAGAGAGAGTTTAGAGAACTTGACAATAGTTGAGGATCGGATTTATATGGAGTCGGTCCCCCCTCCAATAGGCTTTTGTATTATAGATTATCCTATCAATACAGACTTGGTACATTACAATCTTTGTGTTCCTTGTGACCTTGGTGATGCAATGAAGATGTAGATCTTCATGCATCACAAACATAACATAATCTTTGTAAAAGCATTAACCATCCCCGGCCTCGGTCCTAAGGCCTCAAACACCTTCAAAGGTGGAGAGACCTAGCGGGGAATGAGAATAGGGAAGATTAAGAAGAAGTAACATATGAGAAAGAATTAATTCCTCACTTATCATCACTCTTTTTGCATATCATAGCATAATAGCACAATAATGAAGATGAAGAAGATGGAAAGCTTAAGCATTGGAGCATGGCTCTTGGTTGGATTTGCATTCCATAGCCAAGAGTGTTGGTGTAGGCTCTCAACTTCTCAGCAAGCTTGGAGAAGGAGATGGAGCTCTTGCACTTTGCACCTCACACAATGAGTGTGTGTGCGTGTGTGTGTGTGTGTGTGTGGGGGGGGGGGGGGGGGGGAGTATACCCCTCAAGCTAGCCCCCTCCTTGCTATGGTCGACCCCCTTTTTCTAGCTCAAGATGGAAGCTCATTGGACCCCTGAAAGTCTAGCCAATCACATGCAGAGTGCATATCAAGCAAGCATGCTAGCCTTGGGACAAGTGTCCCCCTTTCCCCTTTGAGAGAGAGGACTTGATAAATGCATTAAAAAATTAATTAAATAAAATAAATTATCATTGGACCCCTTGGGAGGCCAACCAATAGCCTTTAGGCACACTATGAGGGCAGCATGAAGAGGAGCTTGACAAGTTGATTGACCTTGGTGGAATGTTTTTGGAACCATGTCAAAGCTTTTCCTTCTAAAATCACTCCAAATCTCTTAAATTGAGTGTGGAAATCAAATATGTGTTTTGGTCTTAGCACTTGCTTGAAGCTAGCTAAGTGGTCATATGGATCCAGAAATCCACTGTATTTTTTGAGCCATTTCTGAAAATCAGCTGGTCTGACAGGTCTGTTTAGCTTAGCTCCAACTCTTCTGGTAGTTGGTCCTGTCTCGAGTCCTTCAAACCAATCTATTGGAAATAGTGACTGACGTAGCCTCGCATTGGCTCTAATGTTGCTCGGTTTGCTCCGTGATGAGGTAGGTTCGGGTTTTTTAACATTGCTCCTAAAAGATCTCTCACAGAGTTCCTTTCTTGGAATAGGATCAGGTCCTTTCCCCAATATCCAATATCTTATAGAGTACCCTTGGTATGTGGTCTTCCTCAAGACTCATCATAACAAAGTTATTGTTCCAACAATCCCTAAATAGGTAAGATGGTCGATCTGTTGAACCCTTGTCTTTGATCTTGAAGATATAGATGATCTTCATGGGTGTTACCTGCCCTAATTTGGCATGAGAGGTCCATAAAAGATCCTTGACATTCTTATCCTCTCAACAATAGACTCCAATCATAGGATTATTAGTGCTAAGCCATTTCAAAGGTTTCAAGTCAACTCGATCGTATCCCTTGAATTCTAAAGTCGGTGGACCTTCTTTTACTGCCATCACCGAAAATAATGTATTCACTTCTAACCCCCATTTGTCTATCACATCACGGTTTTCAACTTTTACATACCGAGTCCCGTTTTTATCCATATATATTTTTCCTTGTTTGTTTTCTTTGATTTCCTCTTCAAACTCTATGTCATGGTCATCGATGCAATTGGCATACTCTTCATTAGGATACAGGTAAACCTGAGCTCCATGGAGTACATTAGTCTTATAAAAGGTGAGTATGTGCTTATATTGCATTGTTGACTGAGTTGAATAGGAAGACATTTCAGATGTTGAGTCGGAATAAGTGTCTGGGACTTGTTTAAAGATAGTGCCCAATTGATCACCTTGAATCACACTCTCTTCAGTGGATACCCTACTCAAATCTAGGGTAGATGTAAGTAATTGTGAGTATTTACTTATGGAAATTTCTAGCATTTTTTTGCCAAGATGATGGTACAAACAAGCAAAGCAACTCAATTTAAGTTGCCTAGCAAAGTTTCACAAAGTTTGGATAAACCCTGCTCAATTTGTCAACAGTTTTGTGTTTGCAAACTGTCTTTACAAAACTGACCACCGTATTTTTCACTTTACAGATCCAAATTCACCAAATTTGATAAGAGTGTTCAATACAATATGATAGAACCTCTGGTATGCTTGGTTGGCCAAAAATACTTGAAAATTGGACAAAAGTAAAAAATTGGGATTATATACAATTGTCAAATTTTAGCATATTTTTTATTATTTGAGTATACACACATGTAACACTTTAAACTAAGCCTCTGAGTCAAGTTTCACAAAATTTGAACAAGATTTAACAAGTCAAACTCGATTTCTTACTATCAGTACAAATTTCAATTTTTATCAAGTTTTTGGTTTGTTTTGTGATCCAAACTCTATGAGCCTTCACAAAAGATGTTTGTAATCATGCATTGAGTCTCTCGTATCAACCTTGATCAATTTTGAACCAAATGTAAATAATCGCAATTATTTACTTTTGTCTTAAAATGAATAATTTTTGCAATTTTTTTTCAATGGTCAGTCTTTTTGTGACATGTTTTAAGCCTCTGAGTCAAGTCAAAACTTAATTTGGCCTAAATTTCTCATGAAAATGTAAATAATTTGTTTTTACCAACTCTTAGAAATTTACCTTAAATGCATCCTTATGCTTACCCACTGGTTCATACAACTTTTATGAGCATAATCTCCAATCGATTTTAGTGGTTGACAGTCTTTTGATGCTCTTTCAAGCAACAGACCTAAAATTTTGCACCTTCACATAAAAAACTCACAAATGATTCTTTTGTAGTGAGCAATGATTTGAGATCCCACCTTGAATTATACTCAACCTACTTCTAAGTTCTACAACAATTGGGTTGTGGAAGGTGTTCATAAACACTTGTTTTTTAATATTTTATGGTTTTCTGAGCATTGATCTTAAGACTTGTCTTGTCCATGAATCATTCTCAAAATACCAACCTAATCCTACAATCCTACAAGGTACATGACAATCTACTCCCAAGCTACCTCTACACAGCAAAAGACGACACTTTTAAGCTATGCTGTTTTAATTAACTCTAGGTGATCCTAGAGGAAGTTAAAGGGAGGACAACTACACCAGACACTCTTATTTTCCCTATTTTAGGTCTACTCGTCCCTAGCAACGACGCCAAATGTGTATGGGTTTCCTAACCTCACTCTTATCTTTTTGCAGCATAGCGAGAACCAGAAACATAATTGTTAATTTATGGGACGAAGCTGACTCGACTAGTGCATGGTGGCTACAAGAGGATGTCAATCTCTTGGAAAACAACAAACAACTCGCATCTAACACAAGCTACACTCAAATGACCTAAGTCATCAAAATCTGGTCACTAATCGGCAAGCAAACCATGATCGTTACAGCATCAAACGACATTTGAATGCTATGACACTTCTAGGACAAGTATATAAGACCTAAGCACACATGCTTATGGTCTCAAATCTCACTTTCAATGAGTTACAAAAAATGTGATTACTAATAGTAGTGAGATTTTGACCTCGTCGTTTTTGACCTTGAATGCATCTAAATGCTGAGCAATGATGCCCTAATACCCCGCCTATACTTACTTTATGGTTTTATAGCTTAAATTCCTACTTATAATGAAATTAGGCAGCTGGTTAGCGACGTCAAATGCTACAATTTATCATGATATGTTTACGTCAATGCCTAGAGATCTTACCTATGGCTGCAACACAACAGACGGCAGTGCAATGTGACAACCGACAAGGGAGATAGAACCATGAGAAGGAGAGAAGAGAGAGCTGTAAGATAACGATGTGTATTTCTTATCCAAAACTTAATAGTAATTTTATAAAATTGGCTTTTATACCTTAGCCAAGGTTTCTTAGGTCAAAAACTAATCATCTGAGAGCTCTAATTAAGGATATATTGATACAATCTGGAAGCTTATAGCTCCATCTCATAGATTACAATACCCACTTGTTCAATAGGAGTTACAATATTCTTGATTTATCAAGAGAATAAGTGTTTTTACAATAAAACTCCCAAAAAATGTTACATGGGTTAGCTTGGTGCTAACATTCCTCCTTAAGCTGTGAAATTTCTCTCTGGTAGCCCTCTTCTTTCTACATAAACCCAATTGAGAGCTTGCAACCTTGCATTTGTTATAGCTTTCTTTCCAACTCAAAGTCTTTAATCCATTGTTCGAGTGCTTTGTAAGCCTCATTTGTGCTTTGTAGTGTAGCCACGATGGGGTTATCCCTTAGCTGGTTGAGTACTTGATTCTACGCAACAAGACTCCGAGTAGGCGAGCTGAGCATTTGCAATATTGAGCTAGATTTGCAGCCAGTGAACAAAGGAGGTGGAGTCTTGTAAAGCATTGGTTACCTCTTGAAGCTGTTGCTCTTGTCGCAGGTTCTTTGTCCTTATTAGGACTCCCAATTCCGCTTCTGATTTTGCTCTCAGCTCTTCTAGTTTCTTGTTTGTTGTATCCATGGACTCTTGATATGCTTCATTAAAGGAATTCGCTATCTCAAGCCTCTCATTTGTGTACTCTAGACGTTGATGTAGGTGATTAAGCTATTGATGTTGAGCATAAATCTCATCTTTCATCCAATCCACAGCTTCATGAGAATACTTGGCAAACTCATCAATCTCTCTACCTATCTAGAAGTTTCCGCTTCATGTTGATGTGATGATGTATCTTTATCTTTTGTTGGGAGTGCTTCACTTTGCTTATCGGCTTGTTCTTGTTCAGACATATCTAGAATGTCTATTCTTCCAAGCTTTCTACATTATGAGCACTGGCGTCTTGTCGAGGTTTCTCTTTTGGAGGAGTAATGTGTGGAATTTCCTCCTTGATTTCTTGCTCTTGTTTGAGCTGTCCCTCTCTTGGTGGTGTTGATTCTTCTTGGCTTACTCTCTTTGAGCTGTCCTTGATTTCTTGCTCTTGTTTGAGGTGTCCCTCTCTTGGTGGTGTTGATTCTTATTGGCTTTCTCTCTTTGACACTCTTCTCTTTTGTAAAGATAGTCCAATCTGGCCAAAGGATCATCATCCTGGTAGTACATGGGATTCTTGGTTTGGATTTTGATTCGCTTGGGGGGGGGGGGGTTCATTTTTCTTCAATATCACCTTTGAGCCCTCTTTCGAGCTCAAATTTCGTTGCTTCTCTTTCTAGTCTTGTCTCTCTTTGGACTAGCTCTTTGAATTGTGAAGCAAGGGATTATCTTCTCTTGGGCACTGCCTCATCCACTTTAGCCTTTCCTCTATTTCTTTTTTTCTTTCTAGGGGTGTTTCCTCCTCCTCTTCTTTCTTGTTGCTTTTAGGTGCTTTTGATGAGACAACAATTTTTGTTTTTGCCTCTGTTTTTGAGACATTGACAAGTCTGCTTTGTAATCTTGTGGCCAATGGGGGTGCCATGGTTTATACTTATTCTTCTTCTCCATTTTCGTTTGCTATCCATAAATTTTGTTTTGAGGCTGGTGGTAGGTGTTTTGCTTGGCCGATAGCATGATATGCTATCCTTGTGAGCACTTCTAGAGCCCCCCAAGAAGGATATGTTCTTTGGCTTCTTTACATGTGCTAATGTGGTATGAATATAGTGGGCATGTTTGACGTCAATGGCCCCCTCTTTCTTTGATGCTTGTGTGAAGGTAGAAGCCATGGTGTGATTAGGGACAGTATATCGTGGTGGCCACTTATCGGCACATTTGCCTTTAAGTGGAAAATTTTTGGGGTTAAAGGAGGCTATGCCTCTACCCTATGCAGGACGTTAGTGTCTAGTTGCCTGCTGACTTACTAACCTATTTCTTATATACATAGTCAATAAGGAGATAGGAACACACTGCTCCATCCTCCACCTACACACTACATGTATTTGTCTCTCTCCCTTCCCTGTACACCCGCACACTCCATGCACGCACACTCTTCAGGTACACACATGTAGTAGGCTTAGGTCCCCAACTCATGTATCTTCATACATAGTCATCCACTGATAGCCGTTTTTCGGCTCTCCATAATTGCCATAGTAAGTTACTCCACCCTACCAAATTCACCCAAACACTATGGCTATCCCTACCATTTCACTGTACATAGGCGTGTGTGAGTTAGGGGACTTTTCCCATATTTTCTTAAAAAACCCTAATTAGCTAGTCACTGGGCTAGTTGAGTAAAAAAATAAATAAATAAATAAATATTATGGCCCATTTTTGTGTAAATATTTCATTATATATGTGGCCTAAATATAGGGATTTTTATAATTATTTTGATATTTATTTAAATATTTATACCTAGGTGTGTGTTTTATTAAATTTACCTTCTTTCATCCTCTTGCACCATAAGTATATTTTTTGCCAATATGTACATACTCTAACCTCATATTTTTCCTTTATACAAATCACTCCCACATTTTTACCCTCACCCTCGTGAAAACAAAAAATTGATTTCTACTCATTGGTCACGTTTATTATATTATTTACTTGCATACCTTTTCCTCTTTCACCCAAAATAATTCAAAGAGGGACCATATTATATGATTCCAATATCTTTCCATATCCATAACTCCTCCATATTTTTATTATTTTTTTAACTCATTATTCTAACACCATGTGCTCATTGAGCTAAAGTCCATGAATAGTCCATACACTAGTCCCACCATGTATATATTTCTTTATTCACCAATAATCCTCCTCCATGCATGGGTCAAGGGCAACTTGGATACTTTGTATTATGATATGACAAAGGAGGGGCTCACTCTTGGATGCATTGTACAAATTCAACAAAGGAGGGGGCCATTGAAGACTTTTTGTGAAGAAAAAACAGGTCTTTTAGTGGGATTTTTAATATCCATCTCCACTCTGAATTTGGAGCAGTGGTCAAAAGAGAAAATGTAGCCCACGCTCTGAATAATCACCTCAAAAATTTTCATCATTTTTGGAGTAACCACCGGTGAGCTATGATTTTTTGAGTGGACCCCAGTCTGCCCACTTTTCTCACAAGTAGCCCATAGTCTTCTCTCACCTCTTTCCACACTTCTTCACACACACACACATTCCTCTCAATCCCTCACTCAAACCTGCACCTTCAATGGTTTCTCTCACCTTCTTCACCATTAACCTCCCCACTTACTCCCATAGCTCTCATATGAGCTCTCCATGTACATACACCATCTCTATGCCTCTCTCTATTATCTCCAAAGTACAATTCCATCTTACTCCTTATATATATACATAAATTCAGCATGTGTACCATGCTTAACCTCTGCAAATCAAGAGATATCATCAACGGGATTACCATTTTCATCACGATAATCAACCTTGGCGGTGGTGGCGTAAAGAAGGGAAGACGAAGAAAAAGATCGATAGTCATTTTGAGAACCTACACAAGTCCAAAACTTCTTCAAGCTTCACCATCACAAGGATTTTCTCACTTCATTCAACCATCTTACTTCAACCATCCACCCCATTCTACCCATTGTAAATATATCATTAACTTTCTAGTGATTACTAACACTAACCACAAACATACTAACACAAAATAGCCATTGACCTAACCATAAAGGACACCTCACCTCAAGACATGTGTATAGTAACTCTCTCTCTCTCTCTCTCTCTCTCTTCTTACTTACTTTCACCTTATCTACCATCAATAATGCTCTCTTTTGAGCCCACACCCATGACTCAAGCAGACAAAGAAGGCCCGCAATGTTTTGATATTCAAAAAAATCATAATCCTGATTTGTTAGCTTGTAAATTAGGATTTCCAATAATATTAATGAGGGGTCTCCAACCTATAAATAGACCCCTCTCCTTCTTGTAAAACAACCTCCAACATCTCACATAGCACCCCAACACTCTATGCGTGAGGAGAGACTTAGGTGTAGCAACCACTTGTGAGCTTCACTCTTGGTGTGAGAGAAGCCTTCGAGCTACACATTGCAAGTGAGAGAGCGTGAGTTCCACAAATCTCAAAACCACTATTGTATATGCTCCTTCATCATCAATAAGTTGAGGTTTGGTGCATCAAAGGCGTGATTCGACGTTCAAATCTTCGTCCTTCCATTTGTGCAATACGGTTTGGTGAATTCAAGGTGACTTGTGTATTTTGAGTTTCTATCGGTTGATCTTGATTTTAGAAAGTGTTTTAGTGTGTTTTCATTGCCAGTTTTTTGTCCATTGTAAGAGGGTATTGTGGTGAGAGGTCTCCCACACCCTAAGACAGTGTGTGTGTGTGTGTGTGTGTTTTGGCAATGTTTAGCAATCACAAAGCATTGAGTGAGTTTTGTACAAGTTCTATGATAGCGTCATAACGAACCATCTCCATTTTCAAGTCACAAATAAGGTATTACGCAAGATCCTTTCCTCTCTCTCTTCCCTTTGCTCTAGCTCTCTCTGGTCCATTTCATGTGTGTCTTGGTGTGAGGTTGCTTGTGTGTGTTGTGTGGTGCATCTTCTTGGTTGTGCCAAAATCTCTCTTGCGTCCTAGTTCGCATACCATAACTAGGTGGTGCCCCTATCTTGTTTGGGTTTGGCTGTGGGTTTGCTTTTTTGTTGTGCTTGTAGTTGCCCCAGCCCCAATTGAGCAGCACGGGAGCCTTGAGGGGTGTTTAGAGGTCGCCTCTCTTGTTGCCCGCCCCGGACCACCTCAATTTTGGTGCCAGTGGGTTTGCTGTTTTGTTGTGCTTGTAGTTGCCCCAGCCCCAATTGAGCAGCACGGGAGCCTTGAGGTGTGTTTAGAGGTCGCCTCTCTTGTTGCCTGCCCCGGACCGCCTCACCACTTCTCCATCTCTAGCACAAAAATGCATCTAGCACAAAGAAAAATAGAAAAATATTTGTCCATGTTTGGAAGGGTAGATATCCATATCTCAAGTTCACTGAGATGACTTGGGTACCTAATCAATGATGAAAGTTTGTGGATAGAAGTGGACACTCTACGTAATTCAAAATCCACACAAAATCCACACAAACAACAGATTAAGTGAGAGGTAAATTAGACCTATTATACATTTGATGCCTATTTATACCAAATACTTGTAACATTTTGTTTCAATTGTGAGACTTGAATCCAATAAACTCTTTAGTATTGCTTGTGAATGCTCCCTTCAGTATGTGTATGGTCCCGGTAGGGGTGCAAATGTTCCCAATTGTGTACTTCATTGTATCCGTTTCCTCTTTGGTCGAAATACAAGGGGCATCAAGAAACTCTCCATTACTTGTAGTGAATCGTGCCTTTTTTCTTGACTAATGCACCTGCCATGTTAAATCATTTAATGGAGAAAATATTTAGACCCGACCAAAAATTCATTGGAGTTTTCTTTGATGATATCATCATCTACTCCAAGTCCTTGGAGGAACACAAGCAACATCTCCAGGTGATTTTTCAAGCATTGAGGGAGGGAGAACAAGCCTTTTATCAATCAAAAGGAAAGAGAATTTTTCTTTCAAGAGATTCAATAACTAGTTCATATTATCTCTCAAGATGGTATCTGAATGGATCCATCCAAGTTGGAGGTAATAAAAGCATGGTCTAATCCAAGGAATCTACATGAGCTAAGAAGATTTACTAGTATGTGTGCATACTATAGATGCTTCATAGCAAAATTCTCTCAAATAGCATGACCATTCTCTGACTTAACAAAGAAGAACATTAAGTACTTATGGACTGCTAAGGAGAAGAATGCTTTTGACAAGCTCAAAGAGAAGATTACCTCCTAGCCAGTCCTTTTGCTTCCAGATCTCTCAAAGCCATTTGAGGTCCAATGTGATGCTTGTGGTGATTTCCTTGGAGCATTCTTGCTTTAGGAAGGGCATGACATAGCATATGAGAGCCAAAGGCTCAATGCCGATGAAAGAATCTTGGGCATATATGAAAAAGAGCTTTTAGCTGTTCTACATTCCCTAGACACATGGAAGCACTATCGATTGGAGGCTCCATTTATTTTACGAACAGACCACCAAAGACTCAAGTACTTCATGACGCAAACCAAGCTATTCGACAAACAAATGAGGTGGGAAAAAATTATTTTGCAATTTAATTTTCATATTGCTAACATTGCTGGGTAAGCATAATCAGGTGGCTGATGCACTTTCATGACGACCAAAAGTTAATGCGGTGTCTATAGCAGCTCACAATGATCTATCTTCTGTGATAGATGAGTATGCTACCGACCTTGACTTTAAAGACATAATGTAAGCCCTTGGATTGGGAAAGAAAGAGGAACCATTCACCTTGCAGTATGATTATCTTCTCCATGGAAATAGGCTGTGTGTTACCGAATCCCTTCGAGTGAGAAAGTCATGTATGAATCTCATGCTCCTCCCTATGCGGAGCATAGATGAGAGATACCCCTCCCTGGGGATCTATGCACAAAATATAAAATTTACACTTTTATACAATTTTCAATATACATTTACGGAAGCATTTTCATAGGGGAGGAGTCCTCAACACCTGACCAAGCATGGAGTTTAGGCCATGAGCCGGACTGCATCCAGAAGTATCTAGCAAGACGACTAGTGCTACCCCTGAATGGGTGTTATGAATGAAAGCGTACTCAAAAAAATATTACATTGTGGAGGGTGAATATATGTGTACAAAACATTACGGGTGGGAGGGAGAGAGAGAGAGAGAGAGAGAGAGAGAGAGAGAGAGAGAGAGAGAGAGAGAGAGAGAGAGAGAGAGAGAGAGAGAGAGAGATATAGTGGAGGGTGAAATAGAGTGCATAGAGACATGAGAAGATGACAACAAAGAATCTTTAAATGCCCATCTAAATGAAACAGGCAACCATGTATTAACACTAGGTTGGTAATGGGACACTTTTATGTTCTGGGACACTTTTATGTCCTCTTAAGTGACCATTTTCCTTGAATTATGTCAAGAGTTTCAAAATGGATTTTGAGGTTCTATATGTATAGAAAGTTGTCTCATGAGCTGAAAAACACTCGACATTTTTTTGGATTATCAATTCCATCTTTAACCTTGTCCTTGCACAACATTTCACAACCTAAACTGTATGAAAAAACAGGTCCTGTTTTTGGCTTTTTTCAGCTTTTTGCAACTATACCACTCTAGAATTCATGTTTGTGAGGTCTATAATGCTAGAAAACTATCTTTAGTAGTCCTCAACATGTCTTGATGCTTCTATGGAGAAATAAATGTTAAAGTTGTAAGTTATGACCAAATTACAAAAATTGTCAAATCCTGTTTTTTAGCCAATTTTAGCTCTTCTATGATTTTTTTGGTGGCTTTCATGATATCCAAATGCAGTTTTGATTTTCTATGTCGCATATTGTAACATAAAGCTAATATTCCTTGAGTTTTGGGGCACCTAATACCCTATTTTGCATAGTAGACAACGATGGCTGATTTTTTCAATTATAGAAGAAAACGAAACATTCTAGTATATCAAGTATAGGTTTTTCAATATTGTTAGTTTCTTGTGACAAGTACATTCATTTTGTAGGTAGTGACCATATCTAGTCATAAGGATCAAATTTGGCTAGATTTTGAATAGTTTCTATGGGATTCTACAACTCATAATGTTGAACCCAGTTTTTTCATGTTTGCTGTATTTAGCACTTCATCTTTGTCCCCAATATTCCCCTTGTATTATTCTTTTGACATGCTCCATGGCTCCTTATGAGCCTAAAGGACAATAGGGAACTAAGAAAACATGCATATATTATTTGTATTGAGCGTGGCTATAGAAACTTTGATGATAGGTTTGCAGAATGGTAAAAATTCAACTTTTTTGTACCTATTTCTTTTGGCAAAACAAAAAATAGTGAGTGAGAAGCAATCATATATTCTGATCACCAACCCATTGAAGTTAACTAGGGAATTTATCTCAAGTCCTACAAAAATCCCTAATCTTATTTTTATGCAACAAAACGTAAGAAATGACTGTTTTGATGAAAATGTACTGCTCCATCAACTTTGGAGGCTTGGTGTGACCAAAATATGAGAAATTTTACAAGTTTCTTATTTTTTCCATGTGTAGTAGGCCTTGAACTATAACCTCATGAAAGGATTTTACAAAATGAGTGGATCTACTATGGTTTTGGAGGTTTTTTTCAAAACCCTGAAAGGACACTTTTATGTCCTGTTAGGTTACCAACCTAGTGTTAATGCAATGGCAAAATCTGGGTATACCATAACATCAGTAAGTTTATGACAAAATAACTAGCAGAGCATCGGACCCTATGTAGGGATCGATCGGTCTACCCATCCACTTTCTGCTCTACTATACAGACAGAGAGAATTTCACTTCGCCGACGGGAGCGAGCCCAAACACCTCCAACCTACCTAAGCGAGACATAAGCTAAGGCCGTTTTGCCTCCCTCCATGAACCCGAGCTATGAAAGGATCCCAAGTATCAATAGGTGGTAGGGTATCAACACCAACCATACCAGTTTAGGTGCCACGCCTCCTTGATTCCCAACACCAGGTGTTTAGGCAAAGCCAAGGTAAAATCCCCGACGCATTAACCGTGTAGGGCATTCAACCCCCGTCACACTAATCGTGTAGATGAGCCTAGCAAAAAGAAGAAGACCTAGGAAACACCCCATCCAACAAAGCCATAGGTCACCGATCCTTTAATCTAAGGGTACGCGATGTAGGTGATCCTAGTCTTCTAGCGGACGCTGCCATGAGAAACATAACACACGAGTCCAATCACAATAGCACTTCCCATATGCACAAACAACCTTTTCTAAGCAGTTAGACTGTACAGGGTCTCTACACTTATTTGTCTGTTATAAACCATCTAGATCACTTCCTCATCCAATTTTAAAACCATAAACCATAATCCAATCACATCACACGATTGAGAACTCCACCCAACTTGGGTGAGGCACGACTAATGCTGCAAACCACTTTAAAACATAACATGGCTACAAAAATGTCAGCAGCATTTCGATAGTGTAACCATATCAAGAAAAAATAACCATGAGCCACACCGACTTACACCCTAGAATATCAATCATAATCCATAAGGGAATCTCAGCTCTTAACCATGAATCATAATCACACTGAACCAACTCCCACACTTGGGAGTTTGATATATCTCTTGTAATCAATTGGAGTCTATACACATGTGACTCTTAATTAAGACATGATTCTTTTATGCATAAAAGAGTCCGACCAACAACTAATCATGATATAAAAATCCAATCTTGACAACATCCAACCATGCAAAGTGGATGCATCACATCTGCACTTCACCTCTCTAGCACATAGAGCTAGTTTTTGATCTAAAAAGGTGGAAAGCAATCATAACCATGCATATGAGGCATCCACATCAATGCATAACTTCCCATACATCATATTATAACATTCCAACACCATAAACATGATGCAAAACAACTCCAACCTTTAGGTCAAGCATAAACCATAACTTCACACATATGCAAAAAACAACTTTTTGGCATACAAATGAAAGTATTTGACCTTAAACCAATGCATCAAGCTCAAATCCATAATATAGACTAGCACTCTATCACATCACTTCACCCATATGGTACTCACACAACAAACGGTAACCCCAGAAGAAAGCCACTTTAATGGCCATCTAATAGTTGAAATCAACTCATCAAAACCACCAATAAAACATATAAAAACCGCTCCGTTATCTCACGATGTCATATGGTACCCCCCCTTGGTAGCACCCATACAACTATAGGTAAAACTTGTTATGGAACGATTAATAACTCGCCTTCTCCAGGTGATAACGGAGACCTAAATACATTTATCATCAAGTCTCATCAAGATTTTAAATTGGTTAAGTGGGTTTGCCCATCCGGTGAGTCTATATGGTGGTTCTCCAAGGAGGCTGGAGTCAAAATTTTTGGTTGTGCAGTGGACAACAAGCTGTTTTTTGACCATATGTCTTAGCTAGTGCGTGTTTTTCACATGACACCTAAGAGAGAAAATGTTTTAAATGATGTGTTTTATCTATGGTGTAAAGGGTTCATGCTGATTCATAACGGTTTGTGATTTATGACCAAAGCAATGTTCCTACTGCCTCTATGACGTGAAACGAAAAGCGCTTTTTATCACGCCGTGACCATAAACACATCACGTGCATAAATTGGTGTGTTAAACATGATGAAATATTCATGGGAAAAACTCATACGTACTCGGGTAATCCATACATGCACTCGTATACGAAAAAAAAATCACCGAGAGGGTGACTACTAAGAAAAACAACATAGAGAGAGAGAGAGAGAGAGAGAGAGAGAGAGAGAGAGAGAGAGAGAGAGAGAGATGATGTCTATGGAGTTTAGAGTTTCTCATCGTGCTTTAGAATTGATTAGGGACTTTCGAAAGACTTCTTGCTTTATCGCAAGAGAGCGGTGATGAGAGCTACGTAGGGGTATCTGCCACGAAAGCTTCTGGAGAGTGCGTACACAGTGAAACGAGAGAGAAGATAGTAAGCAAGTAGAGAGAGAGAGAGTATCCTTCTTCTTCTTGAGAGAGAAGAGCTTATAGAGATGGTGATGAAGAGCTTGGACCACTCCGTATAATAGATACGTATAGCCTTGCGGTAGCAGACGCAACGGACGGCACTGAAAATTGAGGTCTACAGGTGAACTTATAGGCAAGTGCAAAAGGTCAGAGTGATACCCAAGCTAGAAGGTAGTGCTAGTTTTTTAGCCAGGAATAGCTGCAAGCTTTTGGCTAAAAACTTTGCTTTTGGGGGTTAACTTTCCCACTTACCATTCAATTATTTAATGTAAAAATGGTCAATTGAACAGTATCCCGCCAACTAATGGAAATCGTAGCTAGACTATGCCGCACCATAATGTCCCGATATAATTATTTTTTATAAAAATAATTTCTATAAAAATCCCATTTGGTCCTGTTTTTGCTTCGGGTGATCATTTTTAAATCCGATGGAGACTAAAATTTATCTTTTTATGTTGTCATCATAAAAAGCACATTGCTTTTCAGAAATGTCGAAAAGCACGAAAAGCTAAAAATAGCCTAAAAAGCAAAAAAAAAGTAAAATTTTCTAAAGTTGAACCATAGCTGCAAGCTTTTGGCGATTTTGCTAAAAACATGCCTTTGCTTTTGGTGGTCAACTTTCCCACTTACCATTCAATTTTTACTGTAAAATCATCCGGCCAACTAATGGAAACCGTAGCAAGACTATGCCGCACTGTAATTTCCCGATATAATGATGACTTTTCCGTACTGCCCCGGCGTATTTACGATACCACTTTTTATAAAAACAATTCCCTTAAAAATCCCATTTCGTCCCATTTTTGCTTAGGGTGACCATTTTAAAATCCGACGGAGACTAAAATTTATATTTTTATGTTTAGGTCATCATAAAAAGCCCATTGCTTTTCAAAAACGTCGAAAAGCTAAAAATAGCGTAAAAAGAAAAAAAAAATCTAACATTGAACCACGGGTTCCCTCGCCACTGGAATATGAAAGCGGACTCACCTTTCACTAAAAAACACTAAAATTCATGGAAAGCTAAAAATAGAGTGAAAAGCACTCAAAAAGTAGATTTTTATAAAATTGAACCATAGCTTCCCTAGAAGACGTAGGTCAAAGATTCAACCTTTCTTTTTGCAAAAAAGCACCTAAAAGCATAAAAAAGTTAAAAATAAGGGATTTTTAAAAAAATGAACCAAACATCTGTCTAACCTACTAGAACATGGAAATGGCCTTGCTTTTTACTTTAGAACCTTCCAATATTGTGAATCAAGCATTTTAAGTCAAAATCTGGCAAAATAGATATTGAAAGCTATTTTTCTTATTTTTAGAAGAGACCCAAAAATTGGGAATTTTACATCCTCCCACGCTTGAAAAATTCGAGGTGTCCTCACCTCGACATGAAATTTGGATAATTTAGTCTCATTACATCATCACGTTCCCAAGTGGCATCTTCCTGAGGATAGGTTGATCATTTAACGTCAAGGTGCTCGATTACGCAGAGGCTCGGTTCTACTCTGAAGTATTACTTCGGGATATACTTCAAAAGTAGATGTAGATAATAGAGAACCATCAAGAATATGTTGCGGATCAAGTACATACTTCTTGAGTAAGCAGAGGTGAAAAACATAATGTACCTTTATGTGTGGTGGTAACAAGAGTTTGTAAGCTTGATCATCAATCCACTCTGTGATTACAAAAGGTCCACAATATCTGGCACTTAGCTTCTTACACTTACCCATTGATAAAGAGCTATGTTTGGGTTTCACCCTCAAAAATACCATATCGCCCTCTTCAAAAAGTCTCGTAGATCGCGTCTTGGGTCAGCATAACTCTTCGGCCCTATCCTGTCATATAAGATTGATTTGTAGTTGCATTTGATCCAACATTTCTTTAGATGCTTGAACTTGTATGAGAGGGTCTTTCCATTTGACTGGAGTAAGACACAGTTTTCCATACAATGCTTGAAAAGGAGACATTCCAATTGAGCATTGGAATGATGAATTATATGCAAATTCAACCAAATACAAATATCTAGTCCATTTACTCTGCTCATGTATACAATAAGCTCTTAACATGTCTTCAATGATTTGATTTGTTCTTTCTGTCTGTCCATCAATTTGAGGATGATAAGCAGTACTAAAGGCTAACTGGGGTCGTGTAGATAGCTGAGAATAAGGCTTTCCAAAAATTAGAGGTGAACTTTGCATCACAATAAAAAATTATCCAATCTAGGTAAACCGTGATACATGAAAACACATTTTGATGAAGACTTGAGCTATATCCTTAGCTGTAAAAGTTGTCTTGACTCGAAATAAATGGGTCATTTTTGTAAGCATATCAATAACCACAAAAATAGAGTCATATCCCAGAGATGTAGGAAGTCTTGTAATAAAATCCATGGATATGCCCATTTCATTCGTGGAGCATCAATAGGTTGAAGCTTAGCGGGGTATCAAATTCGTTCAGCTTTAATATGCTGGCATGTTAAACATCTTGTAACATAGTTGAACACATCACGCTTTAGTCCTGGCCAAAAGAAACTCTTTCTTATAGTAGAGTAAGTTTTAATGTATCTTGAATGTCTTGCTATAGGTATATCATGAGCTATAGGTATATCATAAGCTATAGGTAGAGTAAGTTTTAATGTATCGTGGATGTCCTGCTATAGGTATATCATGAGATTCTTATAAAATCTGAAGTTTGATTCCACCTTGATTTGGAATACAAAGACGATTATCGAAGTAAAGGTCATCTCCTTCAATGTGAAAGCCTTTGATTTGCCTTTCTTGCTTCTTCGTGCGATTATATAAGTTCATCAAGTACTGGATTTTTAAGTAGTACGGGTCCTGAGTCATACCTTCCCAAATAAGGTCAATTAAAGAAGTAGTAGAGGTTGCGATAGCCGCTACAATACTCATCATGCTTAAAGCATCTGCCACAAGGTTTTCCTTCCCAGGTTTATATTCAATTCCAAAATCATATTTTCATAACAACTCCATCCATCTCTTGATGCTTCTTATTAAGGTCAACTTGAGTGTAGATCCACTGCAGGGTTTTATGGTCGGTATGTAGTTCAAATCTCCTTCCAAGAAGATAATATCGCCATACTTTGAGAGCATGCACAACTGCCAATAATTCCAAGTCATGTATAGGATAATTTAACTCATGTATATGTAAGCTACTGGTTTTCCTTCTTGAGACATAACGCCACCATTGCTTGTCCACTTGCATCAGTGAGCACAATGAATGTCTTTGAGAAGTCTAGAAGCTGTTGGAGCATTCACCAAAGCTTCTTTGAGTTTCTCAAAACTAGCTTGAGCATGTTCATTCCAAGTAAACACTTTAGCCTTCTTAAGCATATTGGTCAATGGACCAGTATCTTGTCAAACCAAGAAAGCCACGTACTCCTCGTACTGATTTTGGTGTAGGCCAAGCTATATCAACTTTGATCCTACTTGGGTCAGTAGAAACACCATCCTTGGATACAATAAATCCCAAATATTGCACCTTGTGAGTGAAGAAGGTGCATTTTCTACGTTTGACATAATGTTGATTTTGACAGAGAAGTTCAAGTACTTGTTGCACATGTCGTTTATGTTCGTCTCAGTTCCTTGAGTAAACCAGGATATCATCAAAGAAGACAAGAATAAAATCATCAAGATGCTCTTGAAATACATCCATTATGAGACAATTCAAAGTTACAGGAGCATTAGTAAGTCCAAAACGCATAACTATAAATTTATAATGTCCAAAACGAGCATTAAATCCTGTCCTTGGTATATCCTTATCCTTGATTCGGATTTGGTAATAAGGTGACTTAAGATTAATATTTGTGAAGATGGGAGCTCCATGTAATCGGTCAAGTAGTTCATCGATCCTTGGTATTTCATACTTATTCTTGACTGCTACCTGGTTCAATCTACAATAATCAATACAAAGATGTAGAGTACCATCCTTCTTTTGATTAAAGAGAACAGGATTACTCCATGGAGAAATGATAGGTCGAATGAAGCCTTGTTCAAGGAGTTGAGTTAATTTCTCCACGAGTTCTCTGCACTTTCATGTACTGACATTTTGTAAGGTCTACGAGCAACTGGTTGAGCTCCTAGAGTAAGCTCTATTGCATGATCAACATCACACTTGGGTGGTAGCTATGAAAGTTCTTCAAGAAATACATCATCAAATTCTATTATCCTTTCGGGTTCAGGTGAATCTATCTTCTTCTCCTTAGATTAAGCTTTACTGCGTAAATCCTTTCATTCTTCCTATGACTCTTCATAAGCATTTATTTACAATATTTAATTAGTAACAAAAATCTTTGTTCTCAACTTGGATTGTATCCACTTGATACTCCCAACAGGTGAGGATTTATGCTCTAAACTCGGGGTTCCTTGCAACATAATGATACCAAGCTCGGAAGGTATTTGGTACAATAAAATCCATAGAAATTAACCTTTTCTTCTCTTGCCTATTATGCGTGGTAGTGACAAGTCTTTGCACTTCCACTCCAATTTGGAAATTCTCTTCCACCATAAGGCGAGAGAGTATATCCTCCCATACCCCTCAAGGTAAGATGTGAGTCATCTACACACACATCCCATCACTCAAGTTAGTTAGAATGATAAAACCAAGATTCAAACTCAAAACATTATATCTTGAAAACAATATGTGTTATATCAAAATCAAATTTTTATAACCGCAGAAGACCAAAAAGGTACATAGTGTTTCTAGGGAGATACATAAATACAAAAGGGTCAAATGAAACAATTCTTGGTTCCTATAACCGAGGTTCTACCCCTGTATTTGTTCACATCTCGAGTGTCAAGGTTTAGAACTTCAACTTGTGCACTAAAAGTTGCGTATTTCTTTTCATATCATTTTTCCACCCGTGATAATCCTTGGGTGATAATCCATTAAAGCACTTTACATGAGCATGTCATTCATTTACATCGAATCTGTAGAAATATCTACTCGGGTTCACTACCATTGGTTGTGCTTGGGAAAAGTCACCAATGCACCTTGGTTTCTCGTAGTCATCAAAGGTAATGATGACATTGTGAGGGTTGTATTTGAGAATAGGTCCATAGAATCTATTAAACCAATCTTGGGGTACACAAGAGAATTGGTTGTTGCCATTTGACTTCTTCCATACTCTGATTATGACCTTCTCACAAAAGCCGTATCTTTGGTTTAGCATAAGGGCCTTCTTGCTAAGTATGAGTTCACGGCTCAGTATGTCCAAAAGAGAGCATAAGTTAAGGTAAAGAACATATCATTGAACTTTAACATCTCCTTCTTGGATATTTTCCTTTACCCAAAGCTGTGGGTTGGTCATAAACCTATCAGTCACTTGTGTTCAATGTTTAGACTGGGCTTCAACATACAACTCCCATGCTATGTAAGTGTTGGGTACAAGGTAATCTCTAGTCCACTTTGAAACTCAAACCACTTCAATTCCCCTGTTGACAGGCATATTAGTATGTCAATTTAGTAGTTAGTTAGATCTTTTTGTTAGTTGGTCAGATATGTTTCATCGGGTATGTAGTAAGTCGGATTCTAGTGAGTCGGATGTTGATCAATTGGGTATTTTACAGTTATATTGTATCAAGACTGAGGTTGTTATCACTTCTTGGTAAAGTTGATATAAGTCATTTTTGTACGCTGTGAAGGATCTGATTGTACTGAGATATCTCTGTAGCTCTTTCTTGATGAATGAAGCATTATTACTCTCTATTCTGAGTTACTTCTTCTCTCATTCCATATATTCTGTGTCATGTTACTGTTTTTGAATGTTAAATCTGAGTTATGAGAGGTTGAGAGAATTATAATGAACCTATTTTTCTCTGTGTTGATGAACCACAACACATTTGGCGATTCTACAGGTTATGTTCCCTTTGCTGAGGACGTATGCAGTTATCAGGTATTCCATTTCTATTTATGAAGGTATTTTCTGGAATAATGCATGTCCGAGAGGGGTAGGAGACACTCTTGAGTATATTACACAAGGGATCAGGCCAGGGAAGGCAACATAGATCCTTTCCATTATGATGATATACATGAAGATGATGGGATTAATCAATCA
This sequence comes from Adiantum capillus-veneris, assembly GCF_014529385.1. Taxonomy (NCBI): domain Eukaryota; kingdom Viridiplantae; phylum Streptophyta; class Polypodiopsida; order Polypodiales; family Pteridaceae; genus Adiantum; species Adiantum capillus-veneris. Next base: position 29,889,640 of record NC_140952.1, on the reverse strand, counting down.
CATGAAGAACAATTTGGTAAATTGTGGTGGGGAGGGTTCTGGAGCAGTAGAGGGAAGGGCAGTGAGGCAATTGGTTGGAGTGTTACTCTTGACAGGAGGTCCTGCAAGAAGTAGAAGGAAACTCCACTTTGACCCACTGAGGGTTTCTAACAGGCAAAGACCTGCAAGACTCCCGACTCTTATCCCCATGGCCCAACCACCCCCTAACCCACCGATTAAATCAACCAAGTTTAGAGGGAAGTCAAAAGAGGATGCGGATTGTCATGTAGCCCAATTTGAAACAAGGTGGCAAGCAAGTGGATATCAGGTTATGTACCCTGATCCTATCAAACTTCAGCAATTTGCAGCCACTTTAGAAGGAAAGGCCATGAGTTGGTTCAACCAATATGGTATGGCTCAATTTCTTACTTACAATGCACTTAGTCTATCTTTTTTACAAAGATTCAGAAAGGAGAAAAATCCTACTAATATTCTAAGAAAGCTGCGTTGTATCAAACAGGGTACAATGCTAGTAGAAGATTTTGCTCAAAAATTCAGAATCTTTGTTGAAAGACTGCAAGGAAATGAGAGACCGACTGATGAAATGTTGGCGGGTTATTTCTTGAAAGGTTTAAGAAGTGGAATTAAAATGTTGTAGCTAGCATTGACATTGCATGAGGATTTAATAACCTTGTACAAGTTGCATCTAGAGTTGAGAAGAGGCTTGGCATGACCAAGTCTAGCAAAAGAGGAGCCAAGAATTTTGAATCAGGTTCTGAGTCAGATACATCTTCTTCTGCTGAATCGGATTCAGAAATTTCATATGATGAAGAGGACAAAAAGAAGAAAAAGAGTCCTACTAAGAAAAAGAAGAACAAGGCAGGTGATGAGGTTGATCTGATCCAGCAATTGAAGAGTATTGGATATTCAGTCATAGCTCCAAAGGACAAGAGGTTTTGTGAAATCTGTGAGAAGGACGTGCATACCACTACGTAGTGTTGGTACAATCCTAAACGGAGGAATAAACCATCTTCAGGTACTGGTCAGGGTAATGATTCAGCATAGGCAAATAAGATGGCTCCATTCCGAGGAAGACCACCAGGACATGGGAATCAAAGAGGACCTGGTAGAAATCAGGATAATAATTAGAGAAGACCCCAAGGGGTAATGCCTTGTGTCTATTGTGGTGACCCTAATCATTGGGTAGGTCCCAGATGTGCATTGTGGGTAAAGCATAGAGAGGAAAGGGATATTCTGGTTGTGCCTTTTAATCAGGAGAACCAGCAAGCAGGTCCTCCACAACCTCCTCATAATCAACCACAGACACAGGCTAATGTCATCATTATAGATATTCCAATCTATCAAGGGTCAAATATTGGATCAACAACAACAACAGACCAGCTTGAGGAATATGATAATGTGGACATTGATTGCAACCATCTAGAGCATCTGGAGCCAGGGATTGATGTATTGGCTGTCACATGGTCTAAGGCCAAAGGACCTATTGACTGGGAGCAACAAAGAGGAGTAAGAGATCAGGTGCATAAACATGTTCATAAGGAGCAACAGCATCAGGTTCTGGAGGAGAATTCCAATTCCGATGAACCACTACAATAGCAAAATAAGGTGGAGGTATCTGAACCTGATTGATTTGAGGTACTTATTAACTCTCCCTTGAACTTATCTTTGGATCAAATTCTTTCCATAGTACTAGCATTTAAGGAAAGGTTATTGCACAAGTTGTTGGGAAAGCACTATGGAATTCCGACTCAGTAGAAAGGGGAACTAGGTGTGAATACCATTCATCCTTCTGATGTGGATTTCATGGTCCCATTTATTAAGGTGACTTTGCAAGACATGATATTTGAAGAGGTATTGCTGGATGGAGGATCTGGAGTCAATATTCTACCTGAGTCAGTTTATCTCACAATGGGCTTAGGAAATCCAACACCTTTCCAGGTTAAAATGGCTGATTAGAGAAGGGATTTTAAGGAACTCTTCCATTCAGATTGCAGGTATGCACTTTCAAGTAAAATATGTTGTCCTCAAAATGAAGGAAGGAGATGCTTCCTATGAGATGTTGTTGGGTAGACCTTGGTTCAGATTGGCCAAGGTGAAACAGGATTGGGGTGAGAATCAGGTGGTTCTTACCAAGGGTAAATAGGTATCCACTATTCCTATGCTAGGTAGAAAGCACATTCCTGGAAAAGAAAGGCCACTGTTTACTCAATCAATCAGTCTTGTTGAATAAGTAGAGGATGATGAGGAGGAAGCCTTTTTGCAAGCTAATCCAATTGTTGTTCCAGTGTTTGACGTTGACATTGAAGGTATCTTGCAGAAAGAATAGGAACCTAAAGAAATTGTTGCTGAAACTACTATGGTTCAGGAAATTCAGGGATTCGACATACTAAAGTTGATGGATTAGAGTGTATCTTCCAGTACCAAAGAGGAAGTTCAGCAAGAGGAAAGAGATGCCAGAGACATGGTAGAAAAGATCTATAATAAAAGGTTTGGTGTCTCTAAAAGAGTACAACCAGATGAACTCAAAGAGCTGAACTTAGGGAGACTGAGGATGACCAAAGATGGTTAAAGTCAGGATTTTTGTGGATGGAGAATTTTTATAGGATTTGTTGCAGTTTTTGCTGGAGTATAAGGATGTATTTGCTTGGGATTACTTAGATGTTAAAGGTATTGATCCACTACTGCATCACCATCACATTAATATGAGAGAAGATGCAATTCCAATTGTGCAGCAAAGATATCGGATGAACCCTAATTTTGCACAGCAGGTCAAGCAAGAAATTGACAAGTTATTGGCAGTTGGATTTATCAAACCTATTCATGAGGTTACTTGGTTATCACCAATCATTGGTTATCACCAATCATTGTGGTACCAAAGAAAAATGGGAAGATTAGAGTATGTGTTGATTACATGAAGTTAAATGCAGCCACAATTATAGATCCTTTCCCAAAGCCTTTTTGTGATGCTATATTGGATGCAGTAGCAGGGAAAGAAATGTATAGTTTCCTTGATGTTTTTTCAGGGTATAATCAGATTAAAGTTGTTGAGGAGGATCAACACAAAACAACCTTCAAAATAGATTGGGGAGCTTTTGCATCTACAATCATGAATTTTGGTCTCAAGAATGGACCACCATCATTCAACTTCACAACTTATAAAACATTTCAGCCTTATTTGCAGGATTTCATGAGGGTTTTTGTGGATGACTTCTCAGTTTTTGGTTAAAGAAATTTACATCTTCAGCATCTAAAGTTATATTTTGAAAGGTGTCAGATGTTCAGATTATCCTTAAATCCTTACAAAAGTGTAATGGCTGTCAGAAGTGGTGTGCTATTGGGTCATCTGGTATCTCAAGAAGGAATGTCTATAGATGTGATGAAGATTGAAGTAATTCAATCAACACAAGCACCTACAATTCTCAAGGAATTGAGCATATTTGTGAGACAAGTCAAATGGCATAGCAGGTAAATCAAATATTTGGCCAATGTGTACATGCCTCTTACCCACTTAACAAAAAAGCATGTAGACTTTTTATGGTTTGAACCTCAAAAGAAATCATTTCAGATTTTAAAGAAAATGTTGTCAGTTGCTCCTATATTACAACCTCCAGATTGGGTACTACCATTCCATGTATTTGTTGATGCCTTGGATGTGGTTATTGGAGCTGTGTTTGAAGGAGTACGAGCGGAAGTGCAACGCGAGAGAGAGTGTGAGAAGAAGAGCACGACGATATGGTGAACTCGCTCTACTGTAATGTGTAGAGCATAGTGAGTTCTTATTAGGTTTTAACAAAAGAATATGTGTACATACCTGGCGGCCCGCCCACTTACCTGGGCAACCACATTGGGATTTATACCCCAACAACCTCCCACTTAAAGTCCAATGTGGTACTTTAAGTGTGAGAGAAGCTACTATACAAGCTAATATACAAGAGATGTAGAGAAGTGATGTACTACCCTACACCTAACTGCTGGCAAAAATGTGCAAAGCTCTCTGAGAGAAGTCCTTTTGTAAGTAGATCAGCAGGATTTTCTGTGCCAGGTGTGAACTTTGACAAGCTGAAGTTGCTTATCCTCGAGCATTTCCCTGATGAAATGATACTTCACATCCACATGCTTTGTCTTTGAGTGATAAACTGGATTGCGAGCCAATTGTATAGCACTTTGACTATCACAATATAACACAGACATCTCTTCTTTGATTCCCAAATCTGTTACTAGTCGATTAAGCAAAATTGATTCTTTGCATGCCTCTGATGCTGCAACATATTCAGCCTCTGTAGTAGACTGAGTAACACAATCTTGTAATTTAGAACGCCATGATACTGCTCCACCAGCCAATGTAAAGACATACCTTGACGTAGACCTTCGGTTGTCTAAGTCACTTGCATAATCTGAGTCTGTAAAAACCTTTACACTTATCTCCTGACTCCCATAGATGTACGCATACTCTTTGTAGCTTTCACGTATCTCAATATTCCTTTCACTGCCTCCCAATGTTTCTTGCCTGGGTTTGACATGTATCGACTTACTACTCCCACTGCAAATGCAATGTCTGGGCGAGTAGCAATCATTGCATACATCAAACTACCCACTGCAGACGCATATGGAATCTTATCCATTTCAGCCTGTTCTTCCTCAGACACAGGACAATCTTGTTTGCTAAGTTTCACATATGGTGGCAATGGAACACTCAATGCCTTTCCCTTCTCCATATTGAAACGTTGCAAAACCTTGTCAATATACTCTGTTTGAGATAACCAAATCAACTTCTTTGATCTGTCTCTCTCAATGCGCATACCAAGAATATGACTTGCCTCACCCATGTCTTTCATGTCAAACGATTTTGCCATCTTTGACTTCAAAGCTGAAATTTCTTCCAAGTGGTTGCCAGCAATCAACATGTCATCCACATACAAAATAAGGATCAACCAACTACCATCCTTAGCCTTCTTTGTATATAGACAGTGATCGAACTCACTACGTTTGTAGCCTTGAGAAAGCATAAACTTGTGGAATTTATGGTACCATGCCCTCGGTGATTGTTTTAAGCCATAAAGCCTCTTTAACAACTAGCATACCCAATCTTCCTTGCCTTTCTCAACAAACCCTTCTGGCTGCTGCATGTAAATTTCCACATCTAAATCACCATGCAAGAACGCTGTCTTGACATCCATTTGGTGCAACACCAAATCTAATATGGCAACCAATGCAAGAAAGCATCTCAATGTAGTCATTTTGACCCTTGGAGAGAAGACTTCATCAAAGTCAATGCCTTGTTCTTGCTTAAAGCCCTTGGCAACAAGCCTTGATTTGTACTTTGGCTGACTATCATGAGCGGTGATCTTATACCTGTAAACCCATTTACAGGGTAGAGCCTTTTTGCCCCGTGGTAATTTAACTAGCTTCCATGTCTGATTTTTATGCAGAGCTGTCATCTCTGACTGCATGGCCAATTGCCAATTCCCGGAGTCCTTCATTTGCACTGCTTCCTTGTAACATGAAGGCTCATTGCAATCAGTTAACATGACATAGTTCATAGATGGAACAAACCTATTAGGAGGTCGCGTAACACGTCCAGATCTACGCACAATAGGTGGCTCAGGCTCAGCCACAACCTGTGGTTCCAATCTATCCTGTCCTTGCTCCTCTTGAGCCCTGACATTTTGTCTTGCATGTGCAGGTCCATCTTCTTGGAAGACAACTCTTCTAATCTCCTCAACTTTCTCTAGTTTAGAATGATATTTGGCTTCATTAAAGTGAACATCATTGCTGCGGATAACCTTTCTGGATTTGGGATCCCAAAGTCTGTACCCCATCTCACCAAAATTACCATAGCCTAGAAAGATGCACTTTCTACTCTTTGGCTCAAGTTTGTTCCTAAATTCCTTTGCAACGTGAGTATATGCCTCACAGCCAAAGACTCTGAGATGCTTGTATGAGGGCACCTTGCCTGACCATACCATCTCTGGCACTGAATCCTTCTGCAAAACCTTGCTAGGAGATCTATTTACAAGATGAACAGTTGTCGATACAGCTTCAGCCCAAAACCCATTTGGCAGTTGTGCATTAGACAACATACTTCTGACCTTCTCTTGTATGGTCCTATTCATCCTCTCAGCAACACCATTTTGAGGAGGATTGTAAGGAGCAGTAAGTTCACGTTTTATACCTTTTGACTCACAAAAGTCCTGAAAGGCCTTTGAAACATACTCTCCACCATTGTCAGTGCGTAAGCATTTAAGCTTCTTGCCACTCTAATTCTCCACAAGTGTCACAAACGTTTTGAAAACACTAAACGCTTCATCCTTGTGCTTGAGAAAGTAAACCCATACTTTCCTTGAGTAATCATCTATAAATGTCATAAAGTAAGAAGCTCCCCCTAGAGATAGGTTAGGCAAAGGTCCACACAAATCACTATGAACTGTTAAGTATGGAGCCTGATTTACCCTTGTAATTTTTTGTGGTAAAAGCGCACATTTGTAAGGCCCCCATTATGAGGAGAAGCCATCGTGCGTGAAGGAAAATCACTCACCGGAAACCAAAATTTTCACGGACAAGAATCAGGGGCAACTTTAAAGGCCTCAGGGGCGGAGGCCCCCGAGACTTTTTTTTTTGCCGGAATATTATGGCCGGACGGCGGCCGAAAAGTGGTCGGAAAACAACCGGTCGGTTGGCCGGTGGCCGGTAGTCAATGGCCGATGGCCGGTGGTCGGAAGTCAATGGCCGGTGGCCAATGGCCGAATTCAAAAGCGGACTTGTCTTCTCAAGGACGGCCACACATGGGTGGATTGGAGGGTCCGATTTGGACTTATTCGCACAAGGGCGGCTACACATGGCTGTCTCTCATAAGAGAGGGTAGCCCTTTTGGCCTATAAAAGGAGGCCATTTCTACACACATTTCATAGTGTGAAGTTGATGCAACAAGGTGAGTGTGAGGTGGTGAGAGTGAAGCAAGGCGGGAGCTCCATTAAGGGTATAATCCCTTTGTAAACTACTTCTTGTTTTGAAGTACTAAAGCCATTGAGTGGCTACTTTCCCGTGGAAGTAGCCCACATTGGGTGAACCACGTATATCGTGTGTACTCTCTCTCTCTCTCTCTACTCTATAATCTTGTGTATATAAATCTGTCTCTCTCCATTAAGTAATCTACTCAATTATCTATTTAGCTACATCTTATTTCCCAACAAATTGTATCAGAGCAAGGTTTGCTCATAGCTAAATTATCTCAAGGAAAGGATTCCTTGAATTGAGTGGGAGTTATGGCGGAGGAAGGGAAGCTCAAGATTGAGAAGTTCAACGGCAAAAACTACCAACATTGGAAGATGCAGATTGAAGACTATCTCTACCAGAAGGACTTCTATTTGCCACTAGGCGATCTTGCGAAGAAGCCCGCAACAATGGCAGATGAAGCATGGATTGTCCTTGATCGAAAGGCACTCGGAACAATCCGGTTAAGCTTGGCGTCAACTGTGGCCTTCAATGTTTTGGAGATGAAGACCACGGAGGACTTGATGAAGTCACTTGACGACTTCTACGAGAAACCATCGACATCCAATAAGGTATTTCTTATGAAGCGCTTGTTCAATCTAAAGATGGCATAGAATGGTTCAGTTGCAGAACACCTAAATGACTTTAACACAAACATAAGTCAACTTCGATCAGTGAAAATCAATTTCAATGATGAAGTGCAAGCTCTCCTTATACTATCATCTCTACCGGATAGTTGGGACAGCCTTGTGATGGCTGTAAGTAATTCTTTCTCTGGCACAAATACTCTTAAGTTTGATGATGTTGTGGGTGTTCTCCTAAGCAAGGAAATGCGAAGGAGAAGCACATGAGAATCATCAAGTGCTGCACTATCAGTGGAAACAAGAGGAAGGCTTAAGGAGAGGTTCAAAAACCAAAAGGGTCGTGATCGCTCAAGGCGGAGCAAGTCACGCACAAAGTCAGTTCTTGAATGTTGGAACTGCGGCAAGAAGGGCCATGTCAAGAAGGATTGCTGGTCCAAGAAGAAGAAGGAGACAGAGTCTCAAGACAACAAGCCAACATCGGAGGCCAATGTGGCAGGTAAAGTAGAGCAAGATGCTCTAATTCTCTCATTAGACAATGTGTCTAATTCCTGGATAGTAGATTTCGGGGCTTCATTCCATGCGACACCACACAAGAAACATTTCCAAGACTACACCAAAGGTAATTTTGGGTATGTATACTTGGGAGATGATGAAGCTTGTGAGATTGTCGGCAAAGGTACAGTTTCTGTCAAAACTGCTAACGGAAATGAATGGAAGCTTAAAGATGTTAGGCATGTTCCTTCTCTTCGCAAAAATTTGATCTCTACAGGACAATTGGACGATGAAGGTCACAACATTGCATTCGGAAACAAACGGTGGAAGATCTCAAAGGGATCTTTGGTGGTTGCCAAGGGTGAAAAAGTCGGTACACTTTACTTGTGTACTGTTAGCACGCAACCTTCAGCTTGTGCAGCAACTACAGAAGTTGACAATGCGGTGTGGCACTACCGACTTGGGCATATGAGTGCCAAAGGAATGCAAATCCTTCAAATAAAGAAGCTTCTACCAGGTTTGAAAGAAGTGGACTTAGAGTTCTGTGAAGATTGTGTTATGGTAAACAAAAGAGGGTAAAATTTCAAAAATCAGGAAATGAAAGAAAAAATAAAAAAATTGAGTTGGTTCATTATGATGTTTGGGGTCCTGCAAGTACACCATCACTTGGTGGCTCATTGTACTATGTAACATTCATAGACGATGCGACTAGAAAAACATGGGTTTATGTCATGAAGAATAAATCCGATGTATTTTCCATATTTCAAAGGTGGAAAGCCTTTGTGGAGAATGAAACAGGTACCAAGGTTAAATGCCTCAGATCCGACAATGGAGGCGAATATTGCAGCCAAGCTTTTGAAAGCTTTTGTGCTAGCAATGGAATTCGGAGGCAAAGGACAACCCCAAGGACAGTCATGGAAAGGATGAACAGGACAATCATGGAACGAGCACGAAGCATGCGGCTACATGCAGGCCTACCGCTTGAGCTTTGGGCGGAAGCTGTAAGTACGTCTGTGTACTTAATCAATCAGTCACCCTCAACGGCATTGGATGGGGGAGTTCCAGAAGAGGCATGGACAGGTAAACTGGTGAATTATGCATTTCTCAAAGTGTTTGGGTGTGAGGCTTTCATGCACATAGATAGAAGCCTAAGATCAAAGTTAGATGCAAAGTCCAAAAAGTGTTTCTTCATTGGCTATGGAGAAGGAGACTTTGGGTATCGCCTATGGAATCCTGAAGATGGTAAAATCTTAAGGAGTAGGGATGTAATTTTTAACGAACAAAATATGTACAAAGATTACTTGGAAAGAAAACAAACAAAAGAAACAAGTGATGAGTACATGGAGCTTGAGGATGGTGAAGACTCAAGGACTACAAACGGTGACAATGTGCAACAACGTCAACCAAATGAGGAGCCTCAACCTATTCCCCAAAGATCTACAAGAGCAAGTAGACCTCTAGAAAGGTTTGTTCCTTCCTTCAACCATCTCTTGATCTCAGATTATGGAGAGCCGGAATCATATGAAGAAGCTATGCAACATGAATCCAAAGAAGAATGGACGAAGAGCATGCAAGTGGAGATGGACTCACTACATCGCAACCAAACATGGGAGTTGGTTGAGTTGCCTAAAGGTAAGCGGGCACTTCAAAACAAATGGGTGTACAAGCTAAAGGAAGAAGAAGGTGGGAAGAAAAGGTACAAGTCTAGGATTGTGGTAAAAGGTTTTTCTCAAAAGAAAGGTATTGACTTAAATGGTATTTTCTCCTGTTGTAAAAATGAACTCAATTAGGCTTGTCTTAATCCTTGTGGCTGCTCATGATCTAAATCTTGAGCAAATGGATGTAAATACGGCATTCCCTCACGGTGACTTAGAGGAGGAAATCTACATGCTTCAACCAAAGGGGTATGAAGTAAAAGGTAAGGAGAAAATGGTTTGCAGATTAAAGAAGAGCTTGTATGGTCTAAAGCAAGCATCAAGACAATGGTACTTAAAGTTTGATCGATGGATGTTGGATCATGGATTCACAAGATGCAACTCGGATCACTACGTCTACACAGAGAATTTGGGAGATGGGAAATTCATCATCCTAATGTTGTATGTTGATGACATGTTGATTGCAAGTGCTAACATGCAGGACATCAAAGACCTAAAAGAGGAGCTGTCCAAATCTTTTTCAATGAAAGATTTAGGTGCTGAAAAGAGGATACTTGGTATGAAAATATCAAGGGACAGGACGAAGAAGACAATAAAGCTATCTCAAGAAGATTACATCAAGAAGGTACTAGAAAGGTTTGCAATGCAAAATGCAAAACCAGTTTCTACACCTTTGGCTGGTCATTTTAAACTAACGAAGGATATGTGTCCAAAGACACAAGAGGAGATAGCCTATATGTCTAAAGCTCCATATGCTGCAACGGTAGGTTCTCTAATGTATGCTATGGTCTGGACAAGGCCAGACATTGCACATGTAGTGGGAGTTGTGAGTAGGTTCATGGACAACCCAGGTAAAGAGCATTGGCAAGCTGTGAAGTGGATACTTAGGTATCTAAAAGGGACAACAACAAATGCTTTGTATTTTGGAGGAACTGATATTTTTCTAGAAGGGTATGCTGATGCAGATATGGCAGGTGACAAAGATACTCGAAGGAGCACTACTGGCTATGTGTTCACGGTTGGAGGCACAACAGTAAGCTGGGATTCAAAGCTGCAGAAAGTGGTTTCACTTTCTACCACGGAAGCAGAGTATGTAGCAATGACAGAGGCAAGCAAAGAAATTATGTGGCTTCACAGATTCTTAGAAGAGCTTGGATTCAAACAAGACAATTGTGTCTTGTACAGTGATAGCCAAAGCGCTATCCATCTTGCGAAGAACTCAGCCTTTCATTCAAGGACAAAGCACATTGAGGTGAGATATCACTTCATACACACTATTTTGGAAGAGGGACAACTAAGGCTAGGAAAGGTGCATACAAGTGAAAATCCTGCAGACATGTTTACAAAGGTGGTCAACAAGGAGAAGTTGAGCTTTTTCTCATCTTCAATCGGCATTCAAGGATAAGAAGCTAGAATGGAAAGCAGTCACAGGTTTGGTTTGGAGATCAGTCTCCAAGTGGGAGATTGTTAAGTATGGAGCCTGATTTACCCTTGTAATTTTCTGTGGTAAAAGCGCACATTTGTAAGGCCCCCATTATGAGGAGAAGCCATCATGCAGGAAGGAAAATCACTCACCGGAAACCAAAATTTTTACGGACAAGAATCAGGGGCAACTTTAAAGGCCTCAACGGCGGAGGCCCCCGAGACTTTTTTTTTCGCCGAAATATTATGGCCAGACGGCGGCCGGAAAGTGGTCGGAAAACAACCGGTCGGTTGGCCGGTGGCCGGTAGTCAATGGCCGATGGCCGGTGGTCAAAAGTCAATGGCCAGTGGCCGAATTCAAAAGCGGACTTGTCTTCTCAAGGGCGGCCACACATGGGCGGATTGGAGGGTCCGATTTGGACTTATTCGCACAAGGGCGGCTACACATGGCTGTTTCTCATAAGAGAGGGCAACCCTTTTGGCCTATAAAAGGAGGCCATTTCTACACACATTTCATAGTGTGAAGTTGATGCAACAAGGTGAGTGTGAGGTGGTGAGAGTGAAGCAAGGCGGGAGCTCCATTAAGGGTATAATCCCTTTGTAAACTACTTCTTGTTTTGAAGTACTAAAGCCATTGAGTGGCTGCTTTCCCGTGGAAGTAGCCCACATTGGGTGAACCACGTATATCGTGTGTACTCTCTCTCTCTCTCTCTCTCTCTCTCTCTCTCTCTCTCTACTCTATAATCTCGTGTATATAAATCTGTCTCTCTCCATTAAGTAATCTACTCAATTATCTATTTAGCTACGTCTTATTTCCTAACATGAACAAGTGCCAACTGTGTATCTCTTCTACTGCTTCTATGCTTATGTGGCTGATGTGTTTGCTTACCATATAGACAATGTTCAGAGAATTCAAAATCATTAAATGAAAATCCAGGCAAATGACTAGAACGAGACAAGATTTCCATTCCCTTCTTGGACATATGTCCTAACCGGCTATGCCACAAAGAAACGTTCGGCTGCTCGGTTACATTGATTACATTTTTAGAGACATTTGATACATAAATCATGTAAAGTCCTCTAGAATTTACTCCATGTGCTACTGTCATAGAACCCTTGGATATCTTCCACATGTTCTGTCCAAAAGTGGTGACGTAGCCAGCATCATCAAGTAAACCTGTGCTGATCAAGCTCTTTGTAATTGCGGGAACATGTCTCACATTCTTCAGCGTGAAAGACGAGCCATTCTGAAACTTCAATTGAACATCTCCAACACCTAAGATCTCACATGTTTGCCCATTGCCTAGCCGAACATGATCTTTAGTGGTCACATAAGAGGTAAACCACTCCTTGTTTGGAGACACATGAAGTGATGCCCCTGAGTCTATAATCCAATCACTCAGTGCATTTCCATCAGATGTTGTAAGAAGAGCTGATTCCATTGTATTCTTCAAGAAGTAGATGTCTCCGAACACTAGACTGTCATCCTCTGCAACAGTGTTTGTCACATTTTTTTCTTGAATCTTCACTGAGGACTTGTTCTTCTCACCATGGTCTTCAACTTTCTCTTTGCCTTTTTGTGCTTTCCATTCTCTGCAGTCTCTTTTCATGTGACCCTTCTTGCCACAATGGTAGCATTCTATGTCACTCTTGCCTTTAGCACTGCGGGACTTGCTACGAGACTGATTCCTCTTTCCACCTTTGTACTTTTCTTTAGTCCTTCCCCTGACAACTAAGGTTGTTCCTTTGCCTTTGTCCATTGTCTTTCTATTGGTTTCTTCAGTAAGCAGACTTCCTTCTACACCTGCTATGTTCAAAACATCTGGAGGTGCAGAATTACTCAAAGCTGTGCGAAAAGTGTCCCAACTTTCCGGCAATGTGATCAACAGGAACATAGATCTAACAGGTTCATCAAACTTGACACCTTGAGCTGACAACTGACTGTAGATTGTGTTGAATTCATTCAGATGATTGGACATAGGTGTCCCTTATTTCATCTTCAAGTCAACAAGCTTCTTAAGCCAGTATACCTGTGAAGCTGCACTTTGCTTCTCATAAAGATCACTCAGCTTTAACCATGCTTGGTAAGCCGACATCTCGTCTGCTACATTGAAGTAAACGCTTTCTGCCAAAGTCAGCATAATGGTAGAAAGTGCCAATTCATCCATTTCGCTCCATTCATCTTCGTCCATATCTTCTGGTTTTATCCCCTTGAGCTTTATAGGTTTTATCTGCTTCTTTTGTACCAACACGTGCCAAATCTGCTTCTTCCTCAATGGGAAATTGGTTCCATCCAGCTTCTTGATATTGTAAAGAGCAGTGTCCTGTGCTCCAGCCATAGCTACGCCTCACAGTGGTTTACTTTCCTGGGAAAAATTCGGCAGAGTTTTCCTTGTAAACTGACCTCTGAACCAATATCAACCTGTCAAATGAACCAAGAAAGCTTCAGATTCTACATAAATTTTGGCAGAGTCTCCTTTGTAAAATGGCTATGGTGTACTCAAAAAACAGACCAAAAAACAACTCAAAAAACATTGTCTCTTTGACACTGTAATCTGCGGGTAAACCTGTCCTGCACATGTACTGTCTCTCACTGTCCTGTCACTGTCCTGTAAGAATATACTGTGACAATGCCTCAACGGCAGTAAAGCAAAGATGCAATCCCAACTGTCTAACTCACAGTCAATACATCCTAGCTGCCTATCTAAGGGTGCTCGAGGGATCACTCCAAGACCTGTATCACCGAAAGGATCTCAACATTCGAGAATCCCCCAGCTCAATAAAACCTCACTCGACCCTCAACAAAGGCTGCAGTAAATCTGACAGTACATAGACTTCCCACAAAGTCATACATCCACAAATTTCCCACTATATGCTGTAACCGCTGCGGCGGTTGTTTGCTGCGTGACTCACAGCGAGCAAACCCTCAACAAACATACATCATCTCTGACAATACATCCCATGTGGAAGTACCTGTAATGTCAGGATGAAATCTGGAATATCAAGCAGCAAACACAAGCTACCTGATGAACTAGTGGATGTCGCCTACGGTCTGTGTGTAGATGCGCCTGTGTCGTATGTGACGCGCCTCCAAGAACTGTGAGCCGTCCTTCGATGTGTAGACAGCCACAAATCAACACTCTGGAAGTGTCGATATCCTCAACACCTGCAGTCGTAGGCCAAAAACCCCAAATTTGCAGAGTCGGATCTGCACCCGCCGAGACCACGTAGTCGAAAATGGCCTGCGCAGACCTTTGTCGAAGCCTAACGGTGGCGGAGATGACCTCAGAATGAAATTCTGAGAACACCCAGCCCTTTGGGCTTGCCCACAGGATTTGGGGCCGTGTCTTCGCCTGTCGAATTTCACTTCAATCTGAGCTGGTGACTCTAGCCTCCTGCAGTGCTGTACCGAGCCTCGATCTGAGCTCTGATACCAGTTGAAGGAGTACGAGCGGAAGTGCGACGCGAGAGAGAGTGCGAGAAGAAGAGCACGACGATATGGTGAACTCGCTCTACTGTAATGTGTAGAGCATAGTGAGTTCTTATTAGGTTTTAACAAAAGAATATGTGTACATACCTGGCGGCCCGCCCACTTACCTGGGCGACCACATTGGGCTTTATACCCCAACAGTGTTAATGTAGGAGAAGACCCAAGGGTGGTTCTGACCTGTGTACTATGCCAATAGGCTACTTACCTCTGCTGAGAAGAATTATGCAATAACTGAGAGAGAAGCCTTAGGGATGGTTTATGCTTTGAATAAATTCAGTCATTACCTCCTATGCAATAGGGTCATATTCCATGTTGATCACCAAGCTTTGCTTTACCTTATCAAAAAGCCCTTACTTATAGGTAGGTTAGCAAGGTGGATGTTGCTGTTATAGGAGTTTGACTTCATGATTGTTCATACACCTGGAAAAGAGCATGCAATAGCTGATTATCTCAGTCGGATTGAGACAGGAGAACAACCGATATGAGTTCAGGATCGGTTACTAGATGCAAAATTATTTGAAATTCAGAGTTCCATTACTGATTCATGGTATGATCAAATGCTTGTTTTCTTAACTGATGGTATCATGCCAACTGAGTTTACAACAGATCAAAGAAAGAAATTTTCTCTCACTAGCAGACCTTTTTTGGTTATTTTTGGAGCTTTATATAGAAAAGGGATTGATCAGGTAATTAGGAGATGTATACCAGATTTTGAGCAATTAGCTGTGTTGCAAGAAGCTCATTTTGGAGCAGGAGGAGGTCATTTCTCAGGGGATATCATAGGAAAAAAGATATTACAAGATGGTTTATGGTGGCCTACTATATTGAAGGATGCTCATTCTTATGCAAAAAGTTGTGTGGTATGTCAAGAGTTTGATCAACCTAGTTCTAGGTACAGGATGACAGATCATCCTATATTACCATTGGAACCATTTCAGAAATGGGGTATGGATTTTGTGGGACCAGTAAAGCCTACAACTAGTAAGGGGTGCAAATACATTTTAGTTGCTATTGATTATTGCACTAAGTGGGTGGAAGATGTGGCTTTAAAAGATAACAAGGCTCAGAGTGTAGCAAAGTTCTTGTATCACAAAATTATGACCAGGTTTGGTTGTCCTGTTGAATTGGTCAATGATAGAGGGACACATTTTCTGAATGTAGTGATTTATGAGTTAACTAAACCCACATGATTATGCACAAAAGTCTACAGCTTATCATCCCCAGGCCAATGGACAGGTTGAAAGTACCAATAAAACACTCATTAAAATTCTGAAGAAGATTGTTCAAGAAAATAAGAAAGAGTGGGATGAAAAGCTAGATTCTACTTTGTGGTTTTTCAGAACAGCCTACAAGGTAACAACAGGTATGACTCCTTTCAGATTAGTGTATGGTCTTGAAGCTGTGGTCCCTATGGAGTTTGTGGTACCTAGCCTCTGAATTAGTGCTGAGAAAATGACTCCAAAGTTATCAGTTCAGCACAAAAGCTTGGGTAAGCATGAATGTCAACTGGAGGAAGACTTAATGCAACTGGAGGAAGACAGGTTGGTCAGCTCATACATTTCAGAGGTGATTCAAAGAAGAAGGAAAGCTTGGGTAAGCATGAATATCAAATTCAAAGTTTTCCAGGTGGGAGATTGGGTTATGCTATACAACTCCAGGTTGGGTCCTCATCCTGGAAAGCGTAACTTGAGATATAAAGGACCATATCAGATTATGAAGGACCTAGGTCAGGGAACATTCATTGTGGCAGATGTATTTGGCACTAGAGTGGATAAACCTGTCAATGGGTTCAAGTTAAAGAAGTTTCAGGGAAAGCCACCTCATTTGGAATGGCTTAAACCTACTGTGCCAGATGTTGCCTTCTGTGAAGCTATTGGATTTTTTCCCAATACTGTGGAGCAGGTTTCTAATGAACCTTCATCGGATAATACAAGGGTTTCAGTCAGATACTGGGCCAGATTTCATTGGCTCAAAGTTTTCTTGCTTGGAATATACTTGATCAGATTGCAACTTATCAGATTATTTAAAAAACGTTTAGGATTCAAATTTGGCATGGAAGAGCGTGCAAAGTGCTCTCCATTAAGCGCTATCATAAGAGTTAGGGAGGGAGTAATCACCTCACACACTTTTAGACGTTTTTGTGATTGTGTGAATCACGTAAGCCGATCCTCCATGTATTTGCAGCAGCCCTTTCAACTTTCTTATCCTTCTACGTCCACCATGCCTAAAGAAAAAGCAGGTTTAGTGATGAGACCTCGCCAGATGATGAGCAGGGCGATGCATGTAAGTTGTGCCCTCGCAGGAAAGGTGTCACACTCAGAGTGGATGTGTCTGATCTAGAGGATGATGTTGAAGTGCTCCCAGAAGAGGAAACAACTCCTTTATGATCCTCTAGCAAGATGTTGCATCACCTCATGGAGCCATTCACAGATTTTAAAGTGGAGATTGACTGTCAGGCAGAACGCAATGAGAGATGGCTTAAGACAGATGGCTTGTGGTAGAAGCTGGACACACCCTACGGAAAATGACTGCTCAGCGGATTATTATTTTTTGTAATTATTCATTTATTGAGAAAACCTGACATTTCACCTTTGTAAATATTGGGGCTTACAGAAGTTTCTAGATTGTATCCCAGTTTTGACATTTAGATTGAGTAGATGGTTAAATTGGAACATTAGGGTTTGAGATTGTAAGGTATTTATACCACTTTTTGACCTTAATGAAGACCTTTTTGTCATTTAAAAAAAGTAAAGTCTGTGAGTGAGTGTACTGTGTACGAGAGAGAGTGAGAGCTTCATCTTGACGCTACGCGTGCACCAGTGGCCGGAATCAAGTATGGAGAAGTGCAACGTGTTGCCCCCGACGAGAGCTACGCGTCGATACCTACATTGCGAGCGTACAGTCCGGTTTTGCAAGCTCAACCTACGAGCTTCATCTGGTGATTCGGTGACAATACTGTTACCATATACATGTGGTAGTGATGTGTGTGAACACACTAGGACCGCCGGGGCATTTTTTCCCTCTTTAGGAGGTTTTTTCCATCGTGCATTGTATATACGCCCATCACTCTAGGTCTATCTATCTTTCCATTGCACACTAAGTAATACACTCTCTATTGTGTGCCTTGAGCTTCCTTCGTCTTCTCCAAGCTGTGTGTGTTTCTCTGCAACCCTAATTCCAACAATTGGTATCAGAGCAGGTCACGCCCTCCTGGGCTTAGTCGCCAGCTGCTCCAGCTGCTCCAGCACAAGCCTGCTCACTTTCTTTGATTTCAGTGAGCTTTGGCAAGAGTTCGTAGGTCGACAAAAATTTTGGGTGAGGTGGAAGATCTTGGTCTACTCAGAATTTTGATTTGGGCTCATTTCGGCCTCCGTTTCCACTACAGGGAGTACTGCACATGCTATTTCGTCATTTTGTGCAGAATTTCTGTCAGTGTCGTTTTCTGCATAACAGGTGCTTTATAGTCTTCTACGATTTGTGCTATGTAGCACAAGTTGTTCCTGCTCCGTTTCTCCTATTTTTGGGCAGTTTTCACATCAGGTGCAGCATTTACCATGGCTGACAACAACAACACAGATGTGTTCAAGATGTTTGCTACTAAGGACAGGTTGGATGGGGACAACTATGATGCAACATGTTCTTGTGTCAAAGGGTGTCTGGAACATTGTGCAGGGCATTGATGTACGTCCTGGTTCTGAGGATGTAGGCGATGTTGAGGATGTTGCAGGTCTTGTTGCAAGGATTGCAGCTGTTAGAGTTGTTTTGCCTACGACAGAACAAGCTCGTTGGGATGTTAAGGATGCGTAGGCTCATGCATTGATTGCGTTGTCTGTGAAGTGCACCATTCTTCCTCACATCCGTTCAACAAAATCTGCAAAACAGGCTTGGGATATTTTAGCAGGTCTTTATGCAATCCGCAATGAGGCTAAAATTGCTTTGCTGCGTAAAGAGTTGGAGTGGAAGATTATGCATGAGGAAGATGATATGGAGACTTTCCTTGCTAGTGTGAAGGATATCAATGAGCAGCTTATTTTTGTAGGTGAAGTCATTTCAGATAGTTCCCTTGTGCAGACTGTTCTTGATGCCTTACCAGATTCCTACCAGACTTTTGCTAGTACTTGGAGACTTATGACCCAAGGAAATCCTGAAGTTGTCAATTTTGATACATTATGCACATTGCTGTTTCAAGACTCACTTTCTAGAAAAAACAGGACTAGGTAGCGTGCAGTTGAATAGGCTTTTATTGCTTCTCAAAGAAAGGGTGGTAACAGTAATGTAGCCACTTCTTATGGTTCTGCTACGAGTGGCAAAAATTTTGTTCCTAATGCTTCTGCTGGCAATTCTGGTGATAAGGGCAAAAAGAAGATGCGTTGCGATTATTGTAAAGCCAATGATCACTTGATCCAGTCGTGTCCTAAGTTGAAGGCCAAAGAGGCTAAGAAGAAAGAGGGTGGTTCCACTGCAAATGCTGGTTCCACTACAAATGCAGCCATTGTTGAGTCTTCTATGAAAGGAGACTGTAATGCTCATGTTGATGCACAATGGGCTTTAAGCGCAGAGTGCACTTACAATCCCGTTGTCCATGATGCATGCTTGTCAGTTGTTGCTGCAGATTCACATGTGTGGTATTTTGACAGTGGTGCTACAAAGCACATTACGTCACATCGTGAATTGTTTACCTCTCTCAAGTCAGTCTCTCATGGGAATTCAGTCACTTGTGCCAACAACGCCTTTTATCCAGTTCAAGGAGTTGGAAAGATTGTGCTCACTGCTGCTAATGGCAGTTCCTTCACACTTGTTGATGCACTTTATGTACCTGGGATCAAGAAGAATCTCTTGTCTGTATCCGCACTTGCTAGACTTGGACTTGTAGTCAAATTTGTGGATGACAGATGTATAGTTCATGATCTCAGTTTTGGTGATGAAATTGTTGCATCTGGCCTTTTGTGCCGTGGGCTGTATAGGCTCACTTTGTATGACAAGTGTGGACAAAATTTTTCAAATGCTGTTGCAGATTCAAGGGCTATTTCAGATGCAAAACTTTGGCATGCACGTTTTGCTCATCTGAATTTTGCCAGTTTGCTCCATTTGCAGAAATCTGATATGGTTGCTTCTTTGCCGCCTCTTGAAGCACCTGTCAAACATGTTTGTGAAGGCTGTATTTTGGGTAAGATGCAGCGTTCTAAATTTCCAAAGGATGGTTCAGTTCGGTCCACATGCAGGTTGCAACTTGTACATAGTGATGTTTGTGGGCCCATGCAAACTCCGTCCTTGGGCAATTACCTGTACTTCGTGACTTTCATTGATGATTACTCCAGGCACGCATGGGTATTTCCGCTTAAAGCGAAGTCCGAAGTTTTTATGTGCTTCAAACAATTTCTGGCTATGGCTGAAAATGTCTCGAAATGTACTATGGTCACCCTCTGTTCCGATCGAGGGGGGGAGTATATGTCTCATGAATTTAATGCATTTCTAGCTACTCGTGGGATAAAACACCAATGTATAGTGCCTTATACACCTCAGCAAAATGGTGTTGCTGAGAGGAAAAACAGGTCACTGACGGAAATGGCACGATGTATGGTCAAAAGTCAAGCTTTGCCGCATTCTTTTTGGCTTGAGGCCATTATGTGTGCCACTAATGTACTTAACATGTGTCCTACGAAAGCTTTGCAGTCTATTACTCCATATTAAGCATGTCATGATAGAAAGCCTTCTATTGAGCATGTGCGTGTTTTTGACTATTTGGCATATGCTTTGGTGCGACAAGTGTAGCGCAGAAAATTGGATGATAAGGCTGTCAAATGTATTTTTGTTGGTTATAGTGCTGAAAGCAAAGGTTACAGGTTGTATCATCCGCAAACAAAATGTATTCTGGTTTCACAGGATGTAGTGTTTGTGGAAGATTCTGTTCAGCCCTTGCTGTCATGTACTAGAGACAGTAATGTAAGCTCACAGGACATTTATGACACTTTGTTGCCTCTTTTCAGTGGTGGAAATACGAATGTAAGTTCCAATGAGGCAAATGTACAGCCTATGGGGGTTTCTGAAAATGTTTTAGATCAGCCTATTAATGATGCAGATGTACATGATGTACTTGATGAGGAAAGGGCTGAAAATGAGCAGGCTAGAGGTATGCCAAAATGGCTGGTGCACACTTTGCGTGACAGTAAATTGGATGCACCTTTGTCTAGTCATACTCGTTCAGGATCTCGCCATGCATCTTATGCATCAGATTGTTATGCTTTGGCTGTGTCTAGCTTACATGATGTTGAGGAGCCTCTGATTTTTGATGAAGCACAAAATTCAGAAAATTGGATGGCTGCCATGCAATCAGAATATGATGCACTTATAGAAAATGACACATGGACTTTATGTGATTTGCCTCCTGGTTAAAAGGCCATTGGTACGAAGTGGGTTTAAAAGTTGAAACGCAAGCCGGATGGTGAGATCGATCGCCATAAGGCTCGACTTGTTGCAAAGGGTTATGCACATCAAAAAGGCATAGATTATGAAGAGACTTTTGCTCCCACTTGTCCTATGACTACTGTGCGTTTTCTATGTGCATTGGAAGCTCATTTTGGTTGGGATGTACATCAATCAGACATTGTTACTGCTTTCTTGAATGGTGACATATTTGAGGAAGTTTATGTAACGCAGCCTCGCAGTTTTGTCATGAAAGGAAAAGAGGACAAAGTGTGCAAATGTAACAAGGCTTTGTATGGGTTGAAGCAATCTCCTCGTGCTTGGTATGAGAAAGCTGACACTTATTTGGTCAAACAAGGCTTTCGTAACAGTCCAACAGAAAGCACATTGTATGTAAAGCGTGAGGGTGATGTACTTCTCATTGTGGTTCTTTATGTTGATGATTTGCTGATAACTGGACCAAATGAGAGACATATTGCTGAATTTAAGGCTGATTTGAATGCTACTTTCAAGATGAAAGATTTGGGGTTGTTGCATCGTTATTTGGATATACAGTTTAAGCAGTGTGATGGTGGTATTGCCTTGTGTCAGAAAGTTACATAGAGACATTGCTATGTAAGTTTGGACTTGAGGATTGCAAACCTATTGCCACTCCCATGGAAACAGGTTTGAAGTTGAGTCTACATGATGCTCGTGATCCTGCTGATGTCACTCTTTACCAAACTGCTGTTGGCTGCCTCATTTATGTATGCAACACGAAGCCGGATATTCAGTTTTCAGTCTCACAGGTCAGCAGATTTATGCATAGCCTAGGGTCTAAGCATTGGCAGGCTGCAAGAGGATTTTCCACTACCTTAGTGTCACTTTACATCTTGGCTTGTTTTATCCCAAGGGGGGATCATTGCCGCCAGACTTACATGCTTTTTCGGACTCGGATTGGGATGGTTGTTTTGATAGTGGTTTTTGTTTCATGCTTGGCAGTTTATGTATATCATGGTTGAGCAAGAAGCAACCTACTGTGGCCACTTCGAGTTGTGAGGCTGAGTACACGGTAGTCTTCACAGCTACGGTATGGTTGAGTGTGTATGGCTCAGACGCCTTATGGCTGATTTGGGTGTTGGACAGGACACTGCCAACACTATCTACACTGACAGTCAGAGCGCATTGGCAGTTGCGAGGAACCGAGTTTTTCATGCTCGCACAAAGCACATTGAGGTGCATTACCACTATGTCAGGGAGAGGCTCTCAGCAGGAGAGATCAGCTTGGCTTATGTGCCAACACAGGACAACCTTGCAGATCTTTTCACAAAGGCATTGTCTTGTGAGAAGCTTGAAGCTTTCCGCAAAGCTTTGGGCTTACTCCCCTTTCTGGATTGATCCTGTCCTCAGGGCATGGAACTTCCCTTTACTCATGTGCCAGCTCTCGTTCACTGCATCACTCCAGAGGGGATTTGTTGCCATATACATGTGGTAGTGATGTGTGTGAACACACTATGACCGCGGGGGAATTTTTTCCCTCTTTAGGAGGTTTTTTCCCCCGTGCATTGTATATACACCCATCACTCTAGGGCTATCTATCTTTCCATTGCACACTAAGTAATACACTCTCTATTGTGTGCCTTGAGCTTCCTTCGTGTTCTCCAAGCTGTGTGTGTTTCTCTGCAACCCTAATTCCAACACATACGTTATCTATTTTTGCATTTCATCCTATCCACGCGTTCACATTGAGTAGAGCTACACATTAGGCACTTCAGTTTTTGGAAAAAACGACCTGCAAATTTTGGCCAGACATCCTACGTGATTTTGCACCGAGTGTTTAGGGTTGGGATTTTGGTTCATGGACCTTAGGGAGAGCGACCTATTGGTGTTAGTAGGGTCTCCTTCAAGTTCTGTGGAATTTCGAGACTGTTTGATGGGTATTCGGCTCTAGAAAGCGTTGTAAGAAATCTCCTCTTATGCACTCCTGAAGGCTGTAGCTTAGACATTGGGTAGAGACCTCTGTAGGAATTAGTCTAGAGTCGGTCGAGTGTAGATTGACACCCTATGGTTGCTTCCACGCGCCTGCGGGTCGAGCTTCGTCCTTAGCTGACAAATCTTGTTAGGTGAGTTCTCGCTGTGCTGACGTCCGTCGCGGCGTATCCGCCAACATTGGCGCTGCTGTCGGGGACGAAAACCCTAGGTAGGTGACCGAGACTAGTCCTTGAGGATAGGGATTCTTTGGCTTGCCAGAGTCTCGTTTTACATTTAGATAGGATCAGAGAGTGGAGGACTCTCTAGGTCTTAGAGGGAGTCTAGGGAGCGTGGTTCTCTCCTAGATCCTTCAACTTAGGTAGACTTAGGTATTAGTTGAGTTGTGGTGTAGAGAGTAGGAGTTTGAGTGGTAGAAGTGGTGAAAGGAGAGCTTGAGAGCCCGGAGAGGCTAGGAAGCAACCGAAACACCATTATCACCATTTCACATGATGAGTAGGAGTAGGGTAAGTAGGACATCATTATTCATGATCCAGAGCACTTCATGCATGTTATACTTGCTATTAGGTTCATCACAAGGTTGTAAAAGACGCAAAAGAGTGTTTGAAATTTGAAGTGAAGTTCAAAAGTTATTGTGAGTGTTTCTGATAGAGCTACAGAGCATCAAGAGCATTTTTGTCAGGAAAAAATTACATTTTAAGCCAGGAGACATCCTACGCGTAGGATGTATACAGACTAATGTGGTGAGAATTTTGAAGTTTTGAGTTGACGAATGTGTTCAAAAGGTAGGTTTTACCCTATTTTCACCTAGAAAGTGGAAATTTGACCATATCTTGACAGGATAAGGCCAGTTAGAGAGAAATTGCCAGACTTCCCTACCCAAATCGTGCCAAGGCATTATTTTAAGACCAAAACTATAGGATGGCTGCATGAGCATGATCTGCATGATATATTGAGTGACTAAGAAAGGTTTCATCTCATTTGGGTGAGAAAATTGGGTTTTAAGCAGACTTTAGCACTTTTGACTGAAAAGGGCTAGAACAGCTAAAATTGGGGTCTTTTGAAATCCAAACCAAAATCTAAGCATAGCACTGGGTTGCTGACATCAAGGGGAAGCTGTGGCTCAAGTCTGGGGTCAGACAGGTCAAAAAGACATCCTACGCGTAGGATGTCATCTGTGTGATTTTGCACTTCAAATCCAGATTTGAGCATACCAAAGTGATCAGCACCTTAAGGAGAGTCTGTGCTTTGCATGTGAAGCTATTTTGATCAGTTAGACATGCTACGCGTAGAATGTCTAATGCATGAAATTGGAGCCAGAAACTGACTGTAGACATAGCAGGGTGTTGTATAGCTTGAGGCAAGCCTCCTAGTCAATTTTGGTCCAAATTGGAGTTGATTTGACTAGTCAGACCAACATCAGGCTATCGGAATAGATTTTTGATCCATTGACTAGCTTATAGGTGTCCAAATCAAAAAGAAAAAAAAGCTGTGGACTCAGCACTTCAAGGGGAATCCATAGTGAAAAAATCCATGCAAAACAGAGTAGGAGACATCCTACGCGTAGGATGTCTACTGGGGCTTAGGGAAAAGAAAATTTGACTGAGGACATACAGTGAGGTTCCAATTGAATTGAGGATTCCATAACTTCTTTCAGAAGTGAATTTGGACCTTGTTTCACCTTTTGACGGAGCAAAGATGGAATTCAGACCTTTCATGTAAATTGACCGACATCCGAGGGAAGTACAGTTCCAGATTAGCAGACCTAATCTAGAACATCAGAAGTGTATAAAATAAAGTAGTGGTTGAGGTTAACTCTCCAGTTATATCAATCATTACTAAAAACACCTCTAGCGGTTAAATGCTTTGATTCAATTGCCAAAATTAAACGCTTGTGTATTCAGTGGTGGCAAAGCAAGAAGTTGTGCAGAAACTGATCCTTTGCAAGGTGAGTGGTTGGATTTGTGTTAAGTTGCATTACTAAGTTTGATGAATTTAAGATCAGGAAGACACATTTTTAGAGACCAAAAGGTGAAAAATGATCAGAGTAGTTTAGTATCCACCAAGGAGAGTGTAACCCAGGCAAGGCTAGATCCACTAGGACCGATTATTGAGGAGGGTAGTGATACTGACACTTCATCCGATAAATCCTTCTTCATGATGGGTAGTCAACATCCAAGAGGTTTCACCAACGAACCTATGCTAGGAGGAAGCACCTCCCTAAATCCTTTGAACGATTCCAAGTTCACTGTAATCTTCTTAGAAGGAACAAACTCGAGGGGAGCCCTAGTTTATTCTGACTATCGAGGAAGCAAGTGTATTTGTATTGAAGAAAGACCGGCTCAGAGACTGGAGATAATTTGAGTCTATGATGATGGAGATAGATTCCGAGACAAAAAGGGGAACCACTATCTGATAGTTAGTAACCCTGAGGATTACAACAGATATGGAGATAACGTTGTGAGCGGGATGAAAACACACACAGCGCCTCTATAACGACCCGACACACACTCTTGGGAAGATACACACACACACACTATGGGGCACCACTCGGCTTACACAACACACCTGGCCGAGACAGGGAACACACCTCTGGAGTGAGAGGAGAGAGACTATCCACTTGCCCACTCCACACAGACACACACATACACACACACACACCCAAAAAACTCAGCTCAAAAGAGGAGAATTTCTGATGTTTAGATACAAATGAGCTTGGGCCAACACCAATGGGGCAAACAGCTCACACAATATGGGTAAAATAAGCCAGATACAATCACAAACTGGAGCAGAAACTTCGCTCATAGGAGAAACTTACACAGAAAAACAGCAGGAAAAGAGTGAGGAATTTGGCAAAATGGACAGCGCAATCGCGTCCGGAACGGCCCAAAACCCCAGTCTACAATGTCAAAGTGCTCAAATCCGACCTCGGATGAGCAGTTTACGGCCAAAACAGGCTCCAAAATGAGCAAAAACACACCTGCGGCTGTTCCTCCTCTCTTCTCCACGTTTTTTCTGGTCTTCTCTCTGTTTTTTCAGTTCCCACACTTAGCTTTATTAGTTGGGCACCCTTGGCCTTTTAGATGACCTCAAACGGACCCCGAACAGGCCAAAAACTGACCTCGCAGTGCATAGTTGTCACCTTTTTGCATCATTCGCACACCTGGCACTCAGCTTTTTTCCAATAATGCATCTCGCCACCACGTGAAGTGGCCCCAAAAAGTGGTCCTAATGATGATCTTTTTGCATAACTCTCACCAGAAAACACCCACGTTGTGTTTGTCCTCATCCGCGTGCAAATATTGACCTCGTTCGCCCTCCTGACGCCACTAGATGCCATCTGACGCACCTGCTGACCTCACGTCGTCGGCCCGCGGATAGCTTCCTCGAGAAGTTTTACGCGCTATAAACTCCTCATTATTGTAGAAAAAACATACTGGTACTGGTGATAGTGAAAATCGATGCACTATGTACATGCTGTCCTACCTGTACACGTGTGGGCCCCACGTAACCACCTGGCTCTGGAAAATGGGCAATACTTTATTTGATGCACCATGCATGGGTATGTACATATGCGCAATCCCTTGCTCCAAAAAACTCCTGACATAATTTGCCCATCCCCTAGCCTGCTAGATCATTCATGATCAGCAGCAGCAAAGAGAGATATGAGACTCGCCGCATCACAAGTCTCCTCATCCTTCACCAACATTTCTTGCTCCACCGACAACTCATCTTGTTCCACCATCATCAATCTAGCATGATACAATTTAAGACGCAATCCATTTACCCTTGACTTATGTAGAACACCATCCAGGTTAGCCAGCTGATATGTGCCATTTGGAAAACACTCTACTACCTTGAAAGGGCCTTCCCACTTAATTTGAAACTTCTTTTGGAAGGTGTTGTCCAGCTTACTGTTGTAGCGCAAAACCAAGTCATGTTGCTTGATACCCTTACTTTTGACCTTTTCATTTAGCTTTGTCAAAGCCTTATCCTGCCTCTGCCCATAATGCTCCAAAGCGCTCATCCTATCCAACTGGACCTCTTGTAACTGCAAGAGCCTCTCTTTGAATGCATAACTAGGCGGCCCAAGCAACTTCTCTAACATCTTGACCGCAGGCAACTCTACCTCCACAGGCAATAGTGCTTCCTTTCCATACACCAAATGAAATGGAGTAAACCCTGTACCTGTCTTCACCGAAGTACGGTAAGCCCATAATGCACTAGGCAATTCCAAATCCCAATTCTTTCCTTGGTGCTCTGTCACTTTCGAAAGAATCTGTACCAACTCACCATTGAATCTTTCATTCAAGCCATTACACTGCGGGTAATAAGGAGTGGTATGCTGGTGCCTAATCTTCATCTTTGCACATAAAAAATCTAGCAGTTTAGCTCTAAAGCCAGGCCCCTTATCTGAAAGTAACTCCAGTGGCACCCCAAACTTGCAACATATTTCATCATACACAAATTTTGCCACATCCTTTGCAGTGATCTGTTTTACTGCTATAGCCTCTGCCCATCTAGAGAGATAGTCCACTGCCGTCAAGATATAGCTTTTGCCCCTGCTTGTGATAGGTAACGGGCCTATTGCATCAATCCCCCACTTTTCAAACACATCAAACGCCATAATGGTTTTTCGTAGCTCTGGCTTCAACACTCTCTTCCCAAATGCTTGACACCTATTGCAAGACCTACACCAATGGTGAACATCCTTGTGCAAACTAGGCCATACATACCCCTCTTGCAAAATCTTATGCAAGGTGATCTTTAGAGCAAAATGGCCACCACATGCGCCTTCGTGATTCTCTTCCAACACTCTGTAAAGCTCCTCCCGCCAAGGTACACGTCTCAACACGAGATCAGCCCCTTTCATGTATAAGACATCACCAATCAATTTGTACCTGTATGCTCTACGCACAAAGCCATACTTCTTAGACTTCTGAATCTCCTTTGGAATGATTCCTGTTAGCAAAAACTCCTCTTCTTGAGCCAAACTTTCCCGGCCATGATAAAGAGGTAAAGTGGTCCTCAACACAAATAGCTCCCCAATCATGCCTTGAGCTGCTTCATGTGCCTCTCCATTTAGAGCACGTTCAATGTGTCTGATACTCCATGCTTCAAACTTTTTTAACAGGCCTTTAATTCTGAAGCACATTTCCTTCAATGAGGTGTTCTTGCTCTTCCACACACCCAACACTTGCTTCACCACTAACAAGGCATCACCTTTTATGCTCAACCTTCGAACCCCATGCTTCAAACAAATGTGTAATCCGGCTTCCAATGTAGCATATTCAGCCTCATTGTTACTATGAGCATCCAATTTGAACCCTCTCTTGCATACTAGCTTCCCCTCTGGATCATAAAGTGCTATACCCCCTGAAGCTGCATCATGGCTCTTTCTGTATGAACCATCAAAGAACAACACATGTGCATTGCTGATCTATGGCACTTCTTCAACTACCTTTCTCACCACCTCTTCCTTAACAATAAGGGGATTCTCCTTGTAGGTCAACAAATCAGCTAGGGTAGCCCTTGTACTATCTTCCACTAGAAAAGAGAACTCAAACTCTTGCAGCTCAATTACCCATTTCTTCACCACATTTGACATGTTAATACCATTAATTAACTGTGGCAAAAAGGCATAACTCGTCAAGAAAACAAAAGGCCGTGGTAGCAAGTAATGACGAAATCGTCGACAAGCAAATATTACACTAGCCATCACTAGCTCTACTTCCGATAACTTTCTCTCCGCTACCAACTTCACTCGGCTTGCACAATACACTGGCCTCATATAATGGCTGCCCTTCCCCTTTTGCAATAGCATGGCTCCAATGGCATCATCCCCCACTGATGGATTTACATAAAAAACTTTCTCCCAATCAGGAGCCTGCATGGCTGACAACCCCCCTAACACCTCTTTCACCTCTTGAAACACTTCTTCACACTTGTCATCCCATTGCAATGGATCATGCTTTGCCACTTGCTGTAATGGATAAAGAAGCTGCGAAGACAATGGAATAAACCGTGCCATGTACTTCACTTTGTGTATAAAGGTTGCCAATTGCTTCGTACTCATAGGTGATGGAAGAAGAATAATAGACTTCACCTTATCTGGATCAGCCTCAATGCCATTTTCTGACACCATATGGCCCAATAACTTCACCCTTGGCTGTGCTAGATGACATTTCTTTGGATTTAGTTGTCCTCCACATTCATCATATCGAGCCAATACCATCTGCAGCTTCTCATGGTGTTCAGCCCTACTGCTATAAACACAGAAGTCATCCATAAAAGCCTTAACACAACTACCAATGAATGGTTCCAGCACCCAATCTGCTCTTTCTTGATAGAAAGATGGTCCATTTGACAACCCAAACGGCAACACTGTGTAGCAATAGCAGCCCCATGGCGTAATAAATGTTGTTTTTGTGCGGTCTTTAAGAGCAATCTTCAATTGAAAATAGCCTGAAAAACCATCACACACACTGTACCTCTCATAACCTGCCACTGAATCCAAGATCTGATCGATGAATGGAAGAGGATATGGGTTCTTCTTAGTGGCTGCGTTTAAGGGTTTAAAATCTACACAAATTCTCCACTTCCCATCCTTCTTTGGACTGACTACTACTGGACTCACCCATTCTGTGGTCTCCACTGGAACTATGAACCCTGCCTTCAATAACTTGTCCACCTCTACCCGCAAGGCTTCCATTTGCTCTTGACCCATCCTTCTTATCCTTTGCCGTACTGGCTTAGCACCTTCTTTCAGCTCTATATGCATCTCTTCGCCCTTGAACCCTCTGATCTCTTCATATGAAGTAATGAACAAATCAGGAAAACTAGCCAGCATATGCAAAAATATATCCTTCTCCATAGCTGAGAGGTCTCCACTAATCATTTGCGTCATTAATTCCTGCTTTTTTGACAACTCAACCTTGGTTTGCATCAGCCCTTCAATCACTTCATAAGGTCCTTCACTTTCATCTTCAACTTCATTCGCAAATGCGACTAAACCACACTCCTGGATTTCTTTATCCATCAAAAGAAATGCAACATCAACATCCTCATCACTGCTGGTAGTGCTATCACTGTCCTCATCTGTCACCGTGGAAGAGTCTTCATCACTAGACTCATCCTCATCTTCATAAAGCTCCTCTAATCGTTTCCTTGTGTCCATATTATAAAGCTTCTTGGTACCTGTCTTTCCATAGAGGCTAATTGTACCATGTCGCCAATCTTGAACAGCTCCCACTGCACGTAACCATGGTCTGCCCAGTATAATAGGATATGCTCCCAACCCTGCTGGCATCACATGAAAATCAACCACTGCCTTTGCATCATATGCCTCCAATTCTAAGCTCTTTACAACACCCAAGCATTTTACTTTTTGATGGTTTGCCAATCTGATCCGAAAACCTGACACCCCAGCCACTGTGAGACCCATCTTCTCAACGCATGAGTGTGTTATGACGCATATTTGGGCTCCGCCATCCACATAACCTTGTCCCAAATTTTTCCTTTTATGCCACACATCTACTATTGGACAAATGTCTGGTAGCTCGTCCATTGCCAACACCTTCACTGAACCTCTCTCTGGCTCTTTCTCCATTGGGTTAACCATCCTCTTCCACTGTCGCTTTAGTTTAGGAACCATTTCTATGAGCTGCCCAAAAGTAACATCTGCCTTCCTGCTCGTCAGATCCTCCTTCAAGTCATAGCTTAATTGCCCATCCCCTAGTGGAAAATCTGAAACATGAAACTTTCGACGAGCTCTCCTTTTCCTCTTGGCCTTGACATCCTCACCTTCATGGCTCTTTCCTTTCTTCTTACTAGGACCTGGGGCACTTCTTCCTTCCTTATCCTCTGTGGTCCTCTTCCCAATAGGCATCACTAATGTATCCTCTAGCTTTGATGCCTTCTCCAAGGTGACTACACTTAGCACTTTTGTCTTTCCCTTTTCCTCCTGGGTCAGTCCACTGGTTCCTTCGTCTCCCTTAATTTCGATGCCATAATCATTTGACCTAGTTAGCACCTGTCTTGGCAATGGATACATGTCTCCCCCCATCCTTGGTGGCTTATCACATTGCGGGCTGATGTGACCCAACTCTCCACAATTATAACATGTGGGCGTCTGCCTCCAAAATCTACTATTACTTTGTCCAGCACCATTCCTAGGTCTTTCTTCACCTCCTGGCTGATTTGCAAACCGCCCTCGACCTCGATTATTTCCCACTTGACCTAGCATGTTTAGGCTGAGATTCTTCATCAGATCAACCACTTGCCTCATGTCTTGCCTTAGGCCATCATCTTGCACTGCTATAGTGACCACTGCTGGCATAACCTGAGTAGTAACAGGAACCACTGGTTCATGATGAACCCCTGACATGCGCCCTTGTAAAGACTCTATAGGCTGAAATTCAGACCTCATTGGCAAAGACTCCACCCCTAACTGGCTCATTTTCCTCAGCTTCCACTCTTTGTTCCTTGCTACCTCTAGTGCATCTTCATATGTCCTAGGCTTCTTTAGCTCCACTCTCCAACGTATATTCTCCCAAAGACCAGCCAAGAACCTGTCCTTCTTCATCATGTCAGGCGGGGGTACCTGTGGTGCTAAAGCCTTGCACATTCGCTCCCATGCCAATGAAAACTTACGTATGTACGCATCTACTGGCTCACCTTCCTTTTGCACCAAAGCCTGTACTTCTTGCCACACTTTGTCAGGGTCTTCTATCTTCACAAACTCCACTTCCAATCCATGCCTTAGATTGTCCCAACTCAATCTTATAGGTGGATCAGCCATACGCAACTCCTCTTCAAATGCTTTGGACCAAGCTCGTGCATCACTCTTCAAACAAATTTGGAGAAGGCGTAACATTTGCGTAGGGTCATGAATCTGGTTGCTAATGCAGGCAACCTCCATCTTTTCCAAAAATTCTTCCACATCTTCATCACTTCTTCCATGAAACTCGGGATAAGAGAAAGCCATGGCTACCCAAATTATGATGCTTTGAGAACCCCTTCGAACACACGTGCAAGAACCCAAAACTTTTCACTTCCCAATCCCTAGAAACTTCAATGGAGCTCAACTTTAGATAAGGACAAACACATGCACATCAAATGAGTTTTCATAGTTGATCATCGGAATGACAACAGGCAAAGGACATTCCAGGATCTCTCTCAATCTTCTTGGCCCAAACATAAAGACTATGCGCTGCTGGAAAAAGATCTTCCTGGACACATGAACATTAATCTGAATTCTTTGCGTTAAATGAAAAGGAGTGAACTGAGGGCCATTTTGATCATCCATTAAAGCCAACCATGAAGCTCCCAAGAAGGCACACCTGACTCAACCTCTGATTTTGCCAAAATTTCAGCAGCATAACAGCATAAATGGCTCAAAATACCAAAAAACCAGCCATCATAACTTGGGCAAATTTCGACAGAGTTTCCCCAGAAGTAGAGCAGTAGGAACCCAAAATATAGACTGTCTATGTATGCATAAACTGTCAACAATAGAACCCGAGCATCAAGTAGGACTCACTAGTACATAGCCTATGGCGAGGTCACGAAAAGGGTGCTCCAGCTACCTGTATCACCGAAAGGATCTCCACATTTGAGAATCCCTCAGCTCAATAAAAACCTCACGCTATCGACCCTCACACGAAGGCTAATGCAAATCGCATATAGTCAAGTCTCAGAAATGACTATCTTCCAGACCAAGTCTCAGAAATGGCTGGGACTGCCAAATAAAACCATATATGGCTCCACAAAGGCGTACAATGGCAGTTTCCACAAGTAACGTACAATCCAACAGACAATGCGCTCAAATAGGCGCCAAGTGATGCATTCCCACAACAACTGCAAGTGACATCACTGTACTCCAGCTACCTGTACCTGTGTGAATCACCTGTACCTGTCCCTGTCCCTGTTCCTGTAACCTGTAACCTGTAACCTGTAATCTGTAATCCCGAAGCTCGAAGCTCGAAGCTCGAAGCAGAAGGTACTCGAAGAAGATCCTCCGTGGGGGCGCCAAAAGAATGTGAGCGGGATGAAAACACACACAGCGCCTCTATAACGACCCGACACACACTCTTGGGAAGATACACACACACACACTATGGGGCACCACTCGGCTTACACAACACACCTGGCCGAGACAGGGAACACACCTCTGGAGTGAGAGGAGAGAGACTATCCACTTGCCCACTCCACACAGACACACACATACACACACACACACCCAAAAAACTCAGCTCAAAAGAGGAGAATTTCTGATGTTTAGATACAAATGAGCTTGGGCCAACACCAATGGGGCAAACAGCTCACACAATATGGGTAAAATAAGCCAGATACAATCACAAACTGGAGCAGAAACTTCGCTCATAGGAGAAACTTACACAGAAAAACAGCAGGAAAAGAGTGAGGAATTTGGCAAAATGGACAGCGCAATCGCGTCCGGAACGGCCCAAAACCCCAGTCTACAATGTCAAAGTGCTCAAATCCGACCTCGGATGAGCAGTTTACGGCCAAAACAGGCTCCAAAATGAGCAAAAACACACCTGCGGCTGTTCCTCCTCTCTTCTCCACGTTTTT
Organism: Adiantum capillus-veneris; assembly: GCF_014529385.1. Lineage (NCBI taxonomy): Eukaryota > Viridiplantae > Streptophyta > Polypodiopsida > Polypodiales > Pteridaceae > Adiantum > Adiantum capillus-veneris. The sequence goes on along the minus strand of NC_140952.1, from coordinate 29,856,023 downwards.
TCTGGTCTTCTCTCTGTTTTTTCAGTTCCCACACTTAGCTTTATTAGTTGGGCACCCTTGGCCTTTTAGATGACCTCAAACGGACCCCGAACAGGCCAAAAACTGACCTCGCAGTGCATAGTTGTCACCTTTTTGCATCATTCGCACACCTGGCACTCAGCTTTTTTCCAATAATGCATCTCGCCACCACGTGAAGTGGCCCCAAAAAGTGGTCCTAATGATGATCTTTTTGCATAACTCTCACCAGAAAACACCCACGTTGTGTTTGTCCTCATCCGCGTGCAAATATTGACCTCGTTCGCCCTCCTGACGCCACTAGATGCCATCTGACGCACCTGCTAACCTCACGTCGTCGGCCCGCGGATAGCTTCCTCGAGAAGTTTTACGCGCTATAAACTCCTCATTATTGTAGAAAAAACATACTGGTACTGGTGATAGTGAAAATCGATGCACTATGTACATGCTGTCCTACCTGTACACGTGTGGGCCCCACGTAACCACCTGGCTCTGGAAAATGGGCAATACTTTATTTGATGCACCATGCATGGGTATGTACATATGCGCAATCCCTTGCTCCAAAAAACTCCTGACAACGTGGTAAAAGGAAAAATGGTTTCAGAAACTCAAGAACCGCCACCAAACATTGATCGACCTGGAGTGTTTTTTATGTATGATAAGAAAACAACCAGGGTCTCTACTCATAATGAGAATGTGGGAATTTACAAGCATGAGAGCGAGGGAATAGTCTCTTACTTTCATTGCAAAGAAACCTACCCAAAGGAATTAAGCAAAGACAAGGTTCGTTACTTATTCTCTTATAAAATTGCTATGGGGAAAGATATCGTTTTTGTTGATCGGTACAGGCGAGAATACAACATATTCTCCCAGAGGAGGTAGAAAAGGAAATAGTTCCAGAAGCATCAACATATGCCTTGAAGAATTGCCAAGAGCCACCTACACCCCTAGCAAGTCGACAAATCCATTTTCAGAAGATTATGACGTGACCTCACATTCTACCCGACAGCAACATTCAACAACCAGAGCCAACCAGTAACCCAGCCATCATTGCAGGCATGGCTTTGACAAAGTGCAACATTAGAACAAGACCTAAACCGAGATGGTTATCAAGCCGCACGAGGGCTAAGGTCAACAGAGCCTCGAAGACCACCCATAGAATGAATTCGAAGAGATGAACCATCTCTTGCAAGAACCGTTAGAAATTATGGCTTAGGAGCACCACTGGGAGAGGAACCCGCTCACTTATCGAAGGCCAGAGGAAGTATATCGATTAGGACAAGGAGATCCAATGATGAGATTTGTAGACCATCGTAGAATTAGACCTTCTTAGGTGCAAAAATGGGTAAACAAGAAATACACAGGAAACAGAGATCTTGGGGATCATGTAGCAGCCTTTGTGCGTGTAATTAGAGCTGAAGAGATGTTAGACTTCCCTACCCAATTTGCAGGGTTTGGACTGACCCTAGAGGATGATGCTGCTACTTGGTTTGACTCTATGGAGCATAGAAACTTTGACTCTATGGAAGAGGTGTTTGACGAGTTTATTGAGGAATTCTCACAAAGGGGGAAGCTCATAATACAGTCTCACAAATCCATAATTCAAACAGAAAGATGGGGAGTCTGTGCGAAAGGCTTTCCTAAGACTAAAAAGGTATGTTAAGTTCTGTCCTGTGGAAGAACTGCCAACTCAGTATCGAGACTTATGCTTATATTTATCCAAGGACTGAGGAATACAGATCTCCAGAAGGACTTACATATGAAGAGGAGCACGTTGTTAAACGAGTTAACTAAGGAGGCTCTTTACCTTGTTACAGACAATTGTGCGGTCTACAAAGAGGGTGAGTTCAAGGATCTTGACGTCGATTCATCCTCACAACAAAGTGGAAGCAAGTCCGCTAAGACAGCACCAAAGGGAGAAGTAGCTGTAAATCAGGAGCAACTTGTAGAGGAAGTGCTAAAAAAGATTAACCTGTATGCCAAACCACAGGCTAAATATCCCAAGTGGTGTGCTATTGAACAAAAATGGAAAAACCATGGGACGGAGGAATGTTATTATAACAAGGGGTATGTGAGAGAACGACCTTATGCTCCCCAAGATCAGGTAGCATCTCCTCAAATTCCACCGATGCCAAGGTATCAAGCAGGCAACCTACCAGGACCTGTAGGTGTAGAAAGACCACAACCAGTGTTGGAGAACCAACCACCCCTACCAGGATTATGACCAGTTGGCATAAGATACACACCAACCGTAACCGAACCAAAAGAGAAGGCTTTAGTGCCTATGCATGCATATTACGAAGATCCCAATGGATATGTTGCAAATCTTACCTATTATCCACTGGAAGAACCCTCAACGTTAGAATCATGGAGCATGATGGGAAGTGCAAGACCTCCAACAGCTGCACAGGCAGCAGGAGAAGGGAGGTATAGTTTGGATGAACGGACATTATTGTTCATAGCCAACGGAGGCATGGGCGGGCAGAGACATGTATACCAACAAAGAGGAGCTCAAGGAGTATCTCATCAGCCTAAGGGACCCTGCTACAACTGTGGTGGAGACCATTGTCTAAGAGACTGTCCTCATGATGAAATCGTTGGAGTCAACGCATATTGCACCGAGTGTGGAGTTACTCATTTGATTCCGGATTGCCCTAAGAACCCGAGCAAAGGAGCAAAAACTACTTTGAACATGCTGGAAGCAGTGCCTTCTAGTGGAGGGTCAGAAAACGAGACAATAATACCTATTCAGACCGTGACACGAGCCCAAGCTCAAAGAATGACGAATGAACCCATAATTGAAGAACCAAAAACCGATGCCCCAAGGTCAGAAAGGAAAAATCAGAGAAGCACTTGAAAAGCTAGAAAGACGCATATGAAAGCCAGGAGAGAACGAGAGCAAAAGGCTCTATCCAAGGAGTTAAAACACACCAAGGATAGATTAGAGTGGTTAGAGGATCTAGCTAGCCTAAGCTCACACACTGCGGCAACCATAGCACCCAAGGAAAAAGGAGAACCCAAAAGTGTAGGATCAGGAGGATCAGTGTTGGCACAAAACTTAAATGAGCAGTTAGATGCACTTCTAAAATCTTACGAAGCCAGACTAAAAAAGAACCAAACCCAAGAGCAAAGATGGATGACTTATCCGTATGCTAAAATAAAAAAACAGAGGTTGGAAATGTGTAGAAAGATAATTGAAACATCTCAATCTCTGATATAAAACCTGCTTGGTAAACCTGCAAGTTGGTATGAAGTACCAGCTCCAACCCCTATCAAACCAACTTTAGAGAAACAAGTAGAAACAAAGGAAAGACTCACGAATACCTATGAGTCTAGGGGAGAACCTATCATAGTGCCAAATACAACAGATGAGACAAGTGAGGGGTTCCAGCCTAAAACAACGGTCTGGATGACTTGTGGAAGCAAATCCGTGATGCCAACGAAGCTAACAAGGTGAGTTGCCACAAGAATAGCACGAGAAAAGAGAAAAATGAGAACTTCCCTCCTATTGAAGAATTTGAGACAAGATCACAAATGAACTTTGATATGCATTCATAGGGGGGAGACCAGGGATCAATTAGTTTGGGGCACAGCCAACCAGATTCGTTGAAAACTCTACCCTCTTACTTAGGAGAGTATGAAGCCAAGTATGAGGTGAGAGCAATCCCATCTCAAAGACTTTCTTCTAACAAAGTGATGGATTCACAAGGGTTGATTGACTTATTGTCCACCCGTGTGGCATGAAAAATCACATTAGCCGAACTCCTAAGGTTACGACCAAACATGTGGACCACCGTAGGCAAATGCTTAGAAAACTTTGGAGTGAAAGACCCCACCTCGAAGCTTCAAGAAGGGATCAGAGAATTGGACAAGCCTCAACTAAACACAAGGCCAGTACCTTTAAACAAGGTTGGAGAATATTGCGAGGGAGAACATGGAAACACCACGCTACCAATAGAATTCCAACGAGTAGTTTCCAAAGCTATTCTTGACAGTGGAGAAGGAGTCGCTATTTCCACCAAAGAAAACTGGAAAAAATGGGGAAAACCGGCTTTGAGAGCTACCAGAATGAGATTGCAATTGGCAAACGGGTTCATGGAAAAGCCTCTAGGACTCTTAGAAATAGTAATTGTCACCTCATGCGGAATCGAGTATGAGCATACATTTGCAATAGTCGATTTTGACAAAAAGAACAATTACGAGATCATCTTGGGAAGACCATTCATGCGACAATTAAAGATGGTCCAAGATTGGGGGTACGACCACATATACCTCAGACATGGTGAGACTACAACCAAAATACACCTGAAAGACCATAGTTACAAAGATGTAAACCAGACACCAGTGGAAGAGCTTGATTCAGCTACATTGGCAGGATTGAAACTCCCAGCATGGTTAGGGCAACAAAAAGAGCTATGGATGTGCGGAGCTTCACATTGTGGGAGCTTAAAAAGAGAGGAATTCATCTTAGAGAGAGCGGTTGAGGACAAGGATTATATTTCGGAACCTTTTCCTGAAGATGCCTTGGAACCTCTGGAATCGGAACACATACTAGCAACATTGGATGTTTGTACCATTACATATAGCTCGACGACAAAATTTTGCGATAAGGATGGCTATGATGTGCTACCCTATTACATGGTAAGCCTTATACCAGGAGGAGATGAGATTGTAGAACCACCAAAACAAGAAGAGTTATATAACTCCTTTGAGCATCTGGAGATGAATAACGATGCAGATAATGAGTGTTCAGACAACTCAAGAGAGCGTGGGGAGAAAATAGAGAATATCAAGTTTTATGATTTTGCCAATCAGCACCCTAGACACCAGGAACTCTATAGGAGAAAATGAGCAGAAAACAAAATGAGAGAGAACCTGATGCCCAGGATAAAAGATAAAACTCACTATCTAATGCTTGTCAAAGAAGAGGATTGTGTAAAAGACCAAATATCAGGAAGATTCTCGAGAGTGCGAAGAAAAGGAACGCAAGAGGAAATGAAACAAGTACGAAAAGCTAAAACAGAAACAAAATCACACAAATCTCAAGAATCAAAACAAGAAACAACAAAAGACTCAGAGTGGACCAAATTGGAGCGTAAAAAGAAATACCAAGAACTAAAACGGTCTTTACGAGAGGTATGGACTACTGAGGGAGAAAGTGATGGTAAAGAGGAGTTAGAAAAAGGAAACATGAATGTACCATCACACTATCGGAAATTCACCATTCAGGACAGAAAAATCATAATGACACCACCAGTCAGGGAAAGAATAAACCAGGAATCTTACGATGGGCCGGAAAATGCAAAACGGATAGACCTCGCTGAACTAGGAGAAAAGCCTCAGCCTGTCTATATCGCAACTGATTTAGAGCCCGAAGAAGAAGATTGGCTAACACAACTTCTCAACAAGTATAAAGATGTGTTTGCATGGTCCTACAAAGACCTCAAAGGAGTTGATCCATCGATATGCCAACATACAATTCCTTTGAAACCAGATGCCAAACCTAGCAAACAACGTCCTTATACATATAATGACACATTTGCTGAATGAATCAAAGAGGAGATTGACAAGCTGATGGATGCTGAATTCATCTATGAAATCGAGCATACAGATTGGGTGTCACCCATTGTGGTTGTCCCCAAAAAGAATGGAAAGCTGCGAGTGTGTTCGAACCTCAAAAAGGTAAATGCAGCCACCATAAGGGATAATTATCCCTTGCCGATCACAGAACATGTACTTGAGAGGGTAGCCGGGAAACGGGCTTATTCCTTTCTAGATGGGTTTTCAAGGTATAACCAGCTGGCAATTGCAATAGAGGATCAACACAAAACAGCGTTTTCCACAGAATGGGGAATTTATGCGTATCGAGTTATGCCTTTTGGCTTAACTAATTCCCCAGCTACCTTTCAAAGGTTAATGATGCATGCATTCAAAGAATACCTGAGAATATTCTTAGAAATATACATGGATGATCTTTGTGTACACTCTCTTCTACGAGAAGAACATATTGACCATTTACAAAAGGTATTTGAGAAATGCAGAACATATCAAATCTGTCTTAACTCGTAAAAGTGCATTTTTATGGTTAGGCAAGGCCGTATCTTAGGACACATTGTCTCAAGAAATGGCATAACTTCTGACCTAGACAAAATCAAAGTCATAGTAGAACTGCCTAGGCCTACTAATGCGAAACAAGTGCAATCCTTCATGGGACACTGCGGATATTATCGAAGATTCATATATATGTATGCAGTCATTGCACAACCTCTGTATCGTCTGTTAGTCAGTTTCGACTGGACTGAGGAGTGTGAAACTTCATTCCAAAAGCTGAAAGAAAACCTTGTATCAGCACCCGTACTTAAGGCACCAGATTGGGAAAAGATATTCCATGTTCACATTGATGCATCTGCATATGCAATCGGGAGTATTCTGGCTCAACCTGGAGACGGAACAATGGATTTTCTAGTTTGTTATGCAAGCCGATAGTTAAACAGTGCAGAAAAGAACTACACAATCACCAAAAGAGAGGGGTTAGGAATGACTTATGCTGTAAAGAAATTTCGGCATTATTTGCTCGCAAATAAATTTGTGTTCTTCACAGATCATCAAGCTCTTTTGTATCTGGTAAATAAACCATGCAATACTGGGAGAATTGTACACTGGTTTATTATATTGCTAGAGTTTGACTTCACAGTGGTGGTCAAAAAGGGTAAAACTCATCTACGGGCAAATCATCTTTCAAGGCTGCATAACGGGGAAGCTCTTGAAGGAGTAGATGATGACATACCTGATGCGTATCTTTTCAATATTGAAATGATACCCAAATGGTATTAGGAAATTGTTAGCATTCTTTCCTTTGGAGGTAGGTTTGATAGCAAGGAAGACAAATCCAAACAACAAACAATTAGACAAACAAAAAAGTTCCAGTTGATTGCAAGACGATTGTATCATCTCGGCTCCGACCAAATTCAACGATTGTGTATAAATCCAGAGGAATTCGAGTGTTATCTTGAAGAAGCACATGTCTAGGATTGTGTATTTCATTGTTCAACAATGAAAACACACCAGAGACTGAAACAGTTAGGGGTTTATTGGCCAACTATGCATGCTGACACACATGCTTATGTTGACAATTATACTATATGTAGTGCCAAACGACCAGCGGATCACGTGACCTTGTTTCATGTAAACATTGCACCTGTATGGAGTCAATATATCATTGATTTCTTAACCACAAGGACGTTTCCTAAAAGCATAACAAGAGCACGAAAAAGGGCCATAGAGTTGGAGGCTTGTGACTTTCAGTTAATTGGGAACCAACTCTATAAGCGAGGAAAGGACAATCAACTTAGAATTTGTGCAAGTGAAAGTGAATACCTGTTGAATCTAGAACATGCACATGGAGGCATAAGTGGAGGCCATTTTTCAGGCGATAAGACGGCAAAAATTGTCTTCATCGCAGGAATATGGTGGCCTACATTGCATATGGATGCTAAAGAGTTTGTAAAGCGTTGTGACACATGTCAATGCACAAAGGTCCCGATAAAGAGAGATGAGATTCCGCTACGGCCAATGATGGGAGCAAGGGAATTTGCAAAATGGGGCATTGATTTTGTGGGGCCTATTTCACCCCCTGCATATCGCACCCATACCCAATATATCATTGTGGCTACGAACTATCTCACAAAATGGGCGGAAGCTAAGGCAACACAAAAAGCAGATGCACGAACCACTGCACAATTTTTGTATGAGAATGTCTTTGTACGATACGGATTACCAATAGAAATTGTCAGTGATAGAGGAACACATTTTCTTAATGAAATAATTGAATATCTGCTAGAGGAATTCATGGTCATACATAGAAAATCTGCTCCATATCATCCACACGCAAATGGACAAGCTGAGGCCACAAATAAAACACTATGCACGGGTCTCACTAAAATTGTATCAAAGTCAAGAACAGACTGGGATCAGCAGTTACACTACTATGGGCCTACAGGGTAGCTTACAAAACATCAATAGGAGCAACACCGTACAACATGGTGTTTGGCCTAAACTCTATATTACCCATAGAGTTTTTAATTCCAACTCTACGAGTAGTGAAACGCTTAGAATGGATAGGGTATGAGATCTCTTCAAGAATAGATGATCTTGGCTTACGAGCTGTAGCTTAGATCTATGCTAAAAAGAGAAGACAAAAAGAGTTTTTTGATGTAAGCATGTACGCATGAAAGAGTTCAAAATAGGTGATTATGTACTTGTTTATACCTTGAAGCAACATGCCAAGAAACTTAAGAAGCGAGGGATGGGACCCTTTGTGATTAGTGACCAATCACAAAGCGGAGATGTCAAGCTTGCTACATTAGTAGGAGAAGAAATGCCAAATTGGATTAGTGGGTGTCGATTAAAGAAATTTCATTTACCACTAACACAGGATATGCTTCAACAAATCCATCAAGAAAAACAACGGATGAGGGAGAAACAAAGGGTCCGAGAAGAAGCCCAAGTAGAAGCAAAAGAACGCATTGCAAAAAGAAGGCTTCTACGAAAACAACAACAATGTGGATCACCGTTGCGAATAAATGCTATTCAACTAACGAATTTTGATGGAGACACAGTGGAGCCAATAATTGCAGTCAAAGTGGATAGCAATCAAGTTGAATCGAAGGCATTGATTGATTCTGGAGCTCAAGCAAACCTAATCTCTTACAGATTATACAAAGAGCTCAAGCTCAAAGGTCAACTACATCCTACACCACAAGTGCTGGAAAGTAGTACATCACATTCACTGAAAACATTGGGCTGGATTATATTGCATGTACATGTACATCAATATATTTACCCACACAAGTTTTATGTGGTTGAGGATGAGAGCACACAACATCCCATGTTGTTGGGACAACCTTGGCAAAAAGAGTATAATGTGCAGATAGATTGGAATACGGATGCAGTCAAGATTCAACATGCACACGAACAACAGGTTGTAGCCTTTGCTCAACAACCACGAAAGAACCAGATGGCAGCAATGCAATCACTGGATAAAAAGCCAAAAAGGTTGGGTGCCACTAGGGAACAACATGGAGAACAAACAAGGAACTGCCAACCATATTCAGTACACACATAAAGCAACATCGACCTCCATCAAAAGATCACAGTTAGCAACAAGAGAAAAACAAGTATGGGTGCAGAAGGATAGAAAAGACATGGCAGACAAACAACAATACACCAGAAGAACTCAACAGAAGTAGACAGTTCAACCAAAAACCAAGGGAATAAAACAGAAATGGATCCAAAAGAAACTGCTCAACAACTACTTAAATGCGACTCGCATTTGGATCCCAAAACCGAAGCAACAGGAACTCCCTTCAGTACAAGCAACATCCGAAGGTAGAGACACACTACATATGAAACCGACAAACAGATCTATGTGAGTGCCAACCAGCAACAAAACAATGACAACCGAGGAAATAGAAATACACCTACAAAAACCGGCAAAGCAAAGCTACAAATGGAAAGCCAAAGAGACAAAGACTATGGCCAATTCTGCCATGCAAATTCTCTCCAAGGAGACGACTATGGTCATATCGACAATAGCGGCAAACCAAGCAACTTTTGCAAGAAAGATGATCAAACAAAGAGCGGTAGAGTTACAACTTTTACTTGCAAAGAAAATCTGCCGGCCAAATTAACAACAACTAGAAAACCTTGACGGCGGCGAATGCCAATAAGCATCTTGCTTATACCCTCTTCTTGCACAACATTAATTTTTCCATGCATTGACTGAGTATGCATCATTAGGGCTACATTACATGGCCAAGCATTAGCACAATTTTTTAACCCATGCACGGCACATACTCCGAGGTGATACCTTGTCGTCCGGGAGGACTCCGGCTAGGAGGGGGAGGCATTCTCAAATGCGGACCCAAGGGCAGAAAGAGCAAAAAAGGGCATGTTTTTTGACTATTTCAAAGGGTTTTCATTTGAGTGCGAAATTTTCTGGACTAACCCAAGTACATATCCCTTATACAGCATGAATCTGGGGCCAAACGCCAAATCAAGCCCCTAGGTGTGTATATATAAGTAAAAATAACCATTTTTCGGGCAAAATAGTGGTAAAACGGAGAAATCCGGCCATAAAAATTGCATGTGAGTGTACATAGTATTTTGCGGTGATGTTTTTGATTTATTATGATTTTTGGGGATTTTTTGGGTTTGATTTTCTATTTTCCTTGTAATTTTACTAATTTTCGGCAGAAAAACTTCAATAATACAAAAAGCAGGTGAAAAACGATCGTAATGAAAAAAAAAAATTATGGGGATGATCAGCGACTATAGGAAAACCTATGGTACAATGGGGGTGCAATTATGAGACTGGAGCGGAAAGCGTGTTTTGGCTAGATTTTGACCGAAATGTCAAATTTCTCGGAAACTGGGCAAATGGAGTCCAAATCAAGAAATTTTTGAGCCTAAACGGCATCTCGCAAGAAGTTGGGAGCACATGTCAAATTTCATGGAAAGTGGTTCGGGGACCCCCATTTTATAAGAAATTTTCACTTCATTTTAAGCTCATTTCCACTATTGACCTTTGAAAGAGAGCTCCTGCCACCTAGAGCGAACGGGACTTCCAGCAGCTTGTACGACGCGCACGACTACCCGACAGGCTCCAGACATGAGAGGTAGGCTCACCACCTTGACCTTTTCGCGCATGTTTGTTGTTTTGTCGCGAACACGAGCGTAGGGTTCACACAGAAAGCGAGCGGTAGAGACCCACAGGTAGTCGCGACCACCTAACGACGGCTAACCCAAAATCAATGAGGCTTCATCGGCAGCTTACCCTAGTGTAGGATACCACTTTTGGATTCCCAAAGGCAGTAGAAAACCATTGGGAAAAACCCTAATTCCTAGAGTCCCGCAAGAGGCCACCAAATGGGAAATCGGCGGAGAGGTGCCCAAATGCTACCAAAACTCATGGGTAGGAGCATCTCGACATGCTCGACAAGTCTATATAGCCCACATGGCCAAAAGGTGACCCAAAGAGGCACTAAACTTCAGAAACGGCATCAGACACACAAAGCGTCAAATAGCTCTCGCGGCCAAACCGCATGTCCGTTTGCCACCAAAATTCACGAGCGGCTTTCTAGACCATCAACAACCAAGTCCTATGGTGGTAGACCACCACAAGTCATCAATGACATGTAAACGCAACCACGGGTGCTTCCAGAGCGACAAATTGCCAAACAGAGCTCCGGTGAAGCCAAAGTCGACAAAAACCATATGGCAAGGATCCCCAAGGGATCGGGAAGCTATGGAGACCAACATCAAGAAATTTCATCGCCGAAAAGCACTCTAAAAGTCAGAAAACGGCTCGGAAGCTCTAAAATCCACACAGGGAGTTACTTTCTATCTATGGGTGAAAGCATATTAACCTGTCGCGCTTTTTGTGCTAGTTAGTAGTTTCAAGTTAGCACATCTTCAAAAAGTTGGACGTCCGGTAAATTTTTTACAAATAATATCAAAATTTGTCGGAGGTTGTACATTTGGATTCCTTGTTTCAAGTGCTTTCTATTGATATATCATATGTCGTGGATCTTGGAGATGTAGCTCAAGTTATTGTACTAGTTAGCATTGTCCGGGACATGAAAAAGCATGACAGGTTAACATGCTTTCACCCCTATTTGAATTTTTTTGTTAAAATAGGGCTTAAAAGGGACTCAAGGGGACTAAGGGCAGGCACCAGGAGCAGTCACCATGAAAATTTCATTAGGAGACATCTACGCGTAGGATGTTTCAGGGCCAATTCTGGGCACCAAACCCAACATCTCTCATCACATAAAGTTTCTGAATAGCCTGTACAAGCTAGCCACCAAGTTTCATCACATTTGGACAAAAATTGACCTCATGTGTACCAAAAAACGCAAAGTCAGGGCATAGAGGCAATAATGGGCCATAGACCAACCAAAACTTGTCCAAATCACATGAAACTTGCACAATACATTCATGAGCACATTGCCAAGCTATCTGTGTGGTCACAAGTGAAAAATGATGAAATAGACATCCTACGCGTAGGATGTCTAAATGACATTTTTGGCTCCCAGCTTATATTTTTCAACTCCAGATCTCTTTGTGACCCCTTCATGAGTTCATATATCAAGTTTCAAGCCATTCCCATCACAGTTAGCCCCCAACACCTCCAAGATGCAATTTTTGAGCCCAAAAACACTACACATTGTCTTACCAACACTAATTCTTGTCCAAATCAAAATCCAAGAGCAGGGCCATGTTCCACATGCCAAGAGCTACCCACAGAACAAATCTCAAGCTATTTTGATGAAAAAGACATCCTACGCGTAGGATGTCTTCAACAAGATTTTGAACTTATGTGCAAGAAATGACCTCATGGGAGCCATTACCATGGTGCAAGAAGCTCATATAACAAATTTCAACCTATTTGAATATCATTTTCCACCCGTCGAGGACATCCTACCAATTTGTGAGCTTAAATCCTGAATCTGCCCAAAAATGCACTTTTTGATGCCGAAACCCAATTCCAATCACATAGCCATGTTGCACAGGCCAACGGCCACCAGCCTGCCAAGTTTCACCAAAAATTGATGAAATAGACATCCTACGCGTAGGATGTCCAAATGACAAATTTTGGCTAGAATTATATTGTGAGCACATGCAGGGTTTCCCAAGTTCCTTTTAAGTTTTATTTTCAATTTTCAAGTCATTTGGATAGTTAGAACTCAGTTTCTCAGCTAATATGGAAAAAAACGCTAACTTCGGACTACTGAGTGTGACAGGATCCATGGTAGTCGCAAAATCACCCGGCAAAGAAGAATAGAATGACAATAAAAGACTACTTGGAAGAAGTAGAGTCGTTTGTCATCCCAGAAGGAACTCTGAAGCCAACCAGCACGTGGATTCAGGAGGATTTTCTATAGTCAAATGATTTAAAGATCTACCAAGGCGTATTCAAAGATACTGAAGGAAATGCAATAGAGCTACCCATGCTACCTCGGGAGCTCAATGAGTTTGTCAGAAGCAAGATGGCAGACTACCTAGAGAAGATACATCTCCATAACTACTTTGAAGCTGTGCCCGCGGGGATTGACATCAAAAGAGTGTGGAAATTCGTAACTACAATCAAAGAAGATGGAGTGGCTAGAGTCACTGATCTATAGGGCAAGCCGAACACTATGATTGTAATCACAGAGAGAGTAGTGGCAGCCGCACTAGACCTCTCCAACAGGGATAGTGTGACCAAGAGAAGAGATGAAGTCAAGGTGTACTCAGAAAAGAAGAACAACTACACCTTTGAAGACATTGGAAACCCAAAAGTGGCAGTCATGAGCCAGCTCTACAACCAATATTTCCACCTGTGTACAAAGCAGCCGCAAAAGTACAGAATGCCTCCAGGAGCCATTGCCACCACCTTCACCTGGGCAATGCAGAAGAGCAAGCCAAAGGTGATCAACTATGCTGCCTATATCCATGAGAATCTGGTGAAGATGGGCAACAAGAACCCCACCTACATTGTGCCGGGTGAGCTGATAACAAAAGTGGTTTATGGGGCATTGCACGCCAAGGGAAGATGGCCTGACCCTCCATCACATAGTGATTGGCTAAGGCTCAAAGAAGATAAAGAAGAGGAACCGCCCAAAGCACCCAGAGTTTCCACACGATTGAAGCACCGGTTAGAGACCGTGCAAGAGGAGCAGCCAAAGTGGAAGAAGGAAAAGAAAGAAACTGTACAGGTGCCGATCAAAGAGACAAAATCACAGAAAGCAGCACAGCTCGAAAGATTAATGAAAAGCTTTAGAGCTGAGAGAGTACTGAAAGGAGATTTGAGCGAGCTATGGAAGCCCTCACTAGAAGCAATGTCGGGATCATCTCGAAGGGTGCACAGAGATAGATTTAAAGATTACATTAAGAATTTTGAGATTTTGGATGCTACAACAGAAAATATCCCAAATGTTCCTTTCGGAGAAGCAGAAGTGGATGAAGTGCAACGGCAACTGCTAGAAGAGCAGGAAGTCCAAGAGAGAGAGAGGAAGACAAAGGCAGATAGGGACTTTAAGAAGAAGCGAGCAAATCCACCATCAAGCAGGGAGTCCAGCCCACCGCCATCACCACCTCCTCTTAGCCCTCCACAAACCCAACAAAAGGAGGAGGAACAAGAATATTTTCACCAAGAAAAGAGCCAAGAGCAAGAGTAGCAAGAAGAAGATGAACAGAAAGAGGAAAAGATAGATCCGGAAGAAAAGAATTTCAGCACATTCCTTGATCTACTAGCTGCGGGGTATTCACAAGAAGAGGCAACTACAGTGGCCTTTGAGTTAGCAAGCACACAACCCAAGGAACAGAACCAGAGCCTGCAGTTAGTAAAACTAAAAGACATAGCCACTGATACAGTGGACCTTCAGCCACCCCACTGACCAATGACTGGGATGTGGTGATGCACAAGCTAACCGGGCTCAGGGAAAAATCATTGGCCACTGAAAGTGAGATTGAAAATCTAAATCTTTTATCAAATCTGAAGTAGACACACTACAAAGACAGAGCCAAGAGAAAATAGAGAAACAAGCAGAGCTGCAAGAAAGTCTGGCCACGGCATTGCAAAGATGCCGGGAGATGGAACGAGAGAATCAGGCAGCAGATCAGAGAATTCAAAGAGCTGAAGAAGAATACAGAAAACAAGTCATTGACAGATGCAGAAAGGGAAAGGGACAACCTAACCCTACAACTTGCTGAAGAGTCCAAGGAGGTGGAAGCCCTGAGGAATGCCAAAGAGAAGGCAGAGATAGAGCAGGAAGCTAGCCAAGATGAGGTCATCAAGCTTAAAGACCAGATGAAAGTCAAAGATCAAACCATCCAACGGCTATGGGTATCTCCTGTCAGAGTCTGCTAGCTCGACTCACTACTTCAGAAACAGATTTATATGAAGAGAAAATGAAGGAGCTCCAAAAGGAGTTAACATTGGAGAAGCAAAAAAGGTTGATGATGGCCGAGGGATCTGTAGTAATGCAGAACCGATTGGAAGAAGAGCACAAAGCCATGAACAATGAGCTAGAAACCATCAAAAGAAACCTAGAGGAGGCTGAAAAGATAAATGACGATCTGAACGACCTCCTTGTGAATATAGGAGAACAAACTAAAGCAAAAAAGAAGACATTTCAGAAGCAAATAGAAGAGCTAAGAGGCCAGCAACAAACAAAAGAGCAGTTTAGCACATGGCCGGCAGCCATGGCGGGAATAGACATAGAGAATGTGGCAGATCCAGTGGACACCACCATGCAAGAGGAAATCCTTGTAGGACCCTCACAAGAGCCACAAGATCTGACACAAGAAGAAGAAGAGAAGCTGCAAAAGGCAATAGAAGTAGCAGTCAAAGACACAGCCAGAGAAGCTTTGGAATGGGAGCAGAGGGTCTTTAAATCAATGACTATTCAGAAGATAGATGCCAGCAAATTTCGACGTGAATGGCTACTGCCCTCTCTCCCATATCCTCTGTTGAAATATGAAGCTGCCACAATCAACAAGCGGATTAGAGAGGAGCCAACAATGCCAATGTACAAAGCAGACATCTCCAAGCCTGAAGGGGTAAAGTTGATAGTCGACTCTCAACCCTCGTGGAGAAAGGCATGGCTGACAAAGTATCCACAATATCTAATCCAGCTGGTAGAGGCACCTAAAGTCATCATAGATAACCTAAGTTTCTGCCCTCTACCAAGGATGTGGACGTGGAAGGCCCATGAGCTATTGCAAAGAAGCCAACCTACTTGGCTAAATTACCCGAAGCTGCCAGGCTCGAAGGCAGGCGAGAGAATAGGTGAGCAATACATGGTGAAAACCCTAACGGGCGCCATCAAATTGTTCAACGGCTCGCCTGACCTATCTTGCATCATGATGAGAAATATTTGTAAAACACTTTTGGCAGTCTTCGGGACATTCAAACCAGGCCAGGTGATACACAATATCTTCTTCTTTCAAGATACATACAGATGCGCAAACGATCTGTCTAGTCAGCCATCCCACGAGGTGATACATGCATTGTATCAAAGGATCATGTTTTTGCCATCCTATCACCTCCAGGCCTTTGAAGAAGCCTTCTACACCGGCTTCTTCACAATCAACACTGACATATTCGGCCCGACGCTACTGGCTCAACATGCAAGATATGAGTCTCTTCTCAAGATGAGAGATAGCCTACACTGAAGAAGCAACTCAACAGCCATGTCGGGGACGACATGACAAGGAGGGGGGGAGTGTTAGAAGCTGGACACACCCTCCGAAAAATGACAACTCGGCGGATTATTATTTTTTGTAATTATTCATTTATTGAGAAAACCCGACATTTCACCTTTGTAAATATTGGGGCTTACAGAATTTTCTAGATTGTATCCTAGTTTTGACATTTAGATTGAGTAGATGGTTAAGTTGGAACATTAGGGGTTGAGATTGTAAGGTATTTATACCACTTTTTGACCTTAATAAAGACCTTTTTGTCATTTTAAAAAAGTAAAGTCTGTGAGTGAGCGTACTGTGTACGAGAGAGAGTGAGAGCTTCATCTTGACGCTACGCGTGCACCAATGACCGGAATCGAGTGCGGAGAAGTACAACGTGTTGCCCTCAAGGAGAGCTACGCGTCGATACCTACATTGCGGGCGTACGGTCCGGTTTTGCGAGCTCGATCTACGAGCTTCATCTGGTGATTTGGTGAGCATACGTTATCTATTTTCGCATTGCATCATATCCACGCGTTCACATTGAGTAGAGCTACACATTAGACACTTCAGTTTTTGGAAACAACGACCTGCAAATTTCGGCCAGACATCCTACGTGATTTTGCACCGGGTGTTTAGGGTTGGGATTTTTGTTCATGGACCTAGGGAGAGCGACCTATTGGTGTTAGTAGAGTCTCCTTCAAGTTCTGTGGCGTTTTGAGACTGTTTGATGGGTATTCGGCTTTAGAAAGCGTTGTAGGAAATCTCCTCTTATGCACTCCTGAAGGCTATAGCTTAGACATTGGGTAGAGACCTCTGTAGGAATTAGTCGAGAGTCGATGGAGTGTAGATTGACACCCTATGCTTGCTTCCACGCGCCTGCGGGTCGAACTTCGTCCTTAGCTGACAAATCTTGTTAGGTGAGTTCTCGCTATGCTGACGTCCGTCGCGGCGTATCCGCCAACAGCTTGTATCAGTTTGCTACACTTCCCTGGAGTCAATGGAAGGCAAACATCTATGCCAAGACACAAATGGAACTATTAAGGAATACCAAAGGAGCTATATCAGAAAAGGTAAATCTCAGTCTGGGTGTGGTTGCACAGGTATCTCAACTTCCTTTCACGGCTATAACTACATCACCAAAATGTTCTGATGAATACTTGAAAAAAGAGTTTGGTCCAAGGGAAGGGGGTAGACAGTATTTCATGCTAAAAAATGTGGACTACTGTAGAAGAGAACAACTTAAGTGGTTCTTAGAAAGGGTTTGTTTTCTAGCCAAGTATGAGTACATGTCTAAAGACAACTGGGCACCATTATGTTTTGTTGAGAATGGGGGTAAAGTTAGCTGGTCTCATTGGGTTTATGAGAGAATCCATGCAGAGATTTTCAGCCCGGATAAGAGGAAGACATAGTGTAGCAGTAGGCTATCAACATTTCTTTCAGCTCTGTTTGTTTTTTATCAAAGAGTGGATACAGGGGAGATTTCAGTGTCTGATATGACTCCTAGCCTTGAGTCAACTCCAGTAGCGGATCAGATTAAAATATCTGAGAAATCAACTATCACTACAGGTGGTGGAGACAAATTGCAAACTTTACAAGATTTGATTGATGTAGGTTATACTGAGCAAGAGGAAAAAATGGTATTGGCTAGTCTTGAGCATAACTTACTCATGGGTGATCTATTGAAAAATCTGGATGTTGATGCCCAAACACCAAGCAGGATTATAGGAAAGACTTTCACAATGCCTAAAAAGAGGAAATTGGATGCTTCTGTGCATGAAGTAGCCAAATCCTTGGACTTATCTGCAGTTGGTCCAAGTTCTGCATCAAAGGAAATTAATATTTCTGATGTGCTAAGAGCTCTTGAGATGCTTAAGGCTTTACATGGCTTTGTTACTAATCAGCAGCAGCAAATGGAAGATCAATTACAAAGTGTAGCAGATTATGATGATTCAAAAGTCATGCTACAACAGTAGTCGGAATTAGTGGACGCTCTGAAATTGGAACTAGTGTACATGAAAGAACGACATCAGCAGGAAATGCAGCTTCAGTTACAACTACATCAACAGGAAGTAGCCAAGGTTAAATTGTCCCTGGGTATGTTTCAGGATTGGACAAAAGATCTGGAATGTAGAGTTAATTCTGAATTGGATCAGATTTTTGTTAGAAATACAGAATTACAAGTACAAAATGAGATGCTTCAACAGAGGTTGAAACCTTTACAGGAATTAGAGAAGTAGGTAATGGCTCAAGAGGATGTAAATGTCACTGGAGTGCTTATGGAAGAAGGAGATCTGAATTTGGTTAGGCAGTAGTTAGTAGAGGGGATGCAAGATGTTTGGAAGGCCATGAGAGAGAGATTGACTTCAATTGTCAAATATCCTTATGAAGCTGTGAAAGCAGGATTTGTCAGTTCTTATGAAGCTGATTTGTTGGAGACAGTGGAACAATTGAAGAAAGAGAAGTAGATTTATCTACAGCAGTTGCAGGATTACAAGGGAAAAGAGTTGAATAAAGAGGAAGAACATATGTTTGGATTAGGTTCTGCATTGAAGAAGTTAGTGGATGTTTTTGTTCAGACTTTGGAGGCCGATGATCAAGTTCAGAAGTCAAATGTGGGAGATATTTTAATGGAGAGTGCACCTCAGCAAGACTTTGCAATTGTTGCAGATGCTGGAGATTAAGTTCATGAAGTGTTTACTCAAGATGTTGCCAAAGAAGGATCTACAATTTAGGGTGGTAAAGACTCAGTATTTTTGTCTATATATTTCTGATCAAGAGATATGTGGATTCGAGTCAGATTTCTGGGAAATCCACCATCGGGACGTGCCATGTGTTGACATGCATATTACTATGTCAGTTTAGTAGTTAGTCTGATCTGTATTGTTAGTTAGTCAGGTATGTTTCATCGGATATGTAGTCGGATTGTAGTCAGTCGGATGTTGATCAATCAGATATTTTACATTTATACTTTATCAAGGCTAAGGTTGTTATCACTTCTTGGTAAAGTTGATATAAGTTGGTTTTGTATGCTATGAATGATCTAATTGTACTGAGATATCTGTGTAGCTCTTTCTTGATGAATGAAGCATTTTTACTCTCTATTCTGAGTTACTTCTTCTCTCACTCCATATATTCTGTGTCATGTTACTGTTTCTGAATGTTAAATCTGAGTTATGAGAGGTTGAGAGCATTATGATGAACCGGTTTTTCTCTGTGTTGATGAACCACAACATCCCCAATGGAGACTGAATCCAACCGCATAATTGAAAAAAACTCTTTGCGCAAAGTCACAAGGGAGTTTATCTAGACAATTAAGAAAATCCATCTAAAACAAGACAAGGAGAGAGAAAAAACTTAGCACACATGTGAACCAAAACTGAGTCTACGCATCTTTTATTCATCAAAATTTTGATCTTTATAATTTCATTACAATATTATGGGTGTCTTGGAGCTAACTCTCTAAATATTCTTTTAACTCTCATAATTGGGTATTCTCTCAGACCTCCCACACGACAACGTGGTCTCTACTTCTAACTTCTGTTTTCCTATTATAGCTGCAAGAGCTTCTAACTTTTTGGCAACTTTGGTAATCCTTAACATTTGGGAATGCATCACCAAGTAGTAGAACATGTCTTCTAGGCCTAACCACATTCTGAGTTGAAGTAGTCTGAGGTTGGCAAACCAATCTCTTGGATTGTTGTAAATAGAATTGACGAAAGGGTTCTTGGTGACGGGTAAGGTAACTACAGTCAACACTCTTCCAACAAGTTGTGCTTTCGAGTATACCAAAGAATTTGATCCTGATTTCTAAGTAAAAGAGTTCTCGTTCATCCCTTGATAACCATGTCGCCATATTGTTGAACACTATGGCCAAAACCTCATTCCCCTGGCTAAAGCATTTAGATGTCACTTTGGAAGCCATTTGTTGCTACAAAACAAACATTCAAAGAAATTACAACGCCATTTTTTGAACACTTCAACCACTTTACCATAACTCAAACCAAACACTTCCACTCAAGCAGACAAGTCAAACAAGTATCACCAACCAATGTCACTTATAAATGCATCATGAATACAATATTCTTTCTCAAACAACATGCATGAATGCATGCAAGATGCATAACTAACCCGACTAGTATCAGGCTTTAGGCTATCCCCATAACCTTAAGCATAGGCTCTAATACAAGGTGAGAGATACCCCTCCCCGGGGGTCTATGAACAAAATATACAATTTACACTTTTATACAATTTTCAATATACATCCGAGTTGCGGAAGCATTTGCATAGGGGAGGCGTTTTCAGCACCCGACCAAGCATGGAGTCTAGGCCATGAGCTGGACTGCATCCAGAGGTAACTAGCAACTAGTGCTACCCTTGAATGGGTGTTTTGAATGAAAGCGTACTCAAGAAAATATAACATTGTGGAGGGTGAATATATGTGTACACCGCATTTCCGGAAGAGAGAGAGAGAGAGAGAGAGAGAGAGAGAGAGAGAGAGAGAGAGAGAGAGAGAGAATATAGTGGAGGGTGAAATAGAGTGCACACAAACATGAGAAGATGACAACAAAGAATATTTAAATGCCCATCTTAATGAGAACATGCAACCATGTATTAATGCAATCACAAAATGTGGGTATACCATAACATCAAATTTTTTATGACAAAATAACTAGCAGAGCACCTGACCCTGTGCAGGGATCGACCGGTCCACCCATCCACTTCCACTTGACTATGGACATAGAGAATTTCACTTTGTCGGGAGCGAGCCAGAATACCCAACCTACCTCAACTAGCCATAAGCCGAGGCCAATTTGCCTCTCTCCATGAATCCGAGCTCTAAAAGGATCCCAAGTATCAGTAGGTGGTAGGGTATCAACACCAACCATACCAATTTAGGTTTCGTGCCTCTTCGATGCCCAACACCAGGTGTTTAGACAAAGCCAAGGCAAAATCCCCGACACGTTAGCCGTGTAGGTCATTCAACCCCTGATGCACTAACCGTGTAGATGAGCCTAACAAAAAGAAGACATAGGCAATATCCCCGGTCCAGCAAATCCCTAAGTCAACGAATCTTTAGTCTAATGCTAAGCGATGTAGGTGATCCTAGTCTTGTAGCGACGCTACCATGAGAAACATAACACATGAGTCCAATCACACTAGCACTTTCCATATGCACAAACAATCTTTTCCAAGCAATTAGACAATACAAGGTCTCTAACCTTACACGTCTATTGTAAACCATCTAGATCACTTTCTGATCTAGTCAAACCATAAACCATAATTCAATCACATCACACGGACGAGCTCTCCACCCAACTTGGGTGAGGCACGACCAATCCTGGATAACCACTTTAAAACATAACATGGCTGCAAAAATTTCGGCAGCATAACCATATCAAGGAAAAAAAACCATGAGCCACACCGGCTTACACCATAGAATATCAACCATAATCCATGAGGGAATCTCAGCCCTTAACCATGAATCATAATCACATTGAATCAACTCCTACACTTGGAGTTCGACATTTTTCCTGCAACAATTAATTGGAGTTTATACACATATGACTCTTAAGACAATATTCTTTCATGCATAAAAAGAGTCCAAACAGCAACTAATCATGATATTAAGAGTCCAATTTTGACAACATCCAACCATGCAAAGTTGATGCATCACATTGGCACTTCACCTCTCTAGCACATAGAGCTAGAGAGGTGAAGTGCTAGAGCTAGTTTTGACCTAGAAAGGTGGAAAGCAATCATAACCATGCATATGAGGAAACCACATCTATCCATAAGTTCCCATACATCATATGATAACATTCCAACACCATAAACATGATGCAAAATAGCTCCGACCTTTAGGTCGATCATAACCCATAACTTCACACATATGCAAAAAACAACTTTTTGGCATTTTCGAGAGCGTACATAACATATAAATGAAAGTAATTGACCTCAAAACAATTCATCAAGATCAGATCCATAATATAGACTAGCACTATATCACTTCACTTCACCCAACTGGTACTCACACAACAAACGATAACCCCAAAAGAAAGCCACTTTAATCATATCTACCTATGCGGTTCGGGATGTCTAACTATATACTCTCACATAATTTTATGGCCATCTAACATTTGAAATCAACTCATCAAAACAAACCATAAAACATATAAAAACAGCTTGGTTAACTCACGTCATATGGTACACCCCTTGGTAGCACCCCTACACATGTAGATGAAACCGGTTATGGAACGATTAATAACTCGCCTTCCTGAGGTGATAACGGAGACCTAAATACATTTATCTTCAAGTTTCATCAAGATTTTCAATTGGTTAAGTGGGTTTGCCCATCTAGTGAGTCTATATAGTGGTTCTCCAAGGAGCCTTGAGTCAAAAAGTTTGGTTGTGCAGTGGGGACAACAAGATGTTTTTTGGCCATATCTCCTAGCTCGTGCGTGTTTTTCACATGAAACCAAAGAGAGAAAATGTTTTAAATGATGTGTTTTATCTCTGGTATGAAGGGTTTGGGCTGATTCATAACGGTTTGTGATTTATGATCAAAACAGTGTTCCTACCACCTCTATGATGTGAAATGAAAAGTGCTTTTTATGCAC
This sequence comes from Adiantum capillus-veneris, assembly GCF_014529385.1. NCBI lineage: Eukaryota > Viridiplantae > Streptophyta > Polypodiopsida > Polypodiales > Pteridaceae > Adiantum > Adiantum capillus-veneris. Next base: position 29,833,161 of record NC_140952.1, on the reverse strand, counting down.
GCATGTGATCATAAAGGCATCTTGTGATTATATAAATCAACATGTTAAACATGATAAAATAATCATGGGAAAACTTCACACATACTTGGTTAATCTATACATGCACTCGTATACGTAAAAACAATCACCGAGAGGGTGACTACTCACAAAAACGACTTAGAGAGAGAGAGAGAGAGATGATGGCTATGGAGTTTGTAGCTTCTTACCGTGTTTTAGAATTGATTAAGGGCTATCGAAAGGCTTCTTGATTTTTCGCAAGAGAGTGATGATGAGAGCTATGTAGAGGTATCCGCCACTAAAGCTTTCGGAGAGCGTACATCATGAAACGAGAGAGAAGATAGTAAGCAAGTAGAGAGAGAGTATCCTACTTCTTCTTCTTCTTCTTCTTGAGAGAGAAGAGCTTATGGAGATGGTGATGTTGCACCACTCCGTATAATAGATACGTATACCCTTGTGGTCGTAAACACAACAGACGGCACTGAAAACTGAGGTCTACAGGTGAATTTATAGGCAAGTGCAATAGGTCAGAGTGATGCCCAAGCTAGAAGGTAGCGCTAGTTTTTGAGCCAGGAATAGCTCCAAGCTTTTGGGGATTTTGCTAAAAACATGCCTTTGCTTTTGGTGGTCAACTTTCCCACTTACCATTCAATTTTTACTGTAAAATCATTTGGCCAACTAATGGAAACCGTAGCTAGACTATGCCGCACTGTAATGACCCAATATTATCATGACTTTTCCGTACTGCCCTGGCGTATTTACGATACCACTTATTATAAAAATAATTCCCTTAAAAATCCCATTTCTGCTTAGGGTGACCTTTTTAAAATCCGACGGAGACTAAAATTTATATTTTTATGTTTAGGTCATCATAAAAAGCCCATTGCTTTTTCAAAATGTCAAAAAGCACGAAAAGCTAAAAATAGCGTTAAAAAAAAAAAAACAAAATTTTCTAACATTGAACCACGGGTTCCCTCGTCCATTGGAATAAGAAAGCGGACTCGCTTTTCACTAAAAAGCACTAAAAATCATGAAAAGCTAAAAGTAGAGTGAAAAGCACTCAAAAAGCATATTTTTTAACAAAATTGAACCATAGCTTCCGTGGAATACGTAGATCAAGGATCCGACCTTGCTTTTTGCAAAAAAGAACCTAAAAGCATGAAAAAGCTAAAGATAGCAGTTTTTTCTAAAACTGAACTAAACGTCTGTTTAACCTACTAGAACATGGAAACGACCTTGCTTTTTACTTTGAAACCTTCCAATAATATCAATCAAGCATCTTAAGTCAAAATTTAGCAAAATAGATATTGAAAGCTATTTTTCTTATTTTTAGAAGAGACCCAAAAATTGGGGATCTTACAATAGAGGCATTCAACCTACTCTTTGAGGAGTAGAGACGTACGTCTATTGGTCCACCATGAAAATAGACAGACAAGAGTATGTTTCAGACTATGTGGTATGCCAAAAGACTAAGTATGATAGAGGGAAGCAACTTGGATTACTCCAGCCATTTCCAATCCCTAATTCACCATGGGAGAGTATATCCATGGATTTTATCTTTGGATTACCCAAGTCTATCCATGGGAATACGGGAATATGGACAACAGTAGATAGGTTTAGCAAACAAGCACACTTTATCCCTGTCAAAAAGACTATTAAGACACACCAAATGACAACTCTCTCCATATCTCAACATTTTCAAACACCATAGATTTCTAACATCCATCATGTCAGATAGAGATCTTAAAACGACTAGAAATTTTTGGAAAGGTCTCTTTGAAAATCTAGGTACAAGATTGAATTTCTCTTCGACGTATCACCTACAAATGGATTATTGAAGTGAGATAGCCAATCTAACAATACTCGATCTACTAAAGACTTATGTTACAGAAGTAGATTAATTCTCACAATGGAAAAAGTACTTACTCCTTGTAGAGTTTTCATACAATAATACTATCCATACTTCTAAGGGGAAAAGCACCTCTTGAAATCATAGAGGGAAGACCTAAAAGTCCCTTGCTACTTAAAGTACATGGGAAGATTTTTGATGCCAATGAGTATAGCCATGACCTACAAGAATCTTTCCAAAAGATTAAGGAGGCTATATCCATCTCTCAACAAAGGCAAAAAGCTAATGCTGACCAACACAGAAGGGCCTTAACGCTCAAAGAAAATTATTAGGTCTTACTTAAGTTTCCCAAGGCTTGATTGAGGCAAATGACGGGCAAAAATCCTACGGGACATCAAAAGTATTATGCTAAACTAGCAAAAAGATACTATGGTCCTTTTCAAATCTTGAAGCCAATCAATGAGATGGCTTATCAACTCAAGCTGCCCAACCATTGGCTCATACACAATGCTTTTCATGTGAGCCTACTTAAGCCCTACAAAGAAGAGTCACCAAGTGAACCAATTATTGAAGACCCTCCCAAAATCGAGGACCAAGAAGAGGTGCTACAATCCAAAGCTATCCTTCGGCATGAACATAAGGTACTATGACATGGTAACATTATCCGATGATATCTTAGTAAGTTCAAAAATTATCCTTTTAAAGATGCTAGATGGATGCAAGGAATACAACTTAAGGATAGTATGAACCTTTTCAATGCTTACTATGCTACATTAGAGTAAGCAAATGTACATGTTTCTTTTTAATGATCAATATTTTTGTCTTATAAGACTAATTCTCTTTTTACTATGCACAAATTTAAATAGTATGCATGCTTTCAATCATGTTTGTGATGGTGACGTCTCTCAAACACCAAGTAGAATTTGTCACTCTAATTAGGGAGAATGAAATGGACTAAAGTGCAAACATGCTTGCGGCGGCTACATCTCCCAAGCACCAAATGGATTAGTCATCCATCTTGGAATGATGTCGTAGGGTAAAAAGGGATCCTCTACCCGCTAAGAAACATTGACTAATGACTAAGGCTTTATCTCTTCTACCTCATAGTTGAGGATGACTATGATTTCAAGAGAGAGGTAATGTCATAAAATCTAATATCTAACCAACCCAAATTATTTTCTCATATTAAATCGATCATTTAATGTGGGAGAATAAACGGGAACAAGGGTTGAAATATAGACGTGTGCTTATGGATCTATCTCAACACGGGGCCAAGGTTAAAGCGGTCCAAATGAGAGATGATCTGTCAAAGAGCAAGGCTAGCTAATGGAGCTTTAAGACCTTAGGGTTAGCTTCATTAAAGACCTCCAATGGTTAGTATTAAAAGTCCTTTGATCTTAGGCAAGCTAGGGTTGTGCTTGAGGTGGGAACCCAACCCAATGTTGAGGTGCTTGTCGTGCTTGATGGCTAAGGTGCTTGAGGTGCTTGTCATGCTTGCTGACTAAGGTTCTTGTCTTGCTTGCTGACTAAGGTGCTCCATGACCAAAGTGCTTGAGGGGTTAAGGTGTTCAAAAAGTCAAAGAACATCCCTACTCATGAGGGGGCCAGCCCTCATTCTATAAGCTAGAGAGAGAATAGGCACACCCTCACACCAGGCAAGCTTGGTATATAGAAAGCAACTAGGACACTTGCCAAACTCCTTTTCATGTTTCCCTCATAGTGTGCCTAAAGCCTATTGGTTGGCCTCCCAAGGGGTCCAATGATAATTTAGTTAATGTAATTAAATTTTTATGCATTTATCAAGTCCTCTCTCTCAAAGGGTAAAGGGGGACACTTGTGAAAAGGCTACCATGCTTGCTTGATATGCACTCTCCATGTAATTGGCCAGGCTTTCAGGGGTCCGGTGAGTTTCCATCTTGAGCTAGAAGAGGGGGTGACCACAGCAAGGAGGGGGACTAGCTTGGGGGGTATTATCCCCCCCCCCCCCCCCACACACACACACACACACACACTCACTCAAAAGTGCAAGAGCTCCATCTCCTTCTCCAAGCTTGTTGAGAAGTTGAGAGCCTACACCAACACTCTTGGTTATGGAATGCAAATCCAACCTACAGCCATGCTCCAATTCTTAAGCTTGCCATCTTCTTCATCTTCATTACTATGCTATGCCAAAAGAGTGATGATAAGTGAGGAATTCATTATTTCTCGTATGTTACTTCTTCTTCCTCTTCCCTATCCTCACTACTAGATCTCTCCACCTTTGAAGGTGTTTGAGGCCTTGGGAATGAGGCCGGGAATGGTTAATGCTTTTACAAAGATTATGTTATGATCGTGATGCATGAAGCTTTCCATCTTCATTGCTCACCTAGGTCACAAGGAGCACAAAGATTGTATTGTACCATGTCTCTCTTGATGGGAGAATCTATAGTAAAAAATCCTATTGGAGGGGGGACCGGCTCCACATAAATCCGGTCCTCAACTGTTGTCAAGTTCTCTAAACTCTCTCTCTTGTAAACGTATTGTTCATGCTAAGTTAATCAAGTACTATGGTTATGTTGCTACCGCTAATTAAGTACTATCGTTATGTTGCTACCGCTAATTAAGTTCACCCTCAAAGTAGTCTCACAAAAATGCTCACTCTAATTCTCTTAATTCTTCTATTCTCAAAATTCATAGGCCATTTCCATTACACCGGCTTTATGTTGGTCAAGATCTCAAAGATGCTCCTCACCTACCTATAGACCTTCCATCACACAGAAGAAACACATGCTTCCTGGATGTCCTTCCTCAAAGGCAATAAAGGTCTATCCTACAATTTGTTAGGAAAATCTTCGGAGGAAGTGCTCCATGGCTTCTATGCCATGGTAATGTTCTTACCCTCCTACTATATGAAGATCTTCAAAGAAGCATTCTATACGGGCTTCTTCACTTGTAGAAGCAAAGTCTTTGGCCCAATCACCACAAATCTGCGAGCTCGCTTTGTCAGCTATTCAGCCATTGAGCAAAAGAACAAAATCACCATGCGGTTCATGTCTACAGAAGACAAAGAACTTTGGCTCAAGTATCAATAGGGAATGGAACAACACGCAAAGAGGACAAAAGACAGTCCAACCACGATATCACAAGGACATCACCCTTATTTTTCAACCCTATCGATTGTATCAAAACCTCATTATTAATGAGAAATCTTGTAAAATTCCAAAGAAGTTGTATTATTGTTGATTGTCAAAGAGTGTAAAGGGGCCCTGGGGATTCACCATGGAAAACTTACCGCACCACGTAAGTGCAGGGCAGGGGGGGTTTTTTACAAGTTACATAAGCCTATAAGTTAGGGGCAAGCCCCCAATAATTTATCTCCCAAGCTTAGAAAGAAGGGAAGGGGGTATTATATTTGGGGGGGTGGGGGGTGTGGAGAAGTGAGAAAACGGAAAATAAGAGGAAGTTTGTGTTTCAAACTCATGGCTTCCCAAAAGAGTCTACCCTTGAACTTGTGAGTCAATTGCTACAAAGATAAATGCAAGAACTAACAATGCTTTGTCAATTTCTTGTTTTGTGATTATAGTTCATTTGTTGAGGGATGAAAGCTACAAAGAGTTTGTATAGATGCAAATTTACACAAAGAACCTAACACAACTTTATAACCATGTTTTTTGACTAATTTAGATGGGTCAGAATCAGACGAGTAGACATACATGTAAGATAGGGGTATGGTAGTTTTCTTCATTGATTGTCATATAGCCGTAGAAAGAGGGGATCATATTTCCTAATACGAGTCGTATATAGGGGTTTTATCAAAGTTGTTTGCTCGCAGGTGGAATCCCGTTCTGTATGTAGAGTGAACCCCTCGGGAAAGGGGCCCAAGGCTTCCAAATTTGTAATTAAATACACTTCCTAAGACTTATCATTGAGCCCAATTAGCTAGGAATCCATTTCTTAAACCTTGGTTAAGGTATAAAAGCCAATTTTTATAACTTTTGACCTAAGTTTTTTGTATAATGAAAGTGAGCATACAATGCAATATAGTACGGTGAGTTCTTTGCCTTTTCAATTGTTCGTGTCTCCTACGTGTGGTGTCGCGTTGTGATTTTGAGCATACCAACACGCTCGCATGTGAAAGTTCTTCCTTTCTATTTTAATTTTATGTGATGAATTTGTGTTTTTAGTCATGCTTGTCTACAAGTTATTTTCATTCCCTACGTACAATACATACATCCAAATTGGTTTTCAACCATAGGAATAGATAGAGCACGTCTAAAGGAAGCTATAGAGTGCTTCAGAGGATGAAACCAACTTGCCCAAAATAAGTTGTTTATCTTTGGTACAGTTTTGTTTGAGTGTCAAAAATGACTTTTGAGCACATGGGGATATTGAAGATACTCTACAAATTCTTGGTAGTAAGTTTTGTTGCATTCGGAGCATCGTAGCTATATAAATTTATCGGGTTAAGCTTGCAATAAGGAAAGTAGCTTTTAATGTTTGAGACACATTTGAGACTAACCTAGGTAAGAGCACATTGGACTTGGAATTTTTTTGAGATTATCTATCTCTTGTAGCCTTCAGGCACTAGTCAGGTCAGCTACGTCCCACTGATTGACATTTCATGTGTGTGATTCTTGCTTTGCTTGCATCCATATGATGAGGCTTGGCAGCTTGTCAACACAAAGAATAATTGATCTATATAGATTATAATTTATTTTTGCATTTGCCTCTACTGCATGAAGAATTTCCCATCAAGTCAGGTCCCCTTGTTAATACAATTAATTAAAAAAAGACACCCTTGGTCAAACTTGATGACACTGCTCTTGTTGCTTGCTTTCTTACTTCAAGAACATCAGAAAGGTGGAACATATGTGCCCTCTCTATGATATTTTATAACCCACCCTTGCCCTCCTTGGCTCTGACACCACTGCTAGGATCACTCACTATGGTGGGTGCTGGCAGAGGTAAGCCATGCAAGAAGGGCAAGTAGAAGCAAACAAGCAAGGAGAGAGATGATCAACCAAAATATTTGCACATGCATGAACCACAAAAGAAGTGGTGAGTTTCTTTCTAGCATAAGAGCAGTTCCCACATGGGTTAGACATGCTTCAAACTCAGCAAAAATGGTGCTTGAAGTTGATTGCCTTTTGGGGATTGCATCATCTGCAATCTTTGTGACATTCTTTAATCATTGATTTTTTTGGAGAAGGTCATCAACAAAGCTTATTTTATATTTTTTGTGTAATAGCACGTTTTGAAAGCGGTGATTCTTTTCTATCCTCTTGAGGTGTGTGAGTGTGTATGTGTGAAGTGGTTGTGTGTATATGCATTGAGTGTGTGTTGTTGTTTTTAGACTTATACTTATACACAAAAGAGCATAACAATTCAAAGGAGAGCTAGCTTTAGACAAAGGACAATGATTAGCACAAAACAAACTCAATTTTTTATTCATTTTTTGTAAATCATAGTGAGAATGAGATATCATTATAGTGTTTAGTACATAAGATAGTCAAGAACAACTTATTTTGAAGTGAAAGAGGCTAGTTTTGATAGTGATGAAAAACAACTTGGCCAAAAAGATCATAAGTAAAGATAGAGTCCTCACTTGCATCCATATAAACAAGAAAAAATATTTGTTAGCCTTGAATAAGTATGACACGTGTCAAAAAATCTATCGGAACCTTAGTGTTAAATATTAGCAAGAATCCATTCTCAAAATAGTAATCCGTAGATGAAAGTGACATTGTGTGTGTACACATGACAGAGAGGTTCTTTTACATTTTGCAATTGAAAATGTGCATGCATGAGCTCTGTGTGTATTGTAAAAGAGAGAGAAAATGAGGATAAATCATATATTTTTTTATAATTGAAGAGAGAGAGAGAGAGATAGAGAGAGAGAGATAGATAATTTCCTTCAATAAATTTAAGAAAGAGAGTGGGAAGAGGTGACAATGAGGATGATGAAGTGTGTGGTGTGTGTCTGTGTATGAGACATCAACATTGCATCACATACACAATGGATCTTATTGACATATATATGCCAAAAAAGAACTTATACATAGAGCTTATACCATCGATATTTGCTCACAACTAAATACAGCCGATATTATTGGCGCATATGGTAGTGGCCTTTTGGATATTGTCGATAATACTACAACTCCCTTTTTGCATAAAAGTTCTCTTTTGACTTCCAAAAAAAATATCAATCTCAATTTCTAAATAAATAAATGTATTTATGATAGCTCAACACTTGGAATATTGATATCCAGCGTGATATTCAAAACTATAAACCTCAAATTTTGAACCTTAAATCAAAGTACCATCAACGCTAACCATTGAACCTTAAAACATGAAACAAGATTAATTCATAGACCTTTGATCTTAGTAAATATAATAAACACTAACTCTAAATTATAAACACCAAATCAAAACCTCTAAACACCAAACCAAAAACCTTAAGCTTTAAACCTTAAACCATAAATGGCACCAAAAACTCAAAACCTTAAACCCTAAGCCCTAAACTTTAAACCACAAAGCGGTTGTGGTTTAAATTTAGGGCTTATGATTTAATGTTTAAGCGTTCGGTGCAACAAAGGAAAGAAAGCTTAAAAAATAGCAAGTGATTGAGGAAGCCCAAGAGGAAGCGCATTCAACTTCTAAAGAGGAGAGCAGCAAGCCAACCAGTTCCTCACGTTCTACCCCTCAATATTCACCTTTAGTAGATGAGAATGTGGAGATCGATGAAGATTGTCTGGTCAAGGCCTTAGCACATATAGGTGCCAAAGTCAATGTGGTCAATTTTTCTACTTATTATAGAGCAACTACTCAACCACTTGAGTATTGTTGAGCTTTCTATGAGTCCATGCTTTGTATGAGGTCTTACACTCATCCAAATAATGTATGTGATTATCATCGAATGAGATAAGAAGGATACTTGAGGTATGCTCATCTCTCTCCTAGAATTTGGCCTGATTGATCCTAGTTTCTATCCTCTTGTTCTCTCCCAAAGGGCAAAAACTAACCACAAGTTTTTACGCATTAACTAGCCCTTAACTCTAGATTGCCATATGCAAACCCCACTCATATTAGATATAATGAGAGCATCTTTGCCCATGGTTTTTGAGAGGTCTTACTGAAAGAGAGACTATCTCTTGTGGTAGTTTCTAACTTGGTATAGGGTACACATCACAAATGTAACAGATTTGAGAAAAACTCCCCCTTGAGTAATGATTTGAAAATAGCCAAAAATTACAGTATTTGATTCCCCACAACCCTTTAAAGAATTAAATGCAAAAGCTAAGGCTTAAAGGCTTTTAAGTAAAAGGGGAAAATAAAGCTATGTCAAAATGTCTACAGAGAAAATGGAAAGCAATAAAATCTCTTGCAAAAAAAAACAAGGCTTGGGGTGGCAAGTCGTGCTCCTTGCTTTTGATTGTGGCAAGCTCCAAATGACAAAGTATGCAGCAAAGTTTTTGATTGAATATTTTCTTGACAACTTGCCCTTGAAGGGCATCCTAGGCTTGCCAATGCTTGTACAAGATAGCGAAGGCAGAAAAACAAGCCACAAATGAGAGGAACGCTCTTAAGCAATGATTGTAGCAGCCCTTGTGGCATAGGCAAGGCAGTTGAAAGGGGCTATGAGCCATGAAGCAACACAGTTGAAGGCAAATGCTTCCCTACAATGTGGATACAAGATATGGTAAGCTTGGAATTAGTGTGAGCTTGCTTGCAATTAGTGATTAGTGCTTGTTTAACGTGAGGATGGAAGTCAAGGAGTGGCCGAGTTGACAAGAGTTCTACCAAACATCGAGCAAACTTATCCGAGCAAACTCAAAGCCGAGCAAAGTTATTAAGTGAGTTGCTCAAGTATATGCATACTTCTTCTATAGAAAGATCTTTCTCTAAACCCAAACAATAAATGTCAGCAGCATTGCTAGTCTCTGATGGTGCCAAACTCACTCTCTTTCTCTCAATCATTGTTTAATCACAATAAACATGAGTAGCCATTAGGTCTCCCCAATCTCAAAAAAATGAAAAATTCTTTCAAAATTTATTAAGTGCATAAGTGAAGGGTGAGTTTAGGAAATGAAAAGATAGATGAAGGTGGAAAGTCAAAAGAGGAGTGAAGGTGGAAAGTCAAAAGACAAATGAAGATGGAAAGTCAAGAGACCTTTTGTGTCCACATAAATAGGTGTTTCTTTGCTCTTTCATTTTTTCTTTAGCGTTTTCTCCAAGTTCTCATTGGTGTTTTCCTCTCTCTCTCTCTCTCAATGTTGTATTCATCTTTCTTAGGTAATATTGTTGCAAATCTATGTGCTTTCTCATTGCCAGTTTCGTTATGTGCTATAGATTAACGCATAATTTTTCTTGTTTTGAAAGGAATCTTTGAACTAGGAGCACCTTTTATTTTATTTGAAGCCATTAGGTATACCATTAAAGCCTACAAACCTTTACTATAAATTTGTTTGCTTATTTCTTCATTAATAACACAACAATGGGGGTAGCAATGATATAATTCTATCCTAAGCTATCCACCTTTCCATGGGTACTGGCCTTGATATTAACTAAGCATCTCATAGAGGTTCAACTTTATGGACTCCTTATGTGGACTCAACTTTGGCCTTCCTAATATGAGGGTGGCATCCAAATTTCACATAGTATATCCCGCTTCATGCATCAATTGAACAACTTCTTTCACAAAGATTAAAGATGCATCTCCTTTCCATTTTGGATCATTGTTTGGAAAAATCTAGTAGATATCAGGAAGGCCATAATTTGGCTGCAGCGAAATCCAATCTCTTTTGAGCTTGTGTCTGCTCAAGATCGATAAGGTGGTATGGAAATCTTGCTAGCTGGATGGGGGAAAGAATTGCATTGTATTGACAATGCATTGTTTTGGAGACCATAGGGACCTTCCAAACCAAGATATGCCATGTCCATCCACCAGGAAGAATGCTGCTAAGTGAGAGAAGCTTCTTAGATCTATCTTTCTATGTGTGTCTGTGTGCTCGTGCGACTGGAGAGATCAAGTGTTGGGATTTTAAAAAGTACCTCTTTGACACATTGGTGACACCGGTGCTTCTTTATGAAGTGGAGGTTTGGGGTGGTAGCATCGGGAAGTCTACTTGGAAAGTGTTTGAGAATGTCCAAAAGCATTTTCTCACCAACTTTCTCCAAGTCAAGATGCAAACACCCTACATGCTCTTACTTCTTGAGTCCGGATCACTTCCCATTGAGGTCTTGGGCATGCAAAGGGTTGTAGAGTACATGCTTAAGACACAACATAGCCCTTTGTATCGACTTCCTAGAATTGCATATGAAGCAAGTCAAAAGGTCCAAAAGACATGCAAGAGCAAAATACTAAGTTTGAGGTGGAAACTTGACATCAAGAAATGGTTTGGAAGATGGGATGCATGTCACTTGGTCAAGGATGCATCGATCGACTCCCAAGATAATGAGGCCTTCTTACAACACCAATGTATCACGGATTGGGAGAAATCCGGAGGTTCTCGCTTCAACCATTACACCACACACATTGCCCCAAAATACAAATCTCTCTTCTTCTCCGAACAAGGTAACCGAACCCATCCGTACATCCTTGAGCCCATCCCGTTAAGTGCGATTAGCACCATTGCCTCCATTTGTCTTAGCTCCCATTCTCTACGTTGCGAGATAGGACGTTGGGGCACTGGCAAGGAGTCTCATCGACTTTGCACCTTATACCCTCGTCAAGTGCGAGAGAGTGAGTACCACACACTACTTCAGTGCTCAACTTTTGACCACATTAGGTCCTCTTTTCCCCATATATTCAACCATGAGCTCTCCCTACATACCTTCCTCTCCCAACCACGATGAGGACTCTCTATTACACCACTCATTTCAGTCATTTTTGAGCATCGAGAGTCACTTATGACCTCCACTCACACTACGTGACATGTTTAATTGGTCCCATAGGTCATAATTGACCTCCAAGGAAGATAATAGAACTATCTATCTATCTATCTCTCTCTCTCTCTCTCTCTCTTAAAAAATAGAGAAACAATATCACTATCACCAGGAGAATAAGCAATCACTCTTTCTATATTAAAAAATAGAGAAACAATAGCACTATCACCAGGATAGTAAGAAATCTGTTTCCAATAGATACAAA